>NC_091121.1:42612786-42969036 GCF_040183065.1 Periplaneta americana | reverse complement strand
AAACATATAGATTTAAAATCATTAACGTATTCCGGACATATCCCTTTTGCTACAGCTATGAGACAGCCTTTCACAAATTCTCCGTTAGTAAATAGCTTTGAAGCCGTTGCAATAATTTCACAAATTTTGCAGCTAGCACGAACCAAGCTTATTCTACTAACACCCGATGATGATGGAAGATTTTCTGAATTCAATCTTGATTTTAATTCTTCTACAGCCTTTTCACGAGTGAAACCGGATAACTTTTCTGTTCATAAACTTCAGCAGGGCGTGTAGAATTAAAATGCCTTTTAATATTATGGTGTCTAATGTATCCAAGTTCTTTTCTACATATTAAGCAATGTGCCTTTCCGTCCTTTAAGATAAATATTTATCTATCCACTCACTATTGAATCGTCGTTCCATATCCATACCACCCGCCAGAATTGATAAACACACTGCGTACAGAACACTGCTACAGCGAGCTGACTGACTGTCGTTTCAGCTCAGCTAAGGTAGGAAACAGTATTAATCGTTTCACAGTTTGACAGCACTGTTCGACATCCCTGGTATAACTAGAACGTCGTAGCAACAGATGGCGGTCTGTAAAGTCTGTGTGCTACCATAACCTCTTTCGAACTGTGTTTTGCGCGGGCAATTCGTACGCAGGGTATTTGTTATCATCGGTTGCGTACGGCAACATTCCACAATACAAATCAAATGCTCCGTGTCCATGTTGACCGTCGAAGTTAATGTCAACAAATACGCAAGTAATCGTCTTAACCCTTTCCACATATCCCGACAGTAAGTACTTCCCTTTGATAGCATGATAAATTTGATTAGTTAAGACTTCAACACATTTCACAGTAACTCTTTTGTGAGTGTTCATACACAATAAGCCCAAAGATGGCGCGGTTCTTGCCCCCGAACCCTTCGGTATGAAGGAGGAAAGAATGTAATTTATGTTATGTAATGCATGTAATCGTGCCCTGTAATGTATGTATTTGTACATATTTGATCTTGGAATTTAATGCAATGAAGTGATGCAGTTATGTAGCTTCATTTTTCTACGAGTACCTATGTTTATATCGTTGAATATATGAACGGACTCATATTTCATTTCATTTAGTGTTTTTCCCAAGGTCAGGTCTTTCACTACAAACCCAGCTTTCTCCAATCTTTCCTATTTTCTGCCTTCCTCTTTGTTTCCTCATATGATCCATATATCTTAATGTTGTCTATCATCTGACATCTTCTTCTGTCCCGAACTCTTTTCCCGTTCACCATTCCTTCTAGTGCATCCTTCAGTAGGCAGTTTCGGATTCATATATGGACCGATTTTATATAATCTTCTGCTATTAACATTTGTTTCTTACTTACTGGCTTTTAAGGAACCCGAAGGTTCATTGCCGCCCTCACATAAGATAGATAGATGGATGGATGGATGGATGGATAAATAGATAGATAGATAGATAGATAGATAGATAGATAGATAGATAGATAGATAGATAGATAGATAGATAGATAGATAGATAGATAGATAGATAGATAGATAGATAGATAGATAGATAGATAGATAGATAGATAGATAGATAGAACTTTATTGTCGATGGCATAATGTATGCATAGACATGGTCGAATATATATAATTACAATTTAATTTAAAATAAGTCAAATATAAAAAAAAAACATTATTCATTACGAGGGCCCATGCGTGCATCTTCAAGACTGTAGGGACACAATTTTATTAATTTCGTTATTATATAATTCCTAAATTTGAGAGAATTTTTTTGTATATTTGATACCAAGCTCGCCATTGGTCCCTATCCTGAGCAAGATTAATCCAGTCTCTATCATTATATCCCACCTCCCTCAAATCCATTTTAATATTATCTTTCCATCTACGTCTCGGTCTCCCTAAAGGTCTTTTTCCCTCCGGCCACCCAACTAACACTCTATATGCATTTCTGGATTCGCCCATACGTGCACATGCCCTGCCCATCTCAAACGTCTGGATTTAACTTTTTTTTCTTTTATGAATAAAGAATCCTGTTCCTAATTGGTGATTATCGTTTCCTTCCCCATAATATAACAAATAATCTCCTATTTGTGTTATGCCGTTCCCATCTAACCTAACCTCCTGTACTTGCACAAAGTCTATTCTATATTTAGTTAGTTCTTTTGCTACTAATGTTACCCCTCCTGCTCTATGCAGACTTGTAACATTCCAAGTACCAAATCTCAAAACCTTATTCCTTTGCTGTGGTCGTGCCAGAGAATCAGCCCCATTCCGAGGCTCATTTGAAGGATTCGTAACAAGCTGTTTTTTTACGGTGCTGGGCTGTTAGCCCTTCGCCCAACCCCCAAGCTGGAGGACCATCCCTCAACGGCTGTCCGCGACTGCTTATTCAATATATTCACATCTACCCTCCATATCTGGAGGCCGCCTCCTCGAACCGAAACCTGAGGACGCGCCATGCCGTGGAACATTTGTTTCTACAAAAGTTATTTCAACAGTACTTCTTAGACGCAGTATCTGTCAGAAAGAAATTAAACTGGATTTCTTGTTCCTGTTCAGTCTACCACCTGATTTGTTTATTCGCTCTATTTTAGACTATCCCGAGAACCTTATTTTTGAAGATTTAAAGACTGGCAAACCAATATTAATTGACTTTGACAACTTTTTGAAATGAAAACATTCAATTATTATCATCATCATCATCATCATCGTCATGAGTCAATGATCTAGGTCTAGTGGCTTGTTACGGGAAAATATTTAAGCAAGGAGCTTAAATGTTTATGCACAAATACCTGTTTCCTGCATGCATTTAAGAACCTTCAAAACGCTGTGCCTACAAACCTTCATCAAGCGTCATGAAAACGGAATGTGGTTGTAGGTTCAATATCTGCGTCTGACTGCCTTCATATGCCTTGAACTCTGACTAGCAATTTACGGTACATCTCTTTAATATTCAGCAAATCGATAACTGATGCAACAAAAGATGAACTCCACAAAGTGTGTAGAAACTTGACAAAGTGCGTAGCCTATTGTTGATGTTGTAGTAGCGCTGGTCCGTTAAGCACACAGCAAATAAATGTGGCGGTAGGTCGTAGTAAAATCGGTTCTGTGTGACGATAGGAATTCGCAACGATAATCCAAAACGGCACGCCTTATGAAGTCTTTTTGTGCTCCGCGCATAAACTGGCAGGATGTTATCGAACTTCTGGCGTGTGAACCGCTTTGATTGATTTTCATTACACTCGCTAATAAGGTCATGCCGTTAGAGGTCACGCCTGTACTGTAAATTTTTAACCAACGGCTTCAACGATTCAGCAATTTCAGTTCCAACAACTGAATTATGTGAAACAACACTATTCAATTTGATCCTGCAATTTAGGGCGGTAATGCAGCCTTTCTCGCACTGATTTATATTTAAAAGTGATTACGTAGGGTTTATTTCGTGATAATAATAGAGTAATTACGCCTGGGGTGATCGTGTCAATAAGAGTTATGAGAATCATTGTTATAGAAGCCATTTTGGGCTGTGTAGCGCAATGTTGATTTTATAGAATTGATAATGTTTATAAAATTAACGATTTTTCATATTCGATCCAATTTCATATCAATTACGTCGAGATTACTTCCAACTGCAAAGATAAGATAGAATTAACACGAGATTTAAGGAAATTCCAATGATTGCATGTAACTTCTATACTCGAAATAAAGTAATATAATACAATATTTACTACCTTTATTATTGTAATGTTTTTTATTTGCTACTGGACATACAGATCCACCATGGGAAATAAATTATTTGTAAACACTATCTATTACTATCCTGTCTACAATATACTGTACAGAGTGTTTCCGAGGTGGTGTTACAAACTTTCAGGGATGATGGCGAAGGGCACATGTATCAATTTGAGATAAGGAACCCTGGTCCGGAAATGACTGAGTTGAAAGTTATAAGCAAAAATAGTTGTTTGGAAATGGAATTGTAATTTGCACCACGTGCCCTCCTTCCTTTAACCTTTGGAACAGTCGTGGAAAGATGGTATGGGCCGGATGTCTCCTACGTGGGTACTTTGTCCGATACATTCTGTGAGCTTGTCTACTGTTCCCATTGGCTCATCCGTATTCGAAAATCATGTCTGCATATTCCGCTCTCGTGTACTCCTCCATTTCACTAGGACTGATCGACTGGACACTGCAACTTGTACACATACACTGCTGCCTACAGTCGTGCATATCAGGACCGACCATGTCCGTTACACATTATGCTCTCTACATTGTTTTAGTGTAGTTTCCTGTCCCCACCCCTCAGACAGCGCACTGAATGGAATACTGTAAGTAAATAGCGTAAACAACGTCAGATGAATACGTATGAATAAGATGTACAGATAAATACGCATAAATAAGATGTACAGAGGAATAAAATTATTTCATTTCCACACAACTATTTTTGCTTGTAACTTTCGACTCGGTCATTTCCGGACAAATTAATACATGAACTTTTCGCCATCATCCCTGAAAGTTCGTAACACTACCTCAGAAATACCCTGTAGAACACCTTCAAATACTTGGGATGTGCTGTAAGTAGTAATATTAGCTGCTGTCAGAAAGTCAAAAAGCAAAAAGAGGATATCAATGGCAAAGAAAGCTTTCAATAGAAAAAGGAGCGCCTTCTGTAGACTTCGGAAAAAGAACTAGGAAAGAGACCGATGAAGTGCTTTATGCGGAGTGTAGAATTGTATAGGGCAGTAACATAGACATTACGATTAAGTGAAATGAAAAGTTTAGAAGCATTTGAAATGTGGATATGGAGAAAAATAGAGCATGTGAAATGGAAATACAAAATAGGAAACGAAGCTATGCTAGAAACAGTGGGAGAAAAAAGAATAATGCTGAAACTGATCAGAAAGAGAAGAGAGAAAGAAATTGGGTGGGTCACTGGCTAAGAAGAAAGTGACTAGTGAAGGATCTACTGAAAGGGATGGTGAACGGGTGAAAAGTTCGGGGCGGAAGAAATAAGATGATAGACAACATTAAAATATATGGATCATATACGGAGACTAAGAGGAAGGCGGAAAACGAGGAAGATTGGGGAATGCTGAGTTGAAGTAAAAGATCTGCCCTTGGCCAGGAGATTATGAATGAATCATAGCGAAGTTCACAATACAAGTGAAATATAGATTTCGAAAGTAAATAACGATATGCCTATATCAATGAAGTATTATTTTCAGTACTCGAAGGTAAAGATCGTTGTTGACAATTTAAGTGAAATATTACTTTAGAATTCTAAAGTAAGTAGCGATGTTGATATTACAAATAAGGTTTTACTTTCATAAGTCGCATATAAATAGTTAAGTTAATACAAATGAAATGATGCCTTTATTATTCGAAGATAAATATCGATATTATTAATATACGCGTAAATGGAATATAACTCTGAGAATAGCGTGGTTGATAATACAGGTGAAACGTTACTTTAGAGTTCCAAGATAAATAGCAATGTTCACATTACAAATTAAATATTACATTTGGAATTCGAAGTTAATTATAGATATTAACTATCGAAATGAATTCGAAAGTTAAATAATATTGTTCACAATACAAATGAAGTATTACTTTTATTTATTTTTTAGTAGGTTATTTTACGACGCTGTATCAACATCTCAGTTTATTTAGCGTCTGAATGCAATGAAGATGATAATGCCGGTGAAATGAGTCCGGGGTCCAGCACCAAAAGTTACCCAGCATTTGCTCAACTTGGGTTGAGGGATAACCCCGGAAAAAAACCTCAACCAGGTAACTTGCACCGAACGGGATTCGAACCTGGGCCACCTGGTTTCGCGGCCAGACGCGCTGACCGTTACTCCACAGGTGTGGACTTATTACTTTTATAATTTGAAAGTAAATAGCAATATTGACAGTACAAATGAAATATTACTTTTAGAGTTGGAAGGCAAGTAACAATGTTGATAATAAAAACTAATATTTTTGAGGTGAATTTAAAGGTAAATGAAAAATAACAAAGTACTTGTGTTACTAAATTTAGAGACTCTATTGCTACAAGTTGGCGACACTGTCATACTAGCAATGATAGCAAATTCAGTTTATAGTACAAGTCACTGGAGAGTTGAGAGCTGAGTCAACTCTGCCAAGCTGTCATTCTGCAAACACAGTGATAGAATTGCTTCAGAACTCGAGAATATGTTGCTTAATTTAATTGGGAAGGAAATGGAGACATCACAATAAGACGTTCGCTTTTGATTTGAGAGCCTCAGCTAACGGCATGCAAATTAACTGCGTCCGATAGGAAGACATTCGTTTGATCCGGAATTTACATTTCCCTACTCCGCTTTAACATCCCTAGCATTGGCAAATCTTTTTGTAAGGTTGAACAAATTATTCTATTGTTAAACTAACTGGATGCGTCGACAATTGGAATTAAAGGATTATACTCCTATTATCTCACTTTTTTTCGAGTTCTTAAACAAAATTAAGTTCGAGAAACCGAGCTGTTTTTCAGTTTCCTGTTTTTAATTTATTTGAAAAGAAATTAGTATAAAGAAATAAAAACATTCTTAAAACAATTATGTTAGGTTTTACTGAATGTTGTAGAGGTTTATCTATAGGGTAAACTAGAGTCTGTTGGACAGTCGGGCATGTTGGACATTCTGTACTTTAACGTGTTAACTCGCCACTTGTGGGCACCACATTCTGCTAGAAGTCAATGACGGAAGTAGCCCCACTCATGGCTACTTCCGTCATTGACTTCTAGCAGAATGTGGTGCCCACAAGTGGCGAGGTAACACGTTAAAGTACAGAGTGTCCAACATGCCCGACTGTCCAACAGACCCCAGTTTACCCTACTAATAATAAATCTCTAGCCAAATTTTTTCTGGAAATTTTCGATTTTCCAAAAATAATTGGCGTTAACATGTATAATTAACCATCCTGAAACCGAAAATCGCTTTTTTGAAATTTTTGTTTGTATATCTGTCTGTCTGGATGTTTGCTACCTTTTCACGCGATAATGGCTGAACCGATGTATATGAAAATTGGAATATAAATTAAGTTCGTTGTAACTTAGATTTTAGGCTATATGGCATTCAAAATACTTTATTTAAAAGGGGGGTTATAAGGGGGCCTGAATTAAATAAATCGAAATATCTCGCTTATTATTGATTTTCATGAAAAATATTGCATAACAAACGTTTCTTTAAAAATAATTTCCGATAAGTTTTATTCTATACAAAATTTTGATAAGACTGATATTTAATGAGATAAATGAGTTTTAAAATTACAATAACAACGCCATCTAAAGCGCTGTACTGAAATAAAAACAAATGACTTCGTCTATAAGGGACCTTGGACAACAACAATCGAAACCTATTGAACATAGCCTAAGAGAATGTTTCTGTGTTTGTATGAAGTAATATCGGAAGCTAATTAATTGTTTAATTATTATTTCACCATCGGAAAGTGTAGTTTCTCTAGATGGGCATAATTCTACAATGTTAGTACAGTAACTTCTGAAACATATAGCAAGTAATATAAAGTATTCACATTAAAACTAAATGATATGTAAATCTTCATTACACTATGGTTGCATACAAGAAACATGTTAAAGGAATTGTCATTGCACCAAATGATTGCTCTCTGGACCAAAATGACCGCATTTTAATTATTTAAATACAATTTAAATTAAGTAACATATTAAACGATTTATCCGTCTATCAAACACGAATATTCCCTGGAACAAATGTCCTATTTTAATTATGTAATTACTTTATTTCTAAAAGGTGCAGCGGAGCGCACAGGTACGGCTTGTTAAAAATAAATAAAAAGGAGAATTGCATCAAAATTGAAATATTTGAGTAATGTATCATTCAAACGCTGCCCGGCTGAAAAAAATCCTCAAAAATATTTGATAATTAAAAAAAATAGCTGTTGGGTTTTAAAAAACATTGAAATTATTTATTGATGTAGAGATAATGTATATTAAGCATGCCAATTTTTGTTTCCAGAGAATCTGGAAGGTAATTTTATTTTAAACTAGCCGTACCCGTGCGCTCCGCTGCACCCGTTAGAAATAAATATAATGTAATTACATAATTAAAATAGGACATTTGATCCAGGGAACATTCGTGTTTGATAGAAGGATAAATCGTTTAATATGTTACTTAATTTAAATTGCATCCAAATAATTAAAATGCGATCATTTTGGTCCAGAGACACTCATTTGGTTCAATGACAATTCCTTTAACATGCTTCTTAATTTTTATTACATGCAACCATAGTTTAATGAAGATTGATATCATTTAGATTTAATGTGTATATTTTATTTTACTTGTTATAGGTTTCCATTGAATTATGGCAATAACTTCATTTTAACCCTTGTTTTCTACGTATTCAGTAAATGGCGCTTGGCCCACTATGGTTCTGAACCCTTCAAATAACTTAAATTATATTATATAATATTACATATTATATTATATTATATTATATTATATCAAAAATTACTGTAATAACATCATAGCATTATGTCCATCTAGAGAAACTACACTTTCCAATGGTGAAATAATAATTAATTATACAAATCGGTTAATTTAGCTTCCGATATTACTTCATACAAACACAGAAACATTCTCTGTAGGCTATGTTTCATAGCTTTCGATTGTTGTTGACCAAGGCCTCTTATAGACGAAGTCATTTGTTTATTTCATTACACAGTCTTAGATGGCAGTTATTTTAATTTTAAAACTCATTTATCTCATTAAATATCAGTCCTATCAAAATTTTGCAAGGAATAAAACTTATCGCAAATTATGTTTAAAGAAACTTTTGTTATATAACATTTTTCACGAAAATCAATAATAAGCGAGATATTTCCATTTATTTAATTCAGGCCCTCTTATAACCCCCCTTTTAAATAATATATTTTGAATACTATATAGCCTAAAATCTAAGTTATAACGAACTTAATTTATATTCCAATTTTCATCGAAATCCGTTCAGCCATTATGGCGTGAAAAGGTAACAAACACACAGACAGACAGACATACAAACAAAAATTTCAAAAAAGCGATTTTCGGTTTCAGGATGCTTAATTATATATGTTAGGACCAATTATTTTTGGAAAATCGAAAATTACCAGAAAAATTTCGGCTACAGATTTATTATTAGTATAGATATAGTAAAAATTATACTGGCGAAATGTGTACGTAGACTTCACTTTATACTAAATAAAGTGGTTAATAAATAGCAGTCAACACTGGATGTGATATAAAGTAAGCATATCTTGAGATATGAAGCAAGAGTCTCCTACCTGCCGGCAAGAGCAGCGAGCTCCAGCACCAGCGCAGATGTCCGCAGCCCCTCATGATGCGCCCATGACTCCCCAGGATCTGCAAACAAACAGACATGTACAAGCTGCCTTTGTTTTGGATGTTGGAATTGTTCTAGTGCGACGGAACTCAAACAAAAGGTTCTATGAAAGAGTGAGCTTCATTTAGAGCTGAGATCCAACACGGAGAGAGATGCTGTGCACAACAGTCCGCTGGGAAGTACTACAACTTGTTTTATTTATGGATGTAACCCGTAGCTAAATTAATTCATCTCACATAGTGTGTTACCAATATCATGCAAGATGCAATAGGAGCACGTTACCCTATAGTTGTTTAGTCCATTGTTACTACTGAACATAATGAACAACAGATGTATCCCAACTATTACAGTAAATAATGCCACTATTCCGTACCATTCCGTCGTCAGAAACCTCGGCATTTACTTGGACGAAAATTTAAATTGAGAATGCCAAATAAAGGAAATATCTAAGAGAGTGTGCTATACCATGCATTCTCTTAACCCGTTCAGAAACTTCCTCCCGCCAGAATTAAAACAGACTTTAGTGCAAACCCTCGTATTACCACTGTTTGACTATTGCGACGTAATACAGATTTGACAACTGCAGCGTGTGCACAATATGTGTGTCATATTCATTAGTAATACTCGCAAATTTGACCATATTGCACCCTCGTTCAAATCTTTATCCTGGCTGCGACTTAATAACCGTAGAACACTTCATTCGCTGTCTCTTTTGTTTCGAGTTCCCCACACTTCTACTCCAAATTATCTTCGTTCCCGGTTTAACCACTTATCCTCCAATCACAATCTAAATACTAGGTCACAGGAGAGCCAAATCCTAGCAATTCCTGCCCATAGAACATCCCACTATTCATCCTCTTTTACTGTCTCAGTCCCCCGTGAATGGAAGTCTCTACCTCAGAAGATTAGGGGCTGTCAGACAACAACCACTTTCAAGAACAGGCTAAACGATTTCTTAAGGGAGCAGTCAGATTGAAGTTATAATTGTGACTGAGTTTAATAATTTTATTTTATTTAGGTATGACTATTATTATTATTATTATTATTATTATTATTATTATTATTATTATTATTACATAATGACATAATTATTTTATTGATGTTGTGAAGATAAAAATAATTGTCATTGTATTATATTAATTATGTACTATATTGTATTGTATTGTATTGTATTGTATTGCATTGCATTGTATTTTATTGTACTAATTATGTTCTGTTCATAGCAATGTAGTAATTTTGTATCATACTGGTTGAGTGGAAGAGAAGGTCGAATGGCCTTAACTCTGCCAGTTAAAATAAACCATTATTATTATTATTATTATCATTATTATTATTATTATTATTATTATTATTATTATTATTGTTGTTGTTGTAATCATATGGTTGGATCCCACGACTCGCTTCGAATTTACAGCCTAGATCAAGGCGGCCCAAACTACAGTCTACGGCAACATCTCGTCTTCCGCGATATATTAAATTACTAACGATTTTAGAGTTTTATTTCTTGAACACGACTGTTTCTGCGTGTCTCAACAGTGAAACTTGGCCTGGTTGTGCTAAGAACGATTAGTTCATATTAGTAAATATGGTGATGTAATTCACCACATAGAAGTAAAGTGACTGAGTCACGGTCACACATTAGCAAGTTTTCTTGCTCTACGAGAGGAAATCCACAAATTTCTTGGAGATAATGGTCACCCGTGTGATTCCGATTGGTTATCTGACGCTTAAGAGATTAGTTCCTATGAAAAATTGCGGACATTTTCCTACAGCCGATTTACAAAACTAATATCCTGAAACATTTCCGAAGCGATTCTTTTCTGGATGTTATTGAGAGCATTGAAGTACAGCTTATTAACATTTTTGTAGATTTAGTGAAAATGGATTCTGAAATTCCTTTGTTTTTGTCTCCATTTGTCTGTAACGTTGACAATGCACCGAAACAGCTGTAGTTATAACTAATAAATTTGCAGTGTGAAAATGAGTGAAAGGAGTCTAAAATCTTATAAAATTCTACAAATTAACACCAGATGAAAAATGAAAAGTATATAACTTTGAAGAACCAAGCCCCAAGTACGGTTTCATTGACGTAATACATACATACATATATATTCTATATATAATATACCGGTACATATATATGTGTATGTATGTGAACAAACATGAAAATTAAAAAATAAAGGTTGAAATCGAAATTAAGTTCCACATTTCTCATTAGGTATGTATGCACGTACGTTTCCACAAACTTTGCAAATATTACTAGCATTAGAAATAAAATTAAATAAGAAAGTAGGATTTGATTAAATCATCAGCCCTCCAGTAAGGGTCACCGTAAGGATCCTGAATACAGAACAGTCAGGCCTATGTTTTTTAAGTCGTTAATTGATTAAAAACACTACTAAACTTTGAATTTGGGATTCGCTTGATGCCAAAATGTCATATTGACAAAATTGCTTTTCTTTAAAATATAAGTTATATTAGATGACATGTAAAGAGTCCCTAAGAATTTATAATAGGATGTTTTGTATTTGAAAGTCTTTGAATTTTAATTTCACTAATAGTTTGTAGGTAGACTGTGGAAGGGAATCTCTCTCCACACTTCTGACGGGCACTGATTAACAGGTATGTTGTATTTAGAAGAGAGGAAAGGTAGGCATGGTTTATATTATTTCTAGTTTTTATTTGTTGACCTCGTCCGCTTGTGAGGGGGTTTCTCTCAAAGTGGATGGTTGGATCTAATACCATGGCCTTATTCTTAACCCTGTCGATGGCTATTATGTCCTTGTTCCTGTTGGAATCTGCGGCCGAAATGCAGTGAACCTCTTCATGAACTTCCTAAACGAGATGTTTTAGGACTTCTGCAATATTTGTCCTCACTCTATGATGTCTGTTGTTCCGTAGCAACTCGTTTTTCTTACAGAATCTGAACAGCTTTTTGCTGCGAAATACATGCTCATAACTATTCGATTTATACATTATTTTAATTTCCAGAAATTATGTTTAATATAACATATAGCTCGCGAGGAAAAGAAGTGACTAGAGGAAATTAGAAGTGTTTGTTAATAGTATTTGGTAGTGAAATGTTACTAATATTGGAGTGTCGACTAAGTTAGTGTACAATCAGAGAAATTGAAATGATAGGAAGACAGCAAGTATTTCAATGTAAGTTTACAAATGAAGGTTGTGTTGACTTACAAAAATAGTGGCAAACGGAAAATTTATCGGGGTGAAAGGGAACAATTAAACAAAATAAATATGTGATTCAGTGTCTAATGGAGAAATAGGGGATGAGAGTGATGACAGAAGTGAGGAGAGGTAGAACTGATTGCAAATTAGAGAGGAAAATGAATGAGTATGATTAAATAGTGTTAATAAAAGTTAGTTCAAATTTAGGAAAATTTTAGACGATAGCAAGTGCTTCAATATAAGTAAACAGTAAAAGTAGTGAGGTGTTCATTAGAAAGAAGAGAAAATTTTAAGGTGAGAGGTTAGAAAGCAAATTGAGAGTATGTATTATAGTAATAGAGGTAAAACAGGTTAAATAAGATGACTGCACACGTCAATGAAAGTTTATTGTAATTAGAAGGTAATGGGGAGCACGAATACAGAGATGTGGTGGCGACCCATTACCAAATAAGAGTTGTAGAAATAAATATATCATATCATATCGTATCATATAGCTCGCGATCGATCGTTCTTGTAGTTACTGGCCCTTAAAAAATAACGTTTTGGCGCCCTTGGTGTAGATGAATTTAAAATATCCTCCCCGCGTTCCTCTGTCTGTCAAGATTCTGTTACCTCTTGGTTCGTAAACATCTAGCACTAGAGGTCAAACACCTTTGCAAATGTCACCGTCAGACCTGCTGTCATTTCAGTAATAACAGTAATCCCAAAATATACAATTGAACACTTAGATGCCCTGCAAGCATAGCAACAGTTAGAGTACTCATATGCTTAAATCAATAGTACTGTGAACTGGTCATATTGTAAGATACACTCTGTAAGGATAATGTTGTTAGAGCAGGGTTGCTATACCCATCTCATTAATATTGTACTATATTAACTGTATAATAATAATAATAATAATAATAATAATAATAATAATAATAATAATTGCTTAGGAAAATATTTGGAGCTAAGAGGGATGAAGTTACAGGAGAATGGAGAAAGTTACACAACACAGAACTGCACGCATTTTAGCCTATTCTTCACCTGACATAATTGGGAATATTAAATCTAGACGTTTGAGATGGGCAGGGCATGTAGCACGTACGGGCGAATCCAGATCAACGTAACTTCCGTTCTTGGCCCGAGAATATCAGTAATTATTTCATTATGGAAATATTCTCTTCTGAACTGTACGATTCGATTATTGACTTTGCTACGTATGTTAAGCTCCTTATACGACAAGACTGTTTATCTGAATAACAACTATTAGCAAAAGAGAATTTCAAAGCATATCTTTCGAGAATTTCCGAGAATTATGAAAATATGCTATTTAAATGTTATTTCCTCAAACGTTTTATAGATTAAAAGCAGGAATACGAGCTTTTAAACATTTAAAAGACTTTTACACTGAAATATTAATATTTATACAAAGTAATGAACTTGTGAAAATTGAAACTTTCTTCTACTTTCAAGGAAACACATTAGTAATAGCTTTGATAAGCATTTCTGAACAAATATGCCTTTGTAGACAGCAGAGTTTAAAGAAAATGAAATTACAGAATATCTTATCAGATTCGCTGTTTGAGAACGAACCTCAGTGATGTGAAATTATTTTTGTGCGAGATCGTGCGTATTTGCTTGTTTTCCGCACAGAACCAATACGCGGTAAGTGTGAAATACCACATTCAGTATTCCCAACGTAACACACATAACAATTTCCCTCTTCTTACAGCTTAAGCGCGACACTCATTTTACTGCTTTAGGCTTTTAACATATTATTTTTAGAGACGTTTAACATAGTAATAATTATAAATTGGAAACTTACCACTGCAATTTCACCTAAATTGCAATGTTAATTATTGTTTTTAAATATTTGCAAAAATTAAGTAAAGTCTACTACTCCACGAAACTTATTGCATTCCTGATACAAGTAACATTAAGGAAGCCGTGAAAAAATCAACGAGATTCCAGATGCCGATGTTATTATTGCAATATGTTATATAAATAATATTGTTAAAATATTAAAATGAAAAATAAATCATTACATAACCTTACCGTTTGTTTTAAGTTCGCATTTATAGACTGAGGGAAAAAAAAAAGACAGACGTAAATCACGGCCTGCTGGAGTATAGTAAACACAGAAAACATTTTACAGCAACAAAGTTGAAGAAAGATATTTTGGTGTTCCGAAGTTGGCGACATTAAACAGAAATCAAGATGGAGATTTCATTGCAACTAATTATAAATTCGTCTTTCAGGTATGTAATAAACGATCTTCGCACAAAATAATGTACGATACACGAGCAGTATGTTTGTTTTCATGTTCTCGGAAATTAAAAAAGCTCAACTACGTTTCGCTTTTTCAATCTTTTCCTCGAACATGAAAACGTCAACATACCGCTCTTGTAACGTATATTACTATTACACTGAAATATTAATATTTATACAAAGTAATGAACTTGTGAAAATTGAAACTTTCTTCTACATTCAAGAAAACACATTAGTAATAACTTTGATAAGCATTTCTGAACAAATATGTCTTTGTAGACAGCAGAGTTTAAAGAAAATGAAATTACAGAATATCTTATCAGATTCGCTGTTTGAGAACGAACCTCAGTGATGTGAAATTATTTTTTTTAAGACTGGCTTATTTATCCAGAAATTGATTCATCTGTTCAGCAGTGCGAATACACTTCGAAGATATTTTATGAAGTTCACTTACTTCGGTTTAGAAAATTAATAAGGGAAAGAAAATCAGTGTGAATGATGCATAAAATCATTTAATATTTTAATGAATTGGTTATTCAAGGCTTTTTGCGAAGTATTTCTAGAACAGTAATTGAGATTTTGAATAGCTTCCTGGTAGTCGGAAAAGTCGCGGGGCGGAACACTGTATTGATTAATCTTCTTAAACGTGCGACAAGAAATAAGTTGGTATCGAGAGAGAGAGAGAGAGAGAGAGAGAGAGAGAGAGAGGTGGATAGAGAGAGAGACTTCCGCAAACAGGGAGGCTCGAATCCATGAAAACATTTGTTCTCTCTCAGCCCTGCATGCCTTATGCAAATTTGCTCAAGGGTAGAAAGATAACCGGAGAATTCAGAACACGTTACGAGCATGCTCTTCAAGTTACGGACGCAGCGACCGGAGATGACACGGCGTTATGGAATACAAGATGGGAGTGGATTCCGGCACCCTAATACATTTTAACACTGCAGCTCTCTCCCAGCCTCCAACCTCGCATTTCATAGGGCACTATGCCCACCTACATCTTAATTGTGACTGTATTTTTAGCCTGACCGTTTTGACGTAGAACTGTCTTTCTCCTCACTAAGTACGAAGATAACTTGTGAATTGACCGTCGCGTAAAGATCTAACTACCTTTCTTATTCTCCTTCTTTTCTCCTTGTACACACTGCATCTTCCTTCTTCTCTTTGTACCTTATTTTCCTAGTCCACCTTACATTCCTGGTGTTCTTCTTGCTTTCTCCTTGTCCTCCTTGCATTCCCCTTGTTCTCCCTGCATTTTCTTTTTTTCTCCTAGTATTTTCCTTGTTCTCCTTGTCTTCCCCTTGTTCTCTTTACCTTCTCCTTTTCATCTTGCACTCCATTTCATCTTATGGAATTCCCCTTGTTGTTCTTCTCTTCCCATGTTCTTGTATTTTCCTTCCTGTCCTTGTATTCCCTTTGTATTCTCCTTGTCTACCTTGTATTCCTCTTGCTCACGTTATATTCTTGTTGTTCTCCTTGCATTCAACTTTGTTCACATTTCATTCCGTTTGTCCAAATTTCATTCCCCTTCTGCACCTTGTATTCTCATTTTCTCGTTGTTTTCCTCTTGTTTTATTTGTATTCTCCTTGTTCTCCTTGTATTCCTTTTGTTCACCTTATATTCCTTTGTACACCTTGTTTCTCTCTTATTTTCTAAGAAGTTCTTCTGACGGGAACATCCTTGATGCTGTTATTAGATTTCAGCGGGAGATTGTCAACCAGAAGAGGTGGCTAATGAAAGACGGAAAATTTATGAGCCTACAATTCAGTATTATCTGAAAAAATATCACCTCAAAAGGATTCATATCTACAGCATGTAAGTTGGAGCTACAGGCATAATATCGAAACCCCTGTTCAAGATTTGGAAACTTTTTCACCTAGATGTCCAGAACTAGACAGCCGTAGCTCTGTTAGCTATAAAGGGTTGCTTCAAATTCATAAGAATCACTGTCGTAAAATTTAAAATTAATTTCTTTCTTGCTTGTTTTTAGCATTTTTTTAACTATCGGATATTTTAGTAAGTTATTTGTATTTTTTTTACTGTTTTAAAAATAATCGATTTGTATTAGGTACTATTTTTTGTTGTTACTAATTTTATAAGAATACTTGTATGTATATGAAAACAGAGATTAAGGAGAATAAGGTGCTTAGGAAAATATTTGAGGCTAAGAGGGATGAAACTACAGGAGAATGGAGGAAGTTAAACAACGCAGAATTTCACGCATTGTATTCTTCACCTGACATAATTAGGAACATTAAATCCAGACGTTTGAAATGGGTAGAGCGCGTAGCACGTATTGGCGAATCCAGAAATGTATATTGAGTGTTAGTTGGGAGACCGGAGGGAAAAGAACTTTCGGGGAGACAGAGACGTAGATGAGAGGATAATATAAAATGGATTTTAGGGGGATGGGATATGATGGTAGAGACTGGATTAATCTTGCACAGGATAGGGACCGATGGCGGGCTTATGTGAGGACGGCAATGAACCTGCGGGTTCCTTAAAAGCCATTTGTAAGTAAGTAAGTAACTTGTAAGTATATGACATTTTATTCCTTATTATTTTATAGTATGTCTCTGTAAGCAGCGTACGTACAATAGTAGGAAGTGTTAAAACACACACACACACATACACATAACCTATATAGTGTATATGCGATCAATAAATTATTTTCAGAATTGGGGAGTATGAAATGAAGATCCGCCATCTTACGAAAGTATAAATATGAATATAACAAAATGCTATGATCCTTTTCAGTGTGTGAATTTAAAGTACGAATTTAAGCACAGTTAGATCTTCATACATGCATGTTGAATGATTGTACGTTTTGAAGCTTAACTCTGTTTGATTTTTGCTTAAAGGAAAGGGCAGGAATGTTCTGTTTGCACAAGAGATAAGCGTGATGCATTTATTGTTGCAGCGCTCCTCCCTGCTATTAATAGAGCGGTCCCATACGCTAATGTGAAGAATAATTTACCGCTTCCGTGCCATCTCGTGCTCCGTTGTCACGCAAATTCCATGTTGCAACCACGATCTCCATCCCCAAAGAACTCCACCATCGATAAGTATGATAGTGTTGTTAGTAGGATGGGCAGTATTTATTCAGAAGTTACGTTAAATAGATATTTGACTACTTTCTACAGTCCTATATTCCTCGTGGTTTTTATGACTACATTCATTGACAAAGCAAGATTGGTTTTAATCTAACTTATATTAGAATAACACAATTATTTTTTAATATTTGTTATACCCATAATTAACAAAAATAATAATGTTCCATTGATGCCAGTATGATAAATATTGACGATTTACGAACACTTTATATATAAATTTGGCTGAAATGCACATACAGTAGAGTATCAGGAGGTCGCTGCTCTGGTTCGATTCTCGATGGGATCATAGATTCTTTTCAATGATCTATTCTTTCCGGCCGCCCCACAGTGGTCTAGAATGAAAATTTAGCGGGACATATTAATAACTTTTCAGCTTCCTAACAGATTTTTATGAAATTTTACACAGTAGTTACATGTAGCATATATGTTTTGTATGCAAGCTCTCGTTACGTTGGTATAAGGGGAACTACCCCTTATAGGGGGGCGCATTTAGACAAAATTAGAAACTTTTCTCCTATCTGACAGATTTTTATGAAATTTTACAAAACAGTTACAAGTAGCATATATGCTCTGTATACAAGCTCTGATTACGTTGGTGTAAGGGGAATTACCCCTTATAGGAGGCGCAATTAGACAAAATTAGTAACTTTTCTCCTATTTAGCAGATTTTTATGAAATTTTACACAGCAGTTACAGGTAGCATATACGTTTTGTATACAAGCTCTCGTTACGTTGGTATAAGGGGAACTATCCCTTATAGGGGGGCGAAATTAGACAAAATTAGTAACTTTTCTCCTATTTAACAGATTTTTTTTAAATTTTACAAAGCAGTTACAAGAAGCATATATGTTTTGTATACAAGCTCTGATTACGTTCGTATAAGGGGAACTACCCCTTATAGGGGGCGCAATTAGACAAAATTAGTAACTTTTCTCCTATTTAACAGAGTCGTACAAAGGTTTACAAAGTAGTTATAGGTAGCATGTATGTTTTGTATAGAAGTTCTCGTTACGTTGGTATAAGGGGAACTACCCCTTATAGGGGGGCGCAATTAAACAAAATTAGTAACTTTTCTCCTATTTGATAGATTTGTATGAAATTTTACAAAACAGTTACAAGGAACATATATGTTTTGTATACAAACTCTGATTACGTTGGTATAAGGAGAACTACCCCTTATAGGGGGCACAATTAGACAAAATTAGTAACTTTTCTCCTATTTAACATATTTGTATGAAATTTAAAAAGTAATTACAGGTAGCATGTATGTTTTGTATACAAACTCTCATTACGTTGGTCTAAGTGTAACTACCTCTTATAGGGGGGCGCAATTAGACAAAATTAGTAACTTTTGTCCTATCTAACAGATTTTTATGAAATTTTATACAGTAGTTACAATTAGTACATTTGTTTTGTATACAAACTCTGTTTACGTTAGTATAAGCAGAAGTGCCCCTTACAGGGGGATGCATTTAGACAAAATCGTATGGGGGGAATGTAACATTTTAGGCACCTTTTGGACACTCGGAAAGCTTATTTGGTACATAATTAACAAGCTGTCATCTTGAATTCCCTGAATTATACTGCGGAAGCAGATTCGGTTCACAGATATTGAAATAACTGCAACCGAGAAAAATTGCACTACTGCACCTGGAAAGAATAGTGCTCATAAATTATTACTTCCGCAAATCTGCGCACCTTAAGACTAGATTTAAAATAGAGGTAAATAGTGGAGGAAGTTTAAAAAGAAAACATTTTTGGACGAACCAAAGGTTTTTTTTTTTTTCTCTACCTTAGCAAAGTCTGCACTCAATGGTTATATTTATATTTTGTCCTGTGTCCATTCATGCTAATTTTACATACTATAATAACATTCAATGTAACAAAAACAAACAGTGTTACATACCTAAAGAACTACTTGACACGTTGGTACCAAATATGAATGGAATCGACCACTTACAACAGAGTTACAGCACAAAGAAAACGGCAGACTCGCGGCGCTTGCTGAGTAAGAATGCTGGGTGGCGAAATGTGGTATGTTACCGGCCTCTTATCTCGCTATGCAGCCACCTCCGCTGATTAAGATAATCAATTGAGTGTTACTCAGTTATATAGGAAAAATAATTTAAGAGTTTAATTTCATTTTTTTACATGTCATTTTTCTGCATTTGTCCTCCTAAATATGGATTTTAGACCACTGTGCGCCCTAGTGTTTCCTCAGTCTCTAAGAGAAATAAGTGCCAGGGATATTTTGTTTATTTACCAAAGTCCCCTTCAAACGATATAAATTTACTGAGATATAAAAAATGATCGGAATTTCTAATGGACGCCAGTATGCAAGAAGTTGGGTTCGCAGTTCGTGTTATTAACATAGCGAAAATTCTTCGCTTGAGCAAACACAAGACAAAAACATCGATAGCAAGATTTCTATTGCGAATTGGGAATAGAATCTGGATTCAGTGTATGTGGTGATGTTGATGGCAGTGGTGATGATGAAGATGATATTGATGACGAAAATAATTATGTAGCGATGATGGCTGTGGTAATATTTATTATTATTATTATTATTATTATGGCCACTGCAATAATGATGGTGATAGTGATGATTAGAGACAGTCAAAATTCTTGAACAAAAGGAGCTAAAATTCTTGATTAAAAAGGGTAAAAATTCTTGAGTGAAAACGAAAATTTCTTGAGTAAACCTGAAATTTTCACCCTGTTTTATTAAATTATTGTGTTGCTTAAGATAAGTGACAATTATAATTATACATTCAAAGTCTTACATTGACAACAATTCTAAGATACATTATTTAACATTCAAAGTTGTACGCAGACAACAGTTCTAAGTTTGTTATTCTAAGGTTTCTTCTTCTATTTGTTAGCACACGCGACAAGTGTGAAAAAAAAACGTTCACAGTCAACATTAGAAACTGGAACCCATATAGCTTGGAGTGCTCCGTCCACAAAATCACTGTGATCTTCACGTAACGACAGCAAACCTTCTCGCACTGAAAGTTCAGGACTATTTTTAACTATGTCCTTCAGTTCACTGTATGCATGTACTGCTACATCAGGTGATAGATTCTTTAAGGTTGGCATCTGATCAAAGAGAGATTTCAAACTGCTTTCAGTTGCATCAATGCTTAACAAATTCTGTTTGTAAAACAGTTCTGATACCGGTTGAAGAAGTTTACTACACAAGAAACGACATATAGGCCTATCGATCAACGATCGATAGTCTTATACTTCTTCGATAGCGTCTGCCACTTTTCAAAGCATTTACGAACTGTTTCAACTCACACCATCTGAGCATTCCAAACCTTGTGCATTTTTGAAACAGAACTTCTAAAATTTCCAAATTTAGATAATGTATTTTTAGTTGCTGAAAAATTTCGTCTTCTCCCGAATAACGATAGAAAATATACTAAATTCGCGAGTCATAGAATTTTTGCGATTTTTCGCGAGTGTTTCGCGAGTTGAAACGTGTTATTATATGATATTTTTTGTGAACCATGATTTAAACCATGTTTTTTGGTTTTTAGGTTTTTTGCGATTTCGCGAGTCACGAATTTTGACTGTCTCTAATGATGATATATTGGTGATGATATTGTTAGTTTCCTAGAACAGAATTATTATGTCTAAGGATACACGTCGCATTAAACTAAAAATAGGATGTAAAATCATGGAACAAGAAATGACTTTTAAATACTTGGATATACAGAGTAATAGCAATGAAAAGTATTCACAGATGAAATCGTCCATCGAGCAAACAATGCAAGCAAAATATCTAGTTGAATGCCTAAAAAACATAATTTGTAAATACGATGTAAGAGTAATGGAACGGAGAAAAATTCTCTCCGGCGCCGGGATTTGAACCCGGGTTTTCAGCTCTACGTGTTGATGCTTTATCCACTAAGCCACACCGGATACCACCCCGGCGTCGGACAGAATCGTCTCAGATTAAGCTCCAACTCTTGGGTTCCCTCTAGTGGCCGCCCTCTGCACTACGTCATAGATGTCTATGAACGTAGGACTGAAGTCCACACATGTGCTGAGGTGCACTCGTTATGGGTGACTAGTTGGCCGGGATCCGACGGAATAAGCGCCGTCTTAAATCACGAAGTGATTTACGCATATCATATATATATATATATATATATATATATATATATATAATTTGGAAAATTAAAAATTTGTGAATTTAATATTAATTTTTCTGTTGTAATGGTATTTATCAATAGTTCTGTATAGTTCTATTATGTTTAAGACTTCCCAGATGTCAATAAAGGTTTAGTGCTATAAATATCTATATACATCATTTTTTCATATTTCTCAGAACATTACTTTTGGTTCTTAGCACATTTAGAATGTTAGGTCTTCATTTGCTTTAATCTTTGTCAATTTGGATTTGAATATTGACTCCTACGTCTAATCTCGAAACCGACACACTAATGTCAGCGTCAGGGGTTGTGAAAAGTTTTGTATTAAAGATCAGTCGCGAGGATCAATCCGGGAACTGCGCGTCACGGCCATGTTGATCGACCACAGACAAACATCCAACCAGTCGATCGTCTGCGGGCATTTTAATGAGACTGCAAGGCGGTTTTCATTCTGTTCATTAGCTGCGTTGTGGCAGCTCACGTTTGTCTGCACCGAGGAATTCAGCCGTAGCCAGATGCAGGTAGAATTCGATTTTATAAGCTGCAGGGCTTGCGAGTTCTGAACTGACTCTGGAAAAATTTTTATCGCTATGCATGTCCGTCCTCGTCAATGTTATTGTTATTGTTTCATCATTATCTTTGACATATTCATACTCTATTCATCGTCTCTGTCACAGTCGTCATCTTTCTATAATTATCATTGCCACGTCTTTTTCATTATCGTCGTCGTATTTATAATTATTGTCATAGTGTTCGTACTTACCGTCAACTGTTATCGTTCGTCATGATCAACGTTACCAATGCCATCATCTGGCATCGTTATCGTTGTCAGCACTCGTCTTCGACGTCGATTTTCGTCATCACTATTCTCGTCCTTGTTTCTGTCGCCGTAACATCGTCGACATAACATTATCACGTCGTTATCATAATAATCATTGTCATATTTGTTGTCTTTACAATCTGGAATCACAGAATGAGCAATATGTAGGCCTACTAGATAAGGCTTATTCATTCAAAGTAATGTGTTGGTTGTGAAGAAGTTATAAATGAATGAATGTATGGATTTTATGGTTGCTAATGTGTTAGTTGTCATGGAAAAAAAAAATTAATTCACAGCACTGAGAATAAGGCCATTGTTTAGGTTGCTAATGACGATGAAATAAAGACTAGTTTGTATACCAGTCATGGATAAAAATATATTTAATCATTTTACATTATTTAATACCAGAACTGTTGGGAGAGTCGTCGGATTTTGAGTATTCTTTTGTTTGTTGCTATGCGACTGTTGAACGAAACGTGTTTTCACTTATTCTCTAGGGAGGTAATGTGACTTAAGTCTCTTCATCGTTGTCAACCAAAATTATCTATAGTAATGTCACGAGAGGTCTGAGATTCGCCGATAAATCCACGAACGAAGCGAGTGGATTTATCTGGGAAATCTCAGACCTCGAGTGGCATTTATTAGGACTATTTCGTGAATAAAATAAAAATGTAAATAATATATCCCTAAAATTCGATCGCAAAATGTTAATAATTGTTTATTAACGAGTACTTTACCTATTCAGACATTGTGAAGTTGAAATACTCGTAGATGAATATCGATTACTGCAATAAAGAAATTCGATGTTATTATTCAGTAATGCCAATTGCGAAATACAGGTTTAACAATGTTAATTACATGTACTGCACTTTTCTCTTATTATTATAACATAAATACATTATTTTTCATTATCTGCTGAAATCATAATTTAATTTAACAGTAACAGTGGGGACAGCTATATACCAATGCTTATGTATTCACAGCGAGACATGTTGTTACACAGTGAAGGCATCTCTGTATAGACAGGCCTAATTAAAACCCGAATTTTATTACGCCATACGGAAGGCAGTTTGATCAAAAGACCTTGTTATTACTATGCAAGGCCATTGGGTTTGATATGCGATGATAGGTTATGTTACCTGTGGAAGCAGGACCAATCTCAGCTGTGTCTTATTTCGACAGTTACAATCAGTGCTACACGAAAGCATTTTTTATAGCTCGACAAACGCATTCTCGCTGTGGTGTGTAACGGAACTAAAGCTGCATCTACACAGTTCAATATTGCAATCGCATATGCGTGCAATCTGGGAAGAATATTGAAAGAATCAAGTTTAAAAGGTACGTTCAATTAAGATGCATGAAGATTTTGTGTCTAAATGGTGCGCCGTTTTGAACGTCGTCTTCACTGCGTCAATATATTAATTAATATTAAATATCAATCTTGCATTCATTGCTTTAAAGTTGAAATAGAAGTTTAACCGTGTAGTTGCATCTTAATGTATTCATGATCATCAATTTACGGGGAAACAGTTGGCGACAACGACTAAACAAAAGAACGACCTTGCGATAAATTGATAGCGATAAATCTAGCTGCAAAAATTATCGCAAAGTCTGACTGTGATTGGTTGGAATTCAAAATTTCATTGCACTTCATTGGTCTAAAATGGAATGACGTCATATAAACGAAATAGTCAACAGTAATCTCACTAGAGGTTTTGATTATCGAGAGAAAATCAAAACTCGAGTGGGGTTTAATTGACTATTACACGATTAGAAGAAAGTATATAAAGATTAGAAGTAACGAAGTACTCCAATACAATAAAATAATTAATTGCCTTACGAAAATACAAAACTGTCTTCAAATTTGTACCATCTCAACATTATAAATATTACGCTAGTAGATGGCAGTAATGTGTTATGATCAACTGTTTTCTTGTTATCAGTTATTCAGTCGTGCCAACTATGGAATCTTCATTGAACTCTGTGGACGGTTACTGGTCAAGAGGGCTTTGTTGATTCAGTTCCATTTTTATTAAAACAGTTGCATTCCACTTCAATTATCCCGATCACAATGATCAACGTCACTTGACAGATGATTTTCTATAAATCTTAGTATTAAACAATCTCTGATACGTGACTATTCATAATATCATATAGCAGAAGCTGTAACATAACCTAAATAATATAAACGAGTGTTAGAAAAGTTTTAATTAGGGATGATGAAATAAACCAGAAACGTTTTAATTAACGATGATGAAATAAAAAATAAACATGAATAATTTTAAAAGAAACAATTATTGAAAGTACAATTTTCAAATTTGAATGTTTTAGTGGTTGGTGGTTCAGTTGATGTTATATTGGACGTGTACGTAAAAGAAGTGAACTCGTTGATGTACATGGTGTATCCCTCAACTTATTCAGGATTTCCGAATGGTGCTCTTCATTTATTTGTAAATGGGGTTTCAGGGAAGATGCACATCTATGACCAGTGATCTTTATTAATTCTTGTTCTTGAATGCCAATGCGAGTCATATTTGAAAGTGCTGTGCATCGACTGGAGTGGTTTGTAATTTTCTGTTTCTTGACGTCCAGACCAATGCAGTTTGAAATGTTGGCAAACAAAGAAACAAATGCTAGGGTAGTGATAAAAATAAACAAATGCTAGGGACGCGATAAAATTAAACAAATGCTAGGGACGCGATAAAATTGTGCGATAAGCATCCATGATTGGTTGAAAGACGTCCTTTCGTACCGTATTTTTGCCTAAAGTAGTGTGACGTAGTAAAAGTGTAACAGTCACGATAAAATCCATTTGAAGAGTCTACAGTAAGAATGATGGATGTCACTTTCTTTTCGAAAATGGACCAAGATTGTCAATGTATAGCTTAAGACATGTAGAATGCACATAGAGAGTTACATGGCATTAACGCTGATAGTCATTGTCCAGTAATGATCGGAAAATCACATTTAAGCTTTGAGCACTAAGCATTTCAAACTTTCAATTGCTTTTCCTGAAAAATGTTTTCCAAATGACACCCATTATTATTGTAGTGGACTCTTAATTTATTTCCCTAAAAACAAGCTAATAACAGCATATTTATGTCAGTGGGTGTGGAAGAAAGTTTATAATTATGCAATCTGGATAAAATGAACTACTGTTTGTTCAATTCAAGATAGTCGCAAATTTTCTTTCGTCTGTTCAGTACAAGTAACATATTGCTATTCAATTTAGGATTGATTTATTTTGTATTTACATTCTTCAGATTTGTTCCTCACATACTTTGTTCAAAGCCACTTTAGTATTCTCATGAATGCTTTCACTTTTGTTGTTGTCTAACGATTTAACATTTGAATGAGTAGCTGTGCACATTCTCTCTTATTCATTCATTTGAACACATCTATCGTTTACTTCGATAGCATGGCGTAATTTGCAGCTTATTTCAAGCGGAAGTTTTAGTTTTGCGGTCCTTACTACTTCAGAGTTTGAGAGTTAACTAGCAGTTCTCGAGTGTGTTTTGTGGTTGGTAGCAGTGCATTACAGTGAGAGACGCTTGCTGCTTCCAATCGTCACCTGATCTAGGTGACAGTACAGTCTTGGAAACAAGTTATTGCTGTTTCAAAAAGTGAGGGTAGATAGATGGCTTTGAAAATACGTAAACTGTAGTGGATAAATATTTCTAAATGTACATATATTCTTCTTTTAACATTTACAGTATCCAACATTTTAAGATTTCCAGCATTCCATATCGTTTCATTGCCGTTCTTCCAGATTCCTTTTTGACCTGAGTACGTCTATGCTATTCCATAAAAATCGACCGAAACATTTTAGGCTAGTTTTGTCGCGCCAGGCGAAGGATCATACGTTACCTCGAGTTGGAGTTGATGACGTCATCTAGCAAAACGCGTGGTTAACGAGAAAGACAGGCTACGGCGCGACGTCACATTCTTAGTTAAAACATGGCCAACATTGAACAAGTTTAGGCTATATATAAATGCACTTTTAACGTATTTTTTTTTTAGAACTTTGAACATGTATTTATATTAGGTGATTGTCAAGATGGCCATGACTAGACCATGATAACCACGTGACTCCGGCTCCGATTCGCGCCGTAGTCTATCTTTCTCGTTATTCACGGCAGGGGGAAGTTGAGACATGAATTGGCTGGTCGCGAGGCAACCGAGACAGTGTAACCCGAGAATACGAAGCGTTAGAACGTTCGCAACAGTGTCAAACGATTCGTAACGAATCAAGCTAGAATCTCAATTGAGCAAAAATCAACAGTCGATGAGTTAAATCGGAAAAAAATTCGCGAGTGAAATTGAGTGAAGAGGGAAAATTCACAATGTCGAGGCATATGCAGCACAAATGGGAGAGGGAGCGTAAGCAACGGATAGCAAATGATAGAACACAATGGTTGCTATAGCAACTGACATGTTTACTCTCAATGCGAACAAGATGGCTACTCCTAGGAATCCCAGTACAACGAAGATTTATTTTTCAGTGTATCTGGAAAGAAGAGATGTTGATTGTTACTACTGACGTTTACTTTAACAGCAGTTTTATCAACGATGTATTTACGTATAAAACTTGCGGCTGTGTCTGCGGTACAGTCTAACCTGAGTTTTCCTCCTTCGATCATTTTTCTTTTTTGAGATTTTCTATCTTTTGTTGTTTTTTTTTCTTTATCATCAAATGAAATTCTGTCAAGGCCTTCTGGCCTGTTTCGTCTCAGGTGAACTGGTCTTTCCATCGCTTTCTTTATAATATGCATTATTGTATTTTATTTGTATTTTGTATTTTTTATCTTGTATTTTTTTAATTGTTTATATTTAATCCGTACGCATATCAGAGTTTAGTATTATTTATAATGATTAATAGAATTCATTAATTGGAAATTATTTCGCTAGAATTGAAGTACTACAGCAGAAGATATGAAGGGTTCAGAACAATAGTGGGCCAAGCGCCATTTACTAAAACCGTAGAAAACAAGGGTTGAAATGAAGTTATTACCATAATTCAATGGAAACATATAGCTAGTAATATAAAGTAAACATATTAAAACTAAACGATATGTCAATCTTCATTAAACTATGGTATTTGCTTAACTTTAACCCTTGCTGTCTCCGTTTTTAATAAATGGCGGTGGCCCACTATGGCTCTGAACCCTTCATATACAAATTAAAAAAAAAACAACAAAGAAATCATAGATTGAAAGCAGTACATGATAGGGGAAAAGATTCCTATTATTCTGATATCTTATTATTTTTCTTCCAAATTCTTCTTTTGCCATTCTTTCAGATTGCTATTTTCTCTGTTACTCGTATCTCATTGTCTTTCCCGCGGATTCTATTTCTCTCCATTGTCTTATTTCGATATTATTTTTTCTCTGCCTTTCATTTTCCTTTCAGATTTCATTTTTCTATTGTCCCATTGTATTTCTTTGAGTTCAATCTGATCCTTTCTTGAGACTTTTCTGATGTCTAATATGCATTTCAGTAGGATTACTGTTTGTTTATGCAATTTACTACAAAACAAGTTCGAGTGATTCTTGCATCTTTCCGAGAGAACAAAATAGGCTTAGACCTACTATATATTTTTTTCTCTCCATCAAAGTAACATAATAAGTCTGCTAAATTTTTATACAGAAAAAAAACTATTTTTTTTAGATAGAAATGGTTAATATTGTTTAAGTTACTACTTAAATTTAAGTTTGTGTTTATTGTAACATACTTTTTTTCAATATAGGCTAATCCCAGTAAATTTAAGAAATAATCGTGCCAAAATCGGACGCAGCCTAAAAGTCCAACTTTCATTTCCAAACAGTTTGGTATCATAAAAAGACTATACATAACATCGTACGTGATGCTCTTTTGACGTTGCCATTAAGCTTCCTGAATGCCATAAAGCAGGAAGCAGGCAATTGCCTTGTTCAAGTCCTCGCCTTATCTCCATTCAAGTCTGGGCATCCCTACCTTGTAGCAATTTCTTTAAAAGTCGATATGGAACACGTTGCTAGGTCGATCTTTACGTCAATTACAATTTAGGGATAAATGCAGAAGCGATGCGGAGCGCCTTAAAGCAGACGTCGACAAGAGCTGAGCTGCGCTATGTGGATCGGATTACAGGCGCCGCTCATGTCTTTGGGGAGTTACCCGAAGGCTTTCCACATAGGAGATCCCAGTTAAAACACCAATGGGGTCCAAGCGATGGAGAAATATGGTATTGGGACGGGTTTCCTCAGAATGCTGCCGTTTCTCCTGCCATCAATCAATCCACGAAGCTTGGGTAACTTCAAAAAGTCAGTGGGCTGAAGTACTGTATGAATATAGCCTGTTTACGAGTGTGAACGTATACATAATTTCCTTATATATATATATTTATATATGTGTGTGTGTGTGTGTGTGTGAGTGTGGGACCACCAGCGTGGCTCAGTCGGTTAAGGAGCATGCCTACCGGTCTAAAATTGCGTTCGGGCGCAGGTTCGATCAGCGCTTGGGCTGATCTGGTTGGATTTTTTCCGAGGTTTTCCCCAACCGTAATGCGAATGCAAGGTAATCTACGGCGAATCCTCGGCCTCATCTCGCCAAATATCATCTCGCTATCACCATTCACATCGACGCTACATAACCTAGTAATTGATACAGTGTCGTTAAATAACTAACTCCTATATGTGCGTATGTATGTACGTAGGCCTATGTATGTATGTATGTATGTATGTATGTATGTATGTATGTATGTATGTATGTATGTGTGTATGTATGAAATATGGTTTATTTAACGATGCTCGCAACTGCAGAGGTTATATCAGCGTCGCCATGTGCCGGAATTTTGTCCCGCAGGAGTTCTTTTATATGCCAGTAAATCTACTGACATGAGTCTGTCACATTTAAACACACTTAAATGTCATGACCTGGGCAGGGATCGAACCTGCAACTTCGAGCATAGAAGGCCAGCGCTATACCAACTACGCTACCGAGGCCGACTGTATGTATGTATGTATGTATGTATGTATGTATGTATGTATGTATGTATGTATGTATGTATGTAATTGAAGAGTGTTATCCCAAAAATCCATTTTTATTAAAGGACTGGGCTAATTTTTTCATCGACCGGTCTATGAACTGATCCAATTTTCAAGTGACATGCACAATGACACAAACTTTTAGACAAGGATTGGCATTGTTTTGGAAGAAAAGAAGCTTAATATATAATTATAGAGGTCTTAAAATATCATACTGTACATATATATAAATCATAAAAATGGCCAAATGGATTGATCATACATCTTGAATTGTGTAATGTACAGGGATTTTCAGTGACTTTGTTATCAATTTTTACAGGTGATAAAATTGATCAACATGAACAATTTTCGTATAGCAACCCTTGTTCAGAAACGTTCCTAATCCCAGTTCTCGGGCTATTCATACCAAAATGGCCCTATTTTTAAGGGGTTTGGTACAGCTTACAGCAGTACAATTTTTGGAAATACTCAACATTTTTTCCCTCTATTTCTGTATCTTTTGCAATAATGAAAATTGGTAGGTATAAAACACTGTCCTTCTGCTAGCCTATATGAAAAAAAAAATTACGATAAAAAATATTTATATAGGCCTATATTTTTTTCAAAATTAAAAATGTTGGCAGTGATGAAGCGTTTCCTCATAACTCAAAAACTTGTTAACTTTTTCAAGTTTTCTCTCTTTTATTTTATTGCTGAAACTCATGTTTACAATATTATGCTCTTTGAACTACATTTCTTAATGACTAATATATATTTTTTTATTTTGTGTTAGAAGAAAATACTGATATTTGACCATTTTTTAAAATGAATTTATTTTTTACCGGACAATATATCAAAGATAGAGAAGTGATCTTGCATCATATTGTAGATATGACATTTATAAATACACACAAAAACTTTCATCATAGAATGTTGGATAGTTTTTGAGTTATGTGGGAAACGCTTCGTCACTCCACAGTGAACTGAATTTTGAAAAAAAAAAAAAAGTAAATAATTTTTTAAAACGTAAAAATATTTTTTTTTATAGCAGAAGGACAGTGTTTTACCCATACTAATTTTACTTATTGTACAAGATACAGTAATGGAGGGAAAAAATGTTGAATATTTCCAAAATTTTACTGCTGTAAGCTGTACCTAACCATTTAAGTGTCCGGTTGTTTTATATACCCGAATATAATGGGTGTTTTTAATTGTATGAAATTTACGAAGACTTAAATGTATTAACTTGTTTGGAATAACATCATGAGGAAAAGTAGTATGGGATATGCATATATTTAGACTCTGTTTTCATTTGTGTATTTGTTCGAAGTAAGCGAACATAATGAACCCAACAATGAAGTTAATTCTTCGTCTCTCGAGTGATTCTAGTCAGGGAGTTGAACCTGTAAATAGTCTTGAAATGTCGGAGAAATTAAATATCAACACATGATTAAAAATCCAAAATATTAAAAATGAATACACAACGAATATGAGTTTTTGAATTTTGGTGAACTTGTCGTGGGGATCGAGAAGATGACAGACTCTGAAATTTACTAATTTCAAGACATCCCGCTATCAACGTCTGCAGTACTGTGATAAAAATATGCAAGACAACTTACGTTATCAGTTCTCACTATATTATAAATCTTTTCTACTTCGATATTTTTTATAACTTTATACGAGTAACACGGCGAGCTTTCAGTGATTTATGAGAGAATTAATTTTCTACTCAACACATCCTATTGAACCAATGACTGAAGCCACAGAATTATCAGAATAAAATCAATCTTGCTAAATTTTAATACGTATAGGAAATCATATGCATGCATACCTTTTTATGTACTTTGAACTGACAAATCCATATATTGGATTTTTTCGCGGTCTGTGTGAATAGATGGTTGAATGTATATGGAACTGATTTTATTAAGCATTTTAGCCGGATGGGTATATTTATACAGTCAGAAATGAAAGATTTCACTCTCCACTTTATCAACTTAAAGTGCTATCCTAGTAGGTTTCGTTACGCACAACCAGTCTTGAAAATCTGTTAAATATTTAACTGATTTATTTTTTTCACCAGTGTTCTCTACAACAGAAGAGGAATTAATCTGCGGTCTGGGGTAAGGGGAAGGTTGTTTTATCTTTCGTGATCGTTAACAAAACAATTATAGTACAGTAACGTCAAATTAAGAGTGGGTACAGGTATGTTCTACAGTTCAAATATAAGCTATTTAGCAATAGCTTATATCTCTGTAACTTGTGCTAGTGAATATTTTGTGATTTCTGAATTTTATGAGCTTTAATGACGGATATTTAAATTGAGGGGGTTAGATACAGAGTTATTTCATTTGTCATTAAGAAAGTCACTCCAAGGATGAAAAATATGCCAAAGTGCCACGTCATACGACAAAATAATATAAGTTGAAAATTTGAACGTAAAACAGTCGTTTGATATCAATGCTTCTCTTGACACTTCTGGGAAGAAAAGACTTCAAGCATGACATAGAAATAATAATAATAATAATAATAATAATAGTAATAATAATAATAATGATAATGATAATAATAGTAATAATAAATTAATTAAACCCGAACAAATAAATAAGTAAATAAATTAAATCCGAATAAATAAATAAATAAATAAATAAATGAATAAATAAATTAGTGAATTAATAAATGGATATAAATAAGTGAATAAAACAAATAAACAAACAAGTAAATAAACAAGCAAATAATAAATTAATAAATAAGTGAATAAATTAATTTATATAAAGAAGTGAATAAATAAATAAACAAATAAACACACAAGTAAATAAAGAAGCAAATAAAAAATAAAAAATAAATAAATAAGTGAATAAATAAATAAACAAATAAATAGACAAGTAAATAAACAAGCAAATAATTAATAAATAAATAACTAAATAAAAAAACAAATAAATAAATAAATAAATAAATAAATAAATAAATAAATTAATTAATTAATATAAAGAAGTGAATAAATAAATAAATAAACAAACAAACAAACAAGTAAATAAACAAGCAAATAATAAGTAAATAAATAAATAAATAAATAAATAAATACATAAATTTTAGTTTGTTGGATTGCCTCAGTAAACCGCTTAGTGCACCACATGCTTTTCGATCTCACATGAGAGTACACAAGAACTCAACAGTAGGTTCTCTCATACTTTAAGTATTTGTACGCATAAATTGCAGATTATGAAATGTATCTCTCAATTATAACGCCATCTTGTAGATGTATCTGAAGGAAAAATTGAATTCAATTTATGAAAGTACTTGCAGTTGATATTAATTTCTTGTTGGATTAAGAATGGTACAGTTGCTTTAGGGTTTCTTTTTTGTGCTATAAGCAGTCCTATTTAAAATATTATTTGTTCAACAGTAAAATTTAATATATCAGGATAATGACCATCTCACATTTAATACACAATTAATACTACTAGTGGATGCGTGTTACAGTCTTAACATTGAAATTTATTGAACAATGTACTGTAAGCGCCAAACAGTTTTATTATTCTCACGCTATGTACTAAGGGCTATTGCAGCTTCAAATACTTGGGATATACAAGTCGTACCATGAGCTGCTGCCAGGAAGTCAAAAGAAGGATAGCAATGGAAAAGGAAGCTTTTAATAGAAAAAGGAGTATCTTCTGCCGACCTCTGGAAAAAGAACTAAGAAAGAGAGTAGCGAAGTGCTTTTTGCGGAGTGTGACATTGTATGGGAGTAGAAAAATAGACATTACGACGAAGTGAAGAGAAACGAAGGAAGCATTGGAAATATGACTCTGGAGAAAAGTGGAGCGCGTGAACTTGTGAGATAAAATAAGAAATGAAGCTATGCTAGAAAGAGTGGATGAAGAAAGTGTAATGCTGAAACTAGTTAGGAAAATAGAAAGAAATTGACTAGGTATCTGGTTAAGAAGAAACTGCCTACTAAAGGATACATTTGAAGGAATGATGAAAGGGATAAAGTTCGGGATAGAAGAAGATATCAGATGATAGACAACATTAAGGTATATGGATCGATTGTGGAGACTAAGAGGAACGCGGAAAAGTGGAAAGACTAGAGAATGCTGGGTTTGCAGTGAATTACCTGCCTTTGGGCATAAAAATATAAATCAGTTATATGTGTGTGTCTGCATGTTTGTGTGTATATATAACGGAGTAATGGTTAGTATGTCTGACCGTGAAACGAGCGGGCCCGGGTTCAAATCCTCGTTGGGACAAGTTACTTGGTTGAGGTTTTTCGGGGTTTTCTCCAACAAGATATAGAGATAAATTATTCCTTATCATTATCTCTAATGATAAGAGTAGGAATCAAAATCGTATGGATAATACTTATTGAGTAAAACAATAGTACTTATCGAGTAAAACAATGTCAACAGTTAGGGGAAAATTATTCTTTTCTAAGAAAAGTATTCATTTAGGACTAATACGGTATTAGATTTTTTCTATGCAAGGAATAAGCTTTTAAAATTTACACAGATATGCAGTATTAGGCCTACTTCCACTTTGTATGTAAACATTTTTTGCAAATTCGTGAAAAATTAGTTATAAGAGTGATTCACGTGGATTTACCGTCACTTACGGAGCTTATTTCCGAAGACATTCTGAGCAAAAAAGTCATATAAACATTTGTCCTAATCGCAATATTTTCAAAGTAACATTAATTTGAAGTTGTTAGTAAAATATCTTTTTTCTTTAGTTTTACGGGTAAACAAATATTACAAATAGAGAATGAACTATTCAGAAGTGTCGTTTCTTTAATTGGTTAGTGTTCTGAAGCTAAAAATATGTTGTTAATTGCTTTTATTTTTCAATTTTTAACTAAAAATGACATCATTCTTACGTACTTATCACAAAAATTGTTACAAATCATACGACTTTAGGAACTTGATTCTTTAAAGTTTAATTATGCATCCTAATGTAAGTCCTAAAGAATTTACAAGAGTGCCGTGATTTGTAACAATTGTTGTGATAACTGCGTAAGAAAATGTAATTTTATAGTTAAAAATAAAAAAAAAAATGTATACGAAGCAACTTTGGAATTCACATCACATTTTTAGCTTCAGAATACTAGCTAATTAAAGAAATGATACTCCTGAATAGTTCATTCTTTACCTGTAATATTCTTTTACCATTAAAACTCAAGACTAATGTTGTTTTACAAACAACTTCAAATTAGCATAATTCTGAAAATTTTGAGTTTATCACAAATGTTTATATGACATATTTTGCTCAGAATGTCTTCGGAAATAAACTCTGTAAGGGACGGTAAAACCTCGTGAATCACCTGTATATCTATTTAAGACGTATAAGTGATTTATTTGTAATGAACCTTGTAAATTTGTCTTTTATCATCTTATTTTCTGTTTCCCTTAGGAGGTCCAGTATGGCTAAAAAGGCAAATAGTGATTGTAGTGTAGATGGACTTTCATCTGCCCTTTCTGTACATCAATAAATACCTGAAAATGGTATTACCTCGTGTATGACTTCAAAGCAAGCTGTTTTATATTCAAGACGTTCACATTTCTCAATTTAGTGAATACGTTTATATCGGTGTAGCCTACCTGCTTTCTTGCTTCGTCCAACAACTAATGATGTCACGTAGCAGCTTTTATGAATAGAAGCCATCGGGCTTGGGATGTGTAACACGAGGCCTTCATATTCCAGCGGTAACTAAGCAACCGATGAGACGGGACTTAAGAGCCTGAACATCGATACACCCACGTAATCTACTTTCCTTTCATCAAGCCATATGATGTCTTTGAGCCGCTCCTTCCGCTTCCTTCTCTTTGAACTTACAAATAACCCCCATGCAACACGATGTGACGGTGACACGGGGGTTGCGTTTCGCACACTCTTACATTCTTGTGCAGGATTCTTACATTTTGCACTCTCTTCACCCTGGTTCTACGATTCGAACCATTTGCTGCATTTCGCTGCGTGAGTTTCGATTACTCCAGCAACCGCTCATCAACCAATCCAGCAGCTGTTGCTAATGGTTACAGGTTTCTGTGTCTGGAAACACTTATCAATGTTCAGTGAAGACAAGAGATGGGGGAGGGGGGGGAAGCATTATACTCAAGTTGGAACAGTTCCGGTAAAATCGTAGAGTGCAAGAAATCAAACTCGTACGTCTTACATTTTCTTGATATTCTTCTTCCTCCCGATTTTATTTTTCTGTTTATTTCTTCGCCAAATAAACTTAATTTTATTTTTAATGTTGCACAAGAATGGACAAACTATATAGGCTAATGAAAATGTCACTAGTCAACAATGATTTTGTTAAATGTACAATTTCTGCTGTTTCTTATGTAATTTCTTCTGCTGATTCCAAAAATGAAGTCAGAATTTTTCTATCTACCACCCACCATTTTTTTTTGTAATTTTAGGAACATTGATTTATTTTTATTGCTATAGTATATAGCATACAGTCCTTAACATGCTAATGCAAAAAAAATATATATATATTTCAAATATTTCATTTTATTCCTTAAATAATTGAAGGGTTCAGATGCATAGTGGGCCAAGCGCCATTTATTAAAAACGGAGAAAGCAAGGATTAAAGTTAAGTGAATACCATAGTTTTATTAAGATTAACATATAATTTAGTTTTAATGTTCATACTTTATATTATTAGCTATATTTTTAGTTAAATTATGATAATCACTTAATTTTAACCCTTGTTTTCTCCGTTTTTTTTTAATATATGGCCCTTGGCCCACTATGGCTCTGAACCCTTCAATTGACCTTAACTTTAGATCACTGTTGCCTGTGAAGTCAGAATTCATAAAAATTAATTTTATTCCTCATAAGATTGTGAGAGTTAGTATTAATTCTCAGTTGAGTTGGAACGTACAATCATGTTTTCTTTAGAATAACTCTTCTCGGGTTCTCAGCCAGGTGAGTTGGAGATTAGCTTCCAAGCTTTCGACGGCTAGCTCTGCCATCTTCTTCAGGGACGAAGTCATAAGATGGCAGAGCTAGCCGTCGAAAGCTTGGAAGCTAATCTCCAACTCACCTGGCTGAGAACCCGAGAAGAGTTATTCTACATCAAACGCCGGGAAAGCCTCAAGTCATACATGTTTTCTTTGTCATAATTTTAAGTGTGGTAAGAGTATCTTATAAAGTGAAACATACCTCGAAATAATGTTAAATCACAAACAATTTTTGTTACGTTTGTGATTAATTAACTTTGAAAGCACACAGGTGAATTTTACTACACTAGTTAAAAGAGCTTACGAGTGTTCTTTTGATTGCAAAATAGAAGAGGACAGGAACTGGGCCCCTCAAATCTGTTGTGCTCCATGTAATTCTATTATCCTAACTGGTTTGCTAAAAGGATCTCATCATATGCCTTTTCCAGTTCCAATGATATGCAGGGAACCTAATGATCATTCAACAGACTATTACTTTCTAGGAATCACAGATCAGAAGATTACAGAGAACTTGTCAGTAAGCTGATTCAGATCTATAACGTAATGGGGTGTCATGTATCTCTCAAAATAAGTGCTTGGATTCTTATCAATTTTTTGTCCTCAAAACCTTCGGGTAATGAGCGACGAACATGGGGAGCGTTTACATCAGGATTTTCTGAAATAGAAAGGTGCTACCAGGAAAAATGGAGTCCAGATATTCTGGCAGACTACTACTGGACACTCAAAAGATATATTTCTCAAGCGAAGTCTAGCCTAAAATCTATTTCACACATATTTTATGTAAATAAATATGATTTTTGGTGAAATGTTACAAGGTATCAATACTAGAAAAGTCTGAAGTACATTTCATATAATTACTCAAAAACCCTGGGTGAAAGAAAAATTTTGAAAACAGATATGAAATCAGCACGAAAAATGCTATAAGAATAACCTATTCTTTATCTTTTAACAAAAAATATGTTTAATTTTGTTGACCAGTGTATCAGGAAAGAATTGGACATCTATTCTATGAATGATAAAATTTTGGACTACAGACATAAATGGAGACAATACGTGTTACGAATGGACGAAAATAGGATCTCGAAAATGGCAGTGGACTATAAACCATGCGGAAGAAGAAACCAGGGTCGAACTCGGAAGAGATGGAGTGATCTTTGAAGCCAGAACAGGCAATGGAAATGCCTACACCGTGAAGTGTAGATGATGATGGTTATTATTTTTAATGTATTGATTTGCTTTTATGTTTTTTTCTTTTCTCTTCTCTTATTCATTTCCTATTATATTCTCCAACTCATTTTCTGTCGTTCATATTCCACTTTCTAGACTTTTAATTTCCTCCTTTATTTCATTAATTTTTTCCGCCGTCTTCATTTGACATTTTTTCTTTCCGTTAATTTTTTTGTTTTTAATTTTTCCTCCTTTCTTTCTTCCCTTTTTATCTCTCCATGTTTCCCATTATCTAACTTTTCCTCTTCTATTTCACTCACATCTTCTATCCTTCTCAACTTCAGTCTTCTCTCTTCTATTTTTTTTCTGTTCTCCTTCTCTCCATTCTTTCATTTCTGCATTTTGCTCCTCTCCTCTCCTCTCCTCTCCTCTCCTCTCCTCTCCTCTCCTCTCCTCTCCTCTCCTCTCCTCTCCTCTCCTCTCCTCTCCTCTCCTCTCCTCTCCTCTCCTCTCCTCTCCTCTCCTCTCTCCTGCCCACCCCTCCCCTATCCACTAAAAACTGAACAATGTGCTATTAAGATCACAAGAGCTGATTTTGAACCACAGACAATTTTATTAACGAGTAACTAGTAGGCCTATAATTTACACGGAAATATCCCGTAAATATTGTTGTTTTCATACATCCATCTGTATCTGAGTAGTGCCAAGCTTATTTTAAGTTTCTATGGTTACGCATGTATTGTGAACGCATCTGTTTCGCGTCAATGCCGAAGAACAACCGACTAACTTTATTATTATTATTTTTTTAATATTTTGCAACGCCTCATGAATTATACAAGGGTTGGATAAAAAGTTATGGCAACACTGCTGTCACGTGACGATGGTGCATTCGAGAGCTGCCAGCTGTGGGGACATGAACAAGGACTGTTAGATGAGTTAGTGCAGCCAGCGGCGACAGTACTATGTCAATCTACTGCAGTGTGTAGAACGTTGACTTTCATAGGGATAGTGTGAGCGCCCTAAGACCACGTGCACAAAACTAGAGCAACGTTCCTGGATCAAAATTGAAGTGACACGAGGTCGTGGTGCACAAGAATGTTTTCAGGGACTGAGTGAAGCATGTGGCTATGCAGTGTTGCCATATCGAACACCGGTATCAAAGGGAAGGTGACGACTTTCTTGGACGAATCGCCGCTATAGACGAAACCTGGGCTTGCTCTCGTACGAATCAAACTTGAAACGCCAATAAAATGAATGGAAGCATCCCGGTTCTCCTCGTACAAAGAAAGTGCGCCCTACACAAAGTGCTGTGAAGGTGATGTTCATTGTGCCATATGACATTGATGGGTTAATACTGCACCACGCTGTACCTCGAAGGCAGACGGTAAATGCGGACTACTACTGCAGGTTCCTGCAGCACCACCTTAGTCCAGAGCTCAGGAGAAAACAAGGCCATTTGGTGGTACAGAACCCTAACATCTTCATGACAATGCAAGGAGTCACATCGCTGCTGCTGTCAAGGACATCTTACGCCGCTGGCAATGGGAGATTTTGTAACATACACCGTACTCACGTGATATGAGTCTATGCAATTACGATCTCTTTGCCAAAATGAAAGAACCACTGCGACGGACCCGGTACAATATCAGAGATGATCTTATCCATGCTATAGGGCGGTCAATACGGAACATCAACGCAGATGGACGCGCAGATAGTGTACGACGCGTTCGAAACATTTCGCAAAAGGTGATAAATAAGGGGGAGGCGACTATATTGAAGGTATGTAAATGTTGTACCCCTGTGAATAAAGCCATGTCAGAAATATCGAACTGTTGCCATTACTTTTTATCCAACCTTTGTAATAAACTCTTCCAAGTAGGTTATGCATATATGCGGACTCCCCTTATATGTAGGAATAGACTCATTCACATTTTTGGATTTATAGGATGTGACTTAAAGCATTTGAATGCCAACTGAAGTCGGATGACGTGAGTTTGATTTCCGTTCCACAAATCCTTTCGATTTCTTCTGTGAATGTAGGTCGGATATAGGCCTAGACATTACATATCAAAATCTACTTCTGGACACAATTACTATGAAGGCCTAAAACAGTGGTCTTCAGCACTCGCTGAAATGGGTTACTGGTAAGCAGTGCATGGCGACATGCAGTCTGCTGGAGGAAGCGTACCCGCTAGTAGCCACGAATGCACGCTGGTGCTGTAAGAGACCTGCGGGTAAGAGACGCTAGCCCGAGAGTGCAGTGTTCCGATGACCGATGGCCTAAAATCTCAAAAGATTAACAGCGATTTATATTTAGCTATGATCATATGTCAGAATACTTTGTAGTGCATTGGAAGGCGCCAATGCGAATCCTGATAGTTTCTTCGAAAATTATGCAGATTTAAATTAATAGGCCTATCTCAGTACAAGGCTTTGTGTTCACTGATAAGGATAACGAAATTTTTTTATTGGGTTATTTTACGACGCTGTATCAACATCTAGGTTATTTAGCGTCTGAATGATATGAAGGTGATAATGCCGGTGAAATGAGTCCGGGGTCCAGCACCGAAAGTTACCCAGCATTTGCTCGTATTGGGTTGAGGGAAAACCCCGGAAAAAACCTTAACCAGGTAACTTGCCCCGACCGGGATTCGAACCCGGGCCACCTGGTTTCGCAGCCAGACGCGCTGACCGTTACTCCACAGGTGTGGAAGCATTATTGTATTCTAATACATAGAGGACCAATCTACTCAGGAGTAAAGTCTTTTTTTTAATATTTGCACTTAAATTTTATGAACTTGGGTAATTAAGAACACCATATTTATAAACGTAATTGCTTCTAAATTGTGACCACAAAATAAAAAAATATGTTTTTTTCAAAAATGACATACAGCGTATTCCGAATCTCACCGAACCGGTGGACAACAATGACGTCACGCTGCAGCGAAATAGAAACAAAACTGCTGGAAGGATCGATGGCTGTCATGGCGACTGTATAAATTGTTGTCTGTGCTACGCTAGCAAAATTTTGCGAAATTTCCGTACTGCCATCTCGTTCAAAGAAAAGAGAGCATAAACAATTTATTTCTTGCACCGGTAGTAATAACTGGTCCGTTGACATGTTCGCTCATAAGCCATTAACATATTGTTTTTACGTTGTGCTCATTACAAACAATACAGCAGAACCAAAGCAGAACACACCGCCATGACACAACAGTGCACGATGTTATTCGTCTGCCAATTCCCGCCCTATACAAGAACCAATCAGATTCACTGATGGCGGCTGATGGAGACTGCCACCACCTCTGCAAGCTGACGGCACCGGTGCGACACTGGTGGAGTTCAGTGACTCCATCGGTGAAATTCGGAACACCGTGATGCCATCAGTTTGCTCAGCGCTGAGATTCGGAATACGCTCATATACACAATTTATTATGCGCAATTGAGTTACACAAATAAATAAGCTTAAGTAACTTTTTTTTTTCTTTTACTGACCTGCGAGATTAAAACTGAAATTAAAATTTAGTATATTTTTTAACTTGAAGCAAAAAAGGACCTAACTGTGAGAGTAGAATTACAGTAAATGGAAGGATGTCTACTCTACCAGAAAAAAAAATCTTTTATTTGGCTTCATCCCTAAATGATGTTTTTCCGAAGTATTTGAGTGTTTCATGCTTGTGGAATGTTTAGACTTTTTTATTGCCTCCATTTCACCTCTGTTTCGTCGGTTTTTAAGTTCATTCACCATTATTTCAACTCTGTATTGTATTATTGTGTTTACGGAAGTGTTTGTGACAAATGCGAAAATGTTTTTTGGTGGTATAGTGGAAAATACAACTGTAGAATTTTCAGAACCATTCCGCATGTTTAAAGTTTAAACATTTATATAAACTAAATATGTGATAAAAGGTTTTGGTTTTTTGTGTGTAAATACTTGTTATAAATAAATGAGAACTAAATAAAATTTATTTCATTTCAGGAACACTTTCTCATTTCATCTGTCATTTGCAATAGTTAAACAGCTGCTAGCGTTTTTGTAATAGTAATAGTAGTAGTAGTAGTAGTAATAATAATAATACTAACAATAATAATAATAATCATAATAATAATAATAACAATAATAATAATGATGATGATGATGATGAATGAAATTAATTTGTATCATCTCGTGGGGTGCGGCGACTTGTAACGGGGGGTGGATTTGCTTGCTTTTTCCACTCTGAAATTAATCCCATCCGAGCTTTGCCAATCTTATTAGGTACACACAAGATGCCGTTCTTGGAAATAACGAAACCACGTTTTTTTGCAGGCTCCTATGATTTTCATGTACTTGGCATCGGAAAGAGTTGTTATGTACCCCTCCCAAAAAGGCTCGATTTTCTTGGGCATTGCTACTGTGATACACCATGCACTCTGATTATGAAATCACTCACTACTAGTCTCTCATCTCTCGCCGCAATTCAGCTGTCTATCGGTGTGATTCCTGACGCACACGACGTCATTCTAATTCGTTATTAGAGATCGGAAACAACCCTCTATAGTCTATATGAGAGAATTAATTTTAATAAGAGTTTCATTTATTATATAACAGATTAACTATGAACTATCACTAGCACGTGGCAACATAATTACTTGACGGCATTAGCTTCAGATTTGGAACTACTGTATACACGAAGCTGTGACAGGCGTCTAACTACTCTTCATTAAAACAGAAGGGAATCGTTCGTTTATTCTAACTGCTTAATAAAACACGAAGCTGTCGTCAGAAATTCGGAGATGTTCTTCAGCAAATTACACACTTTCACAAAAAGTTTAAATAATTCCTTGCTTCGCACATGGGAAAAAGCGTGAGCTGGAGAATGTTAGGAAAACGAAATCTGTAACGAGGAGAGATGTAGAAGAACTCCGGGAAAAAATTCTTATGCTCCTGTTTTGCCCACCACAATTATCACTCCAGTTAACGCAGGAATTGAACTCCACTTCGCTTGAATGAGCTCATGCAATAACTTGTCGGACGAGACTTACAAAGAAGCACTAGACAGACAGGATTGCGAATCCAGGAGATACTGAAGAAGGTAAATTATTGCGAGACAAATATCTGATTCTGTGAAAGAAACTGTAATTGAGAGATTAAATAATTTAAAGAATTACACATCTTGATTAGACAACTTTGAACACTGTATCACTTCGGAATATGTATGTTAAGACTTTCTTGTGTTAAATTCTAACGTACCTTGTTTACATGTTTCGACCTATTTATAGGTCATCCTCAGAACTGGTCGTTGTTAGTCTTGGCACCTCTTGTTTTGTTTTCTGTGAGAGTGTGTTCGTGTGGTATAATGTAGAGTCAAAGATTGTGTGTGTTCTGAAATTGAGTTGTGTGTTGAGAATTTCGTTGGGGTGTGTTTTCGTATGTCTGTATATTTCATATTGTTCTAGTGTGTTTAGTTTCTGGCTTTTGGTTGAATGTGTAGTATTTCCATGTCTGTGTTGATGTCTCTGTGTGTGTGGTTAGCATTTGTGATGTGTTCTGCATATGTGGATGTGTTTTGTAATTTTGTTATGGCTTTGATGTGTTCTTTGTAACGTGTTTGAAATGATCTGCCTGTCTGTCCTATGTAGAAGTTGTTGCAGGTGTTACATTTGAGTTTGTATACGCCTGTGTGGTTGTATTTGTTTGTTTGTGTGTTGAGATGTTTTTGTAAAGTGTTATTTGTTCTGTATGCGATGTTGTAATTTAATTTCTTGAATGAGGTTGCAATTTTGTGTGTGTTTTTATTTTCGTATGTTAGTGTGATGTATTTTTTGTGTTCTTATGTTTGTGTTGTATTCTTATGTTTTTTGTGATTATGTTTTGTCTTACGTATTATGTTGTCTATTATGTTAGGGTTGTATCCGTTTTCTTGTGCTATGTAATTGATTGTGTTTAGCTCTTCGTTGTAATCCTGTTGGTTCATTGGTATGTTGAGTAGTCTGAGTATCATTGTTAGTCTTATTATACATATTCCGAATTTAAAGAAGTTAAAAAGGATTCATGACGTAAGTGTGAACGTTTGTATAGTTTGAAAAAACGATGTACTTGAGAAGATAGCTTGTCAAACGCTCGAAGTGCGTAGAAACAAGAGAAAAGAACAATATCCACAGACAAGAGTAAGAAATCATGAATATAGTGTGTATTTCATTACCATAGTGCACGCTTTTTAAACTGTATTTTCCGTACATTCATATTTCATTGTAATGTTAATTTAATATCTTGTTTATTGTTGCGTGACTTGATTTAAGTCATGTAGAAAGTATAACATGGCGGATAACTGTCACAAGCAAACGAGTAATTAATCAACTGTACAAGTATGAATATATTTCGTGCTACAGTACATTTTGTATTGGGTTCAACCTCCCAACCTTAGCAGACTGTGTTGCGAGTTTAGTGAGTGTGTATACATTATGGACTTTTTAAATGGGGTATTAGCTCAAGGGCGCGTGTTCATGCTCAATCTTTTGACTTGCAAAACATGTATTTCTGTTCCCACTTACCACATCTGTTTCAAATAAAAAGTGTTTTCTTTCTACTACAGTAGTCTCAAGTTTAAACGTTATTGTAATCCAGAAACAGATGGACAGATAACGTTGTCATGAACGAGAAAGCAGACTTAGCAATAAGACAACTCTTTGCTGTGTGTGTGGGTCAGCTCTAGCGCGCTGGTCTTTCATTCAGGTGGCCCAGGTTCGATCCCCGGCTAGATCGCAATGGAATTTGTGGTAGGTATAAAAGAAACATTGCAGCCACCAATATTCTCCACCTCTCTGTCATTTCATTTATCATCTGCAGTAGTAAAAATAGGCTAAGATGAAGTTTGAGAATTGTACGGGTTTTCGATGTTCATGTAGGAAGAACTTGGGGCTCATCAAGCTATTCCTGTGCGGACGGAACCTGGCTCTATCAGGGATGTGGTAGGATGGCCCAACTTTCAGTGTTTTCTGATCAGGAAGGATAGGGATAATTTTAGTAAAAGTTATTTTTTCATTTTTTATGTCCTTTGTTATAGTAGGTTATTTTACGACGCTTTATCAACATTTTAGGTTTTCTGTACTTTCATTCATCTGCTGTCCTAGTTTCCATAGCAACCAAGTATTTATTTACGCTACGAACTTATGCACCAGTCCAATAATTGACATTTGCTTATTAGTTTTGTCTAAAAGACATTGTTTACATTACTGTGGCTCATATGCGAAAAAAATTGCCACGACTGCATAAATTATTAAACAAATCCATTTTATACCCTACTAAGATATCCATGCTTACTTTCATACAGTATAGATGGAGGGAGATATGCAACTTGCTCAAAGTCCGTGGAAGAAGATAGGTTCTGCACTTGGGCAAAAATAAAAAAAATAAAACGAGAAAAATGGAGTTAAAAGCAGAAACTGCAGGGGATTTAAAGCGTGTTTTGAACATGGGTAAAAATAACAAAATAAAATAAAAACCGAGAAATATGGAGTCAAAAACAGAAACTGCAGAGGATTTAAAGTACGTTTTGAACATAGGCAAAAAAAAAAAATAAATAAAAATAAAAACGAGGGATGTGGATTTAAAAACAAACTGCACAGGATTTAAAGCGCGTTTTGAACATGGGCAAAATTAAAAAAATAAAATAAAAAATAAAAGCGAGTAATGTGGAGTTAAAAACAGAAACTGCAGAGGATTTAAAGCGCGTTTTGAACATGGGCAAAAAAAAAACGAGAAATGTGGAGTTAAAAACAGAAACTGCAGAGGATTTAAAGCGCGTTTTGAACATGGGCAAAAATAAAATGAAATAAAAATAAAAAATGTGGAGTTAAAAACAGAAACTGCAGAGGATTTAAAGCGCGTTTTGAACATGGGAAAAAATAAAAAAAATAAATAAAAACGAGAAATGCGGAGTTAAAAACAGAAACTGCAGAGGATTTAAAGCGCGTTTTGAACATGGGCAGAAATAAAAAAATAAATAAAAACGAGAAATGTGGAATTAAAAGCAGAAACTGCAGAGGATTTAAAGCGCGTTTTGAACATGGGCAAAAATAAAAAAAAAATAAAAACGAGAAATGTGGAGTTAAAAGCAGAAACTGCAGAGGATTTAAAGCGCGTTTTGAACATGGGCAAAAATAAAAAAAATAAATAAAAACGAGAAATGTGGAGTTAAAAACAGAAACTGAAGAGGATTTAAAGCGCGTATACTTAAAAAATGACTGCCAAAAGAATTGTTCTGAGGATCGCAAGTCTCTCAATTTTTGCGAGGAGTATATTTTTTAAGAGTAAAAGCAAAAATTGGTATTTTTTTTCGTAAAAAATGCTAGACTACTATTTCACTTCAGTGTATCCTTGAACACATGACACACTCTGTATAATATAGATCGTTGCATTCCCCGTGGCTCTCAAGCTACGTCAGTGTTTTCTTTAGCAGTGTTTTTTTCTTCTTTGAATAACAAACACAAGCCAGAGAAATATGAAATGCAGCCTCAGGCGATAGCGCACAAAGTCGCCAATTCATGATAAATCCCTGAAAGTTTGGCTGTGTATCCGAGCACCCGGCCTGTGTCTTGTCGTATGATAATGAAGTGTGGCCTCCGCCGCTCGTAGGTAATTCCGTTATCCGGCTGACTCGATGGGGCAGGATTACTGACCACTGGACGCTTCAGATAACAGGGAAGTGATTCAGAGCCCCCAGTGGCCAGCCGCTGAGGTTCCTAATTTCGCCCTCTGCTTACAAAGAGAGACAGAGAGGGGAGAGGAGGCTATCTCAGTCGATGAAAAGATCACCTATAACTCGTGTGTATGGGGAGTCTTTCTCAGACTCTGGCTTCAAAGCCGCCAAGCCGTATTACATGTGAGTGAGTAAATATAGCAAGGTATTTTGCTGAATGCGCGCTCAGGGGTGGGCAAAGGGCATACAGACGGTCAAAGGAAAGGAAGCCGCAGGCGCCTCGAGTTGGACTGCGTCTGATTATGGGTTAGATTTCCACTTGGACTGATTATCTCGGTTAGTTTTTCCAGATGTTTTTCTGCAACTGTAAAGCGAATGTCACATCACTCCGTGACGAATCCTCGGACTAATCTTGCAAAACACAATCTCGCTATCACCAATTTTACCCTCCCCACTCTAATCTTACTTCCAACTAGCTTCTCCCGTCATTTAATGTACGGTTGCCACGTCTTCTTGTCACACATTTTGTTACTGATCTCCAACGAAATTACGGCCAAACAACAAACCAATGAAGGGCACATTTATTGATATTTCGCGGGTGCTCGTGTAAAGGGGGTTAAGTCAAATTGCAAGGTATGTAAACTTGGTACTGAACAAAACCCCTTTGTCACAAAATATGCAGCACTGTAACTGCATCACAGATGGAAGAATGACTTAACCCCTTTAACACAAGAGAAAAGTAATTGTGGATAGTTCAAATCTGTACTTATTCCAGTTTAGCCAAATCAACCCCCTTTACACGAGCACCCGTGATTTGCTCTACAAAACTGCTAACATAATTTCTCCAGGGTCTCCCGTTTTCCTTTAATACGCATTCCAAAATTCAACTTAAATACTTTTTTCAAAACCCATTTACGAAATACCACAATGATATTACACATTTTTGTTCCGTTCACTGCGCTGAATCCGCTCTCAAAAGGATTATGTTTAGTCCCTGAATTTCTTTGTTCTTACATAGCTATGTAGGCCTAAATAATAATAATAATAATAATAATAATAATAATAATAATAATAATAATAATAATAATAAAGGTAAAGGTATCCCCGTAACATGCCATGAAGACACTTGGGGAGCATGGAGGTAGAGCCCCATGCTTTCCATGACCTCGACACTAGAATGAGGTGGTGTGGTCGGCACCACGCTCTGACCGCCTTTTACCCCCGGGAAAGACCCGGTACTCAATTTTATAGGAGGCTGAGTGAACCTCGGGGCCGTTCTGAAAGTTTGGCAACGAGAAAAAATCCTGTCACCACCTGGGATCGAACCCCGGACCTTCCAGTCCGTAGCCAGCTGCTCTACCAACTGAGCTATCCGGCCGCCAATAATAATAATAATAATAAATAATAATAATATTATTAAGCCTACTAGCTCTCTTATTATCTTCATCATCATTATTATTATCAGTGATTTTTTTCTGGCTGTAGTAAAGGGTAGCTCAGTTGGTAGAGCAGCTGGCTACGGACTGTAAGGTCCGGGGTTCGATCCCAGGTGGTGACAGGATTTTTTCTCGATGCCAAACTTTCAGAACGGCCCCGAGGTTCACTCAGCCTCCTATAAAATTGAGTACCGGGTCTTTCCCGGGGGTAAAAGGCGGTCAGAGCGTGGTGCCGACCACACCACCTCATTCTAGTGCCGAGGTCATGGAAAGCATGGGGCTCTACCTCCATGCCCCCCAAGTGCCTTCATGGCATGTTACGGGGATACCTTTACCTTTTACCTTTTACTGTCGTAGTATGGCCAAATGAATCGTACAATCGGCAGTGACTACAATCAATAAGCTACTATTCCATGAAGAAAAAAGTGCCTCTAACACTCTATATCCCAAGCTCGGGTGCTATTAAATCTGTATAACTTGTAAATTTTGGTGAGTGACGACATCTTTTTTTTTGTAGAAAAAATACACTGATTATTATTATTATTATTATTATTATTATTATTATTATTATTATTATTATTATTATTACGCTATACCGTCGATATAGGAGAACTGTTAACGTTCACCTACTTAGATATAACACGTGTAGCAAGTCCCCTGCAATCGGCAAGCGATAGAGCATGAAAGTCGAAGAATATTATGGACAAGAAAACATCGATCATTATGGGTTATGGGTATGGGTATGTAAGAGTTGTTAATTCATTATAAAAAGTGAATATTATATATATATATATATATATATATATATATATATGCGTGTGTGTTTGTATGTGTAAAGTAAATAAATTAATAAATAAGCAAGTAAATAAATAAATAAATAAATAAATAAGTAAATGCATCAAATAAATAAATAAATTAAAGAAATAAAAATGAATAGATTAAAATATATATAAATAAATATATAAATATTATCTTAAACTCTCCAACAATATCCTTAATATTTCCGATGTCTTCTAGGCATTGAATAATATTTACGTTGATAAAAATACTCAGGCGTGAACGTTTTCTGACATGATGCCTTACCGGTATGCGGGGGCTTGGATTCTCGTCACAACAGACTACGTTGTACTGTTTTCTGCTTTCTTTAGAAATTCAAACGCGTCGAAGCAGCGTATTATGTTTTAAGTACCTTGACTATAAACTCACTTTTCGGAAGAACTAGACATATCGGAAAAAATCTATAATTTCAACAGATGTTCGGGTATAATTAATATAGTGTTCAAACCAACTTTAGTGCAGAATAGCGTCATGCATTATAGACCCTATGTTCCGTTCAAATTTGTCGAGTATGGCGAAGTTCGATATTCGCCGATGTTCGCTCTGCAGAAGGAAGCCTGTCGTATTTGTTTCACCTTGTTATAAAAATATTCGCTGTCCTCTACTCATGCTTTAATCGCTTAAGGACTTTAGCCTAGATCTTTCGATTAGTTTTTCATATAAAATAAGATGAAGTTCTTAATGTCTTGGTTGCCTCTCTCATGTTCGAACATTGCAGGACACTAGTGCAGAACCATACACGCATAAAATTATATAATACGCTGGCAAGACCTGTCCTTATCTACGGCAGAGAAGAATGGATCCTGCAGAAGTATGATGAGAGAAGGATAACAACTAGTGAAATGCGCTTCACGGGACGAACTGCAGGCTTCACCAGATGGAGGATTACTGGAAAATCTGAAAATGACACCAGTCTTGAACTACATACAAGATTACCAGAAAAATTGACAGGACCATCTTAATAGGATGCCTAGAAAACGGATCTCTAAAGCCATCATGAAATATCAACACGTGGCAAAAGATCTTTGGGTCGTCCAAGGAAGAGGTGGCTTGAGAAGATCATGTTTCTTTCAGACAGTAACAGTTCTTCAAGGACTAATACTAAGGTTGGATAAAAAGTAATGGCAACAGTTCGATATTTCTGATATGGCTTTATTCACAGGGGTACAACATTTACGTACCTTCTATATAGTCGCCCCCTTATTTATTATCTTTTGCCAAATGTTTGGAAGGCGTCGTAAACCATCAGCGCGTCCATCTTTGTTGATGTTTCGTATTGACCGCCCTAAAGCACAGTTAAGTTCATTTCTGGTATTTTACCTGGTCCCTCGCAGTGGTTCTTTCACTTTGGTGAAAACATCGTAATCGCATGGATCATATCGGGTGAGTACGGTGGATGTTCCAGTAGTCCGCGTTTTCCGTCTGCCTTGGAGGTACAGCGTGGTGCAGTATTACCCCATCAATGTCATACGCCACAATGAACATCACTTTCACAGCACTTTGCGTAGGGCGCACTTTCTTCGGACGAGAAGAACCTGGATGCTTCCATTCATTTGATTGACGTTTCAAGTTTGGTTGGTTCGTGTGAGCGAGCCCAGGTTTCGTCCATAGCTACGATTCGTCCAAGAAAGTCGTCATCTTTCCTTTGGTACCGGTCCAACAAGGCCTGTGCGACTGAATAGCGGTGCCGTTGTTAAACCTCGATAACCCAGAATGTCTTGCAGAATGTGGAGCACAGTTTTGTGACATACTCAGACTTCCGCTGCTAACTCACGCGTAGGCCATCGGCGATCAGCATCCAACAGGGAAGCAAGGAGTTGAACTGTGTTGTCCTCCACGCGGGATCGTCCTGTACGGAGGTTGTCCTGAACGGCATCTCTGCCTTCCCGGAACGCTTTAACCCATCGTGCCACTGTGCGATATGGCAACGCTGCATCGGCATATGCTTCATGCAGTCCCTGAAAACATTCTTGTGCACTACGACCTCCTGCCACTTCAATTTTGATCCAGGAACGTTGCTCTAGTTTTGTAAACGTGGTCTTAGGGCGCTCGCACTATCCCTATGAAAGTCAACGTTCTACACACTGCAGTAGATTGACAGAGTACTGTCGCCGCTGGCTGCACTAACTCATCTAACAGTCCTTGTTCATGTCCACACAGCTGGCAACTCTCGAACGCACCATCGTCACGTGACAGCAGTGTTGCCATTACTTTTTATCCAACCTTTACATGGAAGGATGATGATGTTGATTATTATTATTATTATTATTATTATTATTATTGCTATTGTTATTAGGCCTATTATTGTGATTTTATTATTATTATTACTATTATTATTATTATTATTATTATTATTATTATTATTATTATTGTTATTATTATTATTATTATTATTATTATTATTATTATTATTATTATTATTATTATTATTATTATTACGCACGTATTGGTAATCTAGGGCTGTGGTGGGATATACGTAAAAGGACTTATTTTTAAGACAAGTTCCATCGCAATTAACAACGAATAAGCCTAAGCTTTTATGTCCTAAATGAGATCCGAACCCACTATCGTGGTTTGCAGGAAAAGTTAAACCTGCGCCTTCACTGTTTGGTACTCAGTAGTGAATGTTCACATTAGTGAACACATTTCCTGCCTTTCTTCTGTGTGTATAAGCACCGACTTAGGATCTCAAAAGAGACGGGAAGCCGTGCTTGTTGGGTCTTATTGTTAAACATGGAAGGAACTTGAAGGTCCCGCCGATGCCCCGTTTTAGTGCACGTACAGCTGTAATCCTGCTCAAAGTTGTGCTCGTATTATCCATTATATTTGTGCAGTGTTCCTTCATCTGGCTGCTTGTGATTCTGCCCACTCGCGTTTCTGATAATCTCTTTAACTGGATTCTTAGGCGTCCTCAGCTCGTACTTCCAGATGGCTGCCGTTTAAACGGCAGCACACGAGAAAGTGGATTTACTAGGAACGCGTAAGTCTTGACAATTCTGCTCCGTTTGGAAGGCTCAGGTTATTAAAAAAGTTCGGTGTTATGGAAATTACATATACAGGGTCATTACTAGAGACAGGCAAAACATGACATTTCGTATTCTAAACCACTCCTGCTAGCTGTATGGAATTAAGGATTTTTACGATTCACGATATGTACAATGCTAAAAAAAAAAAAAAACTTTCATATTTCACAATATTTCGGTAGGTTTTTCATACTAAAAAAAAATCTTCGTATTTTACACGATTTCCCCGTACGTTAATATTTCTATAACTACCTCTGAACCTGGCTTTCCAAACGTTGCAATAGAGATGTTTTCCAGGAAACAATTGAAAAACCCAAGCCACCCATTCCACCAACAATCCGGATTCTCAAGGGCAAGTGAAATCTCCAAATTCCACATAATCGTTGAAATTATTGTGTCAATAAATTGAAGGGTTCAGAGCCATAGTGGGCCAAGCGCCATTTATTAAAAACGCAGAAAACAAGAGTTAAAATTAAGTGATTGCCATAATTTAACGAAACATAGGGTAAACTAGGATCTGTTGGACAGTCGGGCATGTTGGACACTCTGTACTTTAACGTGTCACCTCGCCACTTGTGGGCACCACATTCTGCTAGAAGTCAATGACGGAAGTAGCCCCACTCGTGGCGACTTCCGTCTTTGACTTCTAGCAGAATGTGGTGCCCACAAGTGGCGAGGTAACACGTTAAAGTACAGAGTGTCCAACATTCCCGACTGTCCAACAGACCCTAATTTACCCTACAGCAAGTAAGATAAAGTGTGCACATTAAAATTGAATGATATGTCTATCTTCATTAAATTATGGTATTTACTTAACTTTAACCCTTGCTTTCTCCGTTTTTAATAAATGGTGCTTGGGCCGCTATGGCTCTGAACCCTTCAATTTTAGGAACCAAAACAAAACAAGTATTTCCTATTCAACGTTTGCTCATTTTTTTTTCGAATTCGGTATAAATCTTTACAGTGGGGTCATATCTGTATTTGTGTATGTGAATTAATGTTTTAAAAGGGTTTCAACCATCAATTTTTTCTGGCTACTTAATTTATCTTCTTTTTGCAACTTCATGGGCTTTTCTTCGTATAAACTGACAGAAGATCTATCTCCAGAAAATATGAAAAAGGTACTTGTGTTGTATTGAGACCAATGTTGTGTCCATTCACTGTAATAACTTTTTTTTTGTTCTCTTCAGTATAAAAATTGAGTCATCTAGTTCTTGCATTCAGGTAAGGATTTTATTATGCTGACAGACTGTTTAATTATACAAATGTATTATTGTATTTTATTGGTAGTATATTAAACATAATCAAACATATTTAGGTTTATATTTAAATGCTTATTTTATAAATAATGCTGTAAACCTGCTCCAAGAGGTTCAGGGACGAGGTATTTTAGTATTGAAATATTTATTTCATATCTTCATATTTTGCCAAAATTAATTTGATACTTCGAGAAAATGTTCTTAATATTCTGGTGTCTACTGGGTGTTCAGTTCAAATTGTGTCATGGCTCGCTGTATGCCGTCATGTGGCTAGCCGATGAGCCTAGAGAATCCAATCTTCCTATACTTCCGCAGAGGCGTATCACCTATGAGCGAGAGAAGTTGCCTAGCAAGTACGGCGTTCATTCTGAAGAGTACGTACCGATACGTACGGTAACGCCAGTAGTGGCAGGAATATGAACTGTTTGGAAACACGTACTATCGGGATATGGGGAGAGGGTTAAGACGATTACTTGCGTATTTGTTGACATTAATTTCGACGGTCAACATGGACACGGAGCATTTGATTTGTGTTGTGGAATGTTGCCGTACGCAACAGATGATAATAAATACCCTCTGTACGACTTGCCCGCGCAAAACACAGTTCGAAAGAGGTTATGAGGTTATGGTAGCACACAGACCGTACACACCGCCATCTGTTGCTGCGACGTACAAGTTATACCGTACACGTTCTCAAGTTCAGATTGAACGCCTTGAATAATAGGCAACTTCTCTGACATAGCCTAAAAGGTGAAACTCGCTTCAAATCGGTGACTCAACAACAGTGACGTCATGACACACTTTGAAATGAACACCCAGTAGTCATTACGAAAAGACGCAGTATTGTTACATGTAAATAAACTTCTATGCTTTACACCTATACCAATCATTTTGGTCCATGTAATTTCGTCGACGTGGATTTTTTACTCAAAATTAAAACGGTTTCAATTTCCAATCCTTCTGCATCCCACAACATTCACAAACGTATACCAAAGTAATTCATTACTCGAGCTAGTGTTTCTACAGACAGATTCAAACTACAGCAGTTGTAATAGCGCTTTTGACGTAGAACTATGTCTTTCTCCTCATTAGATATTGGAGGGTAACTTGGAAATTTATCGTCGTACATCAAAATATGCACTTCCTGTACGTCCAACACATTATTAGGGGAGAGTCGGGTAGTATCGGACATCGGGTAATATCGGACAGTGAGTTTCTTTCACCTACCACCATATGGTAGTACCTGAATGACATGGTTACGTTTCTCTATGCGACATCACAGAAACGTAACCACGTCAATCAGGTACTGTCATCGTGTGGTAGATGAAAGAAACTCACTGTCCAATATTACCCGATGTCCGATACTACCCGACTCTCCCCTAAACTCACATGAGAATTCATGAATTCCTTTCATGGGAGTCAATACTATATTGTTCTCCAGCTAAGGCAACACACGACATGAAATAGTAAAATTAACATACTCCATACTCTAGATTGGGTTTGGTCCCGAGGTATGTTTTATATAGGCTACAACGTTTACTTTAAGCTATACGTAAGTCATTTCATGCAACAGAACAGACAATGTTATAGTAACAGTAGCGAAATCGAAGGAATGCTGGCAAATACGAGTAAATTAAAGATGACATATTCTATTGCAGCCAAATAATTGTAGCTGCAGAACAAAATTGATCCTTTACGAATTTAGAGAATGAGGTATAAATACCAGCTTACTTGGTTAACATTGCTATTTTCTAGACATAAAGATTCAGGACTAATAAACAAGAAAAGGGCTAATTAACTGACTTACGAAATAAAATAAAACGTTATGTCGTCTGTCCCATGTATAAGGAACGAATAACCTCACTTTTGTAGGTGAAGAACGTAGAGAATTTATGTTCGATCACAGAAAGACATATTGTAAAGAACTTTTCATATAGTGGGGAAAAGTTCAGAAGTTATGATTAAACTGTAAGATGTCAAGAGTTTGGGCATTTAATATCCTGTATGATAGTCACAAGATATAAGAAAGAAAACTTTGATATAAGAAAAAATATACTAAGTCCGTTATTCTGCCTCTATAGCTTAAACGATATTAGTATTAAATAATTTAATAAACACAGGCCTACACTTACATACTGTATAAATGTTTTCTTGAATTACAAGAACATTCTCTTGCAACTTTTGTAGGATTTAATACCATAAAAACTGTTCGAAAGTAGTGTACAAGATTTGGTAACACTAGACAGAGATAGCCAGTCAGATTTGTACTTATATTAATGACCATTGGCTACAGTACATTCCCGAATGGCATTGGATCGGCAATCTCTGGCCTAGCACTGAAAATTTACTACAGTACCTTATTCAAGGCCACTCCGTAACTTTATCGGGCGAGTCTATATTAAGCAGAGTTCGTACGTCCATATCTTACAATGTTAAATTCCTCAATTTTGGGTACACTTTTCTCAGAAGTTATAAAAGATAAAAATGTAGAAAAATAGAGCATATGTAACATATGTTTATGTATACGGACGAGCAAGTGATCGTGCTTCATTTAATTTGGGATGCTCCTTATTATTATTATTATTATTATTATTATTATTATTATTATTATTATTATTTATTATTATTATTATTATTATTAGTATTTATTATTATTAGTATAATTATTATTAATTGTATTTTTTATTAATTGTTTATTAATCGTCATTATTGAATGTAATTAGTTACCACTGCCACCGGGTATTTATCCATTTGCAGTGTGAATAAATACATACACATACAATCGGGTAAATAAATTTAAAATTTCACTGAGCGGTTGGCAAAAAAAAAGTTCATTGACAATATTTTTTACATTAAGAATGATTGCAAATTATTTTTATTTTTGTTGAAGATAGAAATAAAGTTATTTTTTTAGCCTACTGTGTAAAATGTCATCACATTGATATTGTATATCAATTTCAGCCTTCTGAGTACAATACTTTATGAGAAAAGTGTGACAATGTCACAAAAAATAAGAGAGTGCAGAAAAATAGTATCAAAGTTTCCATATTTTGCAATGTTAAATTCCTCAATTTGGGCGCACATTTCTCAGAAGTGATAAAAGGTACAAATGTAGAAAAATAGGACATATGTAACATACTTTTATGTATATAACTGGATAAATAAATTAAAAATTCCACTGAGCAGTTGGCAAGAAAAAAATTTTTATTGATAACAATTTTTGCATTAAGAATTACTACAATATTTTTGCTGACGATAGGGCTAAAACCTGATAATTAGAAGAAATAAAATCACATTGTCATTTTACATATATCCGAAAAACGATAAAAATCAAACATTTTTTTTCTTCCAAAATTCGGTGTACAGACTCCCCTTAAAGCAATGACCAGTTACTCCCAGAATATTTCTGGATAGTCAAATTTATTTGTAAATTCAACTTCACTCATATCATAGTAAAACTAAGACAGTACTGAGATATCAATTCGCGGTTAATATCGATGAGAGAATTTACTTTTATGCTATAAGTTAAAAAAAATTAGAAATTAATATATTAAATAATTTCACTCTTACTTAAACTTTCTTTTCTTCGTTTTAACTACTGTGACTTTGAAAGGAACAAATCTTCGCCAACGATTTCTAATCATTACATCAAATATTTAGGTGCAGGAAGTTCGTTACAGAGTGTTACTTTAATAAGCTGAGGTTGTCGAAGTTTTGATTGACTCCCGGCATTCATTACATTAGAGGCTGAGTCGACCCCAGGGCTATATGCAACCAGATGGATCAGGTCAATTACAATAGCTTAACAAAAAGTACTTTCAAAAGTTTCAAACTATATTTAGTGTATTTTATACAATGTAGTTTATACTACATATTTAAACTTTCATTTACAGAACTCCCCAGTTTGTGACTTTACAAAGAGGGTTATCGAGTTTATGATACTGGACTATTCAGATTTTTTAACTCCGTACAAGTGTCCAGGTATCGATCAGATTCCAGCAGAATTAATACAAGAGGGTGGAAGTGCATTATCTAGCGAAATTTATAAACTTCTACTTGCTATTTAGGAAAAAGAAATTGTACCAGAACAATGGAAGGAGTCCATAATTGTACCTACTTTTAAGAATGGGGAGAAGACTAACTGTGATAACTTTCGAGGAATATCACTTTTGTTGACGTCGTACAAAATTTTGTCCAATGTTAAATCCAGACGTTTGAGATGGGCAGAGCATGTAGCATATAGATTGTTAGTTGGGAGACCGGAGCGAAAAAAGATCTTTAGTAAGGCCAAGACGTAGATGGGAGGATAATATTAAAATGGATTTGAGGGAGGTGGGATGTGAGAGACTGGATTAATCTTGCACAGGATAGGGATCGATGGCGGGCTTATGTCAGGGCGACAATGAATATGCGGGTTCCTTAAAAGCCATTTGTAAGTAAGTAAATATTTGAGCTTTCAATCCAACTGACAAAAACGATCCCAAGACGTGCTATTTTTTTTTCTAAAAAATGTGTCCCCTTTTTATTCAGTATGCTCCATTGCAGTAATGCAATACTACACACATTTGTTGCTACACTGTTTTTGCATTCTGTCTGAACTTAAAACAAAAACTAATAGTAAACTATTTACAATATTTACAAGGGTTTAAAGTCACCTGACTGAATAGACTTAATGAAGTATTTAAAATTATTAATACTAATACCATTTTAAGTGCAGTAGTATTTTCACTATTTATATTATATTACACTGCTGTGAAGTCTATTGACTTAATAAAGGTCGTGAATTGCTTATAATTATTTTAACATATCTAACTACTTGGCTAAGGTTGCTATCAATAGGCCGGTTCCTTCGATGGGCCGGCTCGATTTATCCATACGTATTGACAATAGCCACACTCTGGTAGCTGTTTAGTGTACTTCGGGTTGTAAAAGTGTCACCATATTAGTTGTGAGTTGCTCGACGCAGACACAAAGCAGCAGTGAAAGAAAGTACGATTTTCACGTTTTTACTCTAATTTACTAATGTAATGAAGGAAGCATTTCTGTCAAATATTAATCCTTTATACATTTCTACAGACAGTATCTGAAAGTACGATGAATTCTCATTATTTAGTCTTATTTACATTATAAATTTAGGTACTGTGGACGGAGACAGGGTCAAGTTAAACGATGCAGTGCTAGTTGCCTTCAATGAGCCACTCCGAGTTGCTATGAATGGGCTAGTGGCCCAATGATGGAAACCGTACCCGCGCGCACTTTCGTAATTACTGTTTCGAATTAGTTAATAAAGAGCCGTGCTAGCTGATTTAATACATGTATAATGTAAACTAATGATTAGTTATAAATGCACATATTATAAATATGTATGTTTTCTTTCCTAAATGTCGTCAAAAATGAAATATGGTTAGTGGCAGGAAGATGATATGAGTCGTGCTTTAGCTGCAGTACGAAATGGTGACATGGGTGTCAATGAGGCTGCCAGAACATATAGTGAGCCCAGGGTACCATTACAAAGATATTTAGCGGGCAAGAATTGTTTTGCTGTTGAACATAAAAAAAATTATAGATAGCATAGCTAATCTTCCCGCAGAAGTGGAAAATGAACTTTATGCTCATATTCTCAGACTTGAGGAATTTATGTTAGTATTACACCAAGGGAACTACGCTTGCTAGCTTTTGATATAGCATAAAGAAACGAAATCCCTCATAGATTCAGTCAAGAAAAGAGAATCGCGGAAATAAATGGTATTATGCATTTATGAGAAGACATCCCGAACTTCGAATACACGTTCTGTCGTTCCACATGCCAACACAGTATTCCTATTAATGCCGAAGATATTGTGTATAGGCATTTATTTAGATGTGGGTTGTTATTTAACAATATTATTCTGCAGCCCATTCATGGAAACTACCTGGCCCAATGAAGGAAACGAGTTTCCTTCATTGGGCCGACGATTCTTATTTTTGTTTTCTAAATATTTCATTAACATCGAATACTTATACCTTCTATTTGTAGCGCAGTGAAATACGGAAGATAATATTTAAGTTTGCTTGAAAAAGGAAATAAATATTACTTTATCCGAGAATATTATACAAGATTTCTTTTAAGTGGCCTATTGATAGCAACCTTACCCTACTACTGAATACTAATACTAATACTAATTTTAAGTAGAGTAGTATTTTCACTATTTACAATATTTACAGTGTTGTGAAATCTATTGATTGAACAAAATTTATGAATTCCTTATAGTGCTATTATCGCGATGATGAACCTCCACCAAACACAGAACATCATAAAGAGGACAAACAGCATGTTCTGTGGCGAGATTCGAATCCACGACCTTAACTATACCGTAATCGGATTAGAATGGCTTGAGGTTAGAATAATGTTAATAAGCAATGCTGCAAACGTCGCGTGTGTCCGCCCATGTGATTGAATTCCCTGGAAAACGAACACGAAACATTCTGCCTCGGTTAGCAGCTGTTGCGTTCACGCTAAACAAAGTAAATAAATACGCCGTATTTCTCTATTAGTGTAATTCTGGGATCTGGACCCAGCCACATGGATGACCTCCACTGACCGACTTGAAATAGAATTAAATTGCTTCATTGTGCATTGATTTAATAAATACAGTGTGTAGTGCTTGTGTTTTGCGTTGGATTGCTTGCCTGCAATTGAGAGTCCATTCAGCAAATACCTAATATAATAATAAACCTCGTATATAAGTTCCTTTCAGGTCAATTTCATGGTCACCGTCATTTAAATGTTAGAGAAACCAACAGTGGCTAAATCAGAAAGGGCTTTATTCTGGTTTTTACTTTGATGGTCAAAAATGTAAAAAACGTGAAATGTTCACAACGTTTCGAATTTATCTTCGTCAGCTGAGATATCAGGGGTGAGGTGGCAATTGAATTCTACTTGTAGAGGTCATTAAAATTAGTGTCATGGATTTAGCCATTTGAAGAACCCTAAGAAGTAAGATACCTTTTTCCTTTCATCTGGTTTTTCACCTGAAGATGAATATATATCAACCTTAAGGTCGGCCCAGGACACAGTTTTCCTTATCAGGATCATGTATTGAGCTCGCACTAACATGTCTGAACTCTATTGAGAAAAACACATTTTTCAACATGGTTAGATACACAGTGCAGCAGTACATTTGAAGGGTTCAGAGCCATAGTGGGCCAAGCGCCATTTATTAAAAACGGAGAAAGCAAGGGTTAAAGTTAAGTGAATACCATAGTTTAACGAAGATTGACATATCATTTAGTTTTAATGTGTATACTTTATATTACTTGCTCTATGTTTCCATTGAATTATGGTAATAACTTCATTTTAACCCTTGTTTTCTACGGTTTTAGTAAATGGCGCTTCGCCCACTATGGTTCTGAACCCTTAATTTTTCCCGCTGAAACTTATCTACTGAAGAATTCGTACGAGTTGTCTTTACACAAGTTCCAGCGGCGCTTTCCAGAGAGTACATAACCATCAAAACATTGTGGTATTAAATTACTTAATAAGTAGCGAGAAACAGATTTCGTTCTCGATAAGAAGAAACGTTGTAGGCCTACATGGCTGATAGGCAATGTTGAGGATGAGCTTCAGCGAATGTTTCAGAACTTTTTCATACATATCTGCACCACGTGTACAGAACGTAATGGAAGACATTTCGAGCATCTGCTCTGAAATTCATGTAAGATTCTCTTCATGTAAAAATAAATAGTTAACTAGTTACTCGAAAGGTCACTTTCCAGACTGTAGTGCCGTGAGACGGCAACAACGTTATCTATGAGAATTGGCGATCTGCTCGCCAGATTGTAGTGTCGAGAGGCTGCAGAAGTGACGGTCTTTAGATTTTACTCGCTCTGTCGGCCCTATACAAATTGTAAGTGATATGTATAGGCTGAAGGGGACAATATAGTACATTAAAATAAATAAAAACATATTATGCGTTTTGTAATTAAGTGCATGGTTAATTAAAAATTAGACTGAAAGTATGCGTACTTTGGCAACAGCGCTTCGCCGGCTCACGTAAGAAAACACACACACTTGGTCTGAACAGTAAAGTTCCGTTCCTTAGCCACTCTACTAAGTTTGCCAGACCTCGTAATGACAGAAAATAACGATAGTGTTAATTTTTTTTATTTAATTTGCAAGAAAACCGTCAATTTTATTGAAAAACTGCAAAGGGGTAGATCATTCTTTATCAGTTGAAGGGTTCAGAGCCATAATGGGCCAAGCGCCATATATTAAAAACGAAGAAAACAAAGTTAAAATTAAGTGAATATCATAATTCAATGAAACGTATAGCAAGTAATATAAAGTATGCGCATTAAAACTAAATGATACTTCGTACTTCATTAAACTATGGCATTAACTTAACTTTAACCCTTGCTTTCTCCGTTTTTAATAAATGGCGCTTGGCCCACTATGGTTCTGAACCCTTCAGTTGCTCTAATGATAATAGTAAAAAATCAGAATCGTAGGATAGTACTTATAGAGTAAAACGATGTTCATATTTGGGAGAAAATCAATTTATTTTTCTGAGAAAAATTTTCATTTGGGACTAATATGGTATTTGAGATTTTTGTTGTACTCTGTCCAAGGAATTGCTGTGAAATTCAGTTATACTCGTATTACTTCCATCCTGTACTAATAAGAGGCGAAACATATGAAATTGGTTTGGCGTGACGTGAGGCCTTTATCTAAGGTATTTTACCGGTGATTTACATAGCTAATATCAACGAAATCAATGCTGATTACTCAATTGTAAGTACGGAGTACTATTCGGTAATTCTACGTAAACTTGTAATAAAACGAAATTTTAGGCCTCAATGAGCATTGCTACGACTTACAGGGTTTTATTTATCCAAAAGATTCATGTAATGCACCTAGACATCGTGAGAGGATCAATATTTGTATTTAAGAGTCGGTGAGGTCTTTCACTTCAACTAACATCGTATTTATTTTTGTGTAAAAACTAAGTAGTCTTCGTGGTAGTAGTTTTTATGTGTATTATTTTTACTTATAGCATGTTACGTTGTTATGTAATTGCACAAACTTCGGGTATTGTGTTGAGAATATATTGAGATCAGAAAATTTCAATTTAATGAAAGATGAACTTTAGGAAATGTGAATCAACCGAACATATGTCTTCGAATGCCTTCGGATAATTTTACACATCAATTAAATTTCGTTAAAATCGATACATAGAAAATACATACGGGTTCAAAATGCATTGTACAGTATAATCTTGTGCAGGCTGATTATGTTTCCGTCAGGCTAATAAAATAGACATTTTCATTTGAATAAACCGCAGTTGAACCATTTCGAGATTTGCAGGTAATCGCAATTTTATTGAAATTCATTTGTTTCCAATTACTGTTGCTAGCATGCGTTTAATTGTCAATAATGTCGAAATCCATTACTTCCATCATAAAGTTGAGTCGTTCGTTAGCTGATGCGTCATATTATTTAGAAGAGATGGAAAATATAAAAACAAATTAGAAAAGTGACAGGGGGTTCCTCGAATACCTATACAGGGTGATTCACGAGGATTTACCGTCACTTACGGAGCTTATTTCCGAAGTCATTCTGAGCAAAAAATGTCATATAAATATTTGTTCTAATCGCAATATTTTCAAAGTTACATTAATTTGAAGTTGTTAGTAAACTACCTTTTTTCTTTAGTTTTACGGGTAAAGAAATATTACAAATAGAGAATGAATTATTCAGAAGTGTCATTTCTTTAATTGGCTAGTGTTCTGAAGTTAAAATGTATTGTTAATTGCTTTGTACAGATTTCTATTTTTCAATTTTTAACTAAAAATGACATCATTCTTACGCACTTATCACAAAAATTGTTACAAATCATACGACTTTAGGAACTTAATTCTTTACAGTTTAATTATGCATCCTAATGTAATGTTGTTATTAAACATATGAAGTGTTGACCTCGCGAAACAGGTATCTCTCATATAGGAACTGATTTGAAATCGTGAAATAAGTGATGTTGTTGTTGTTTAGTCAACTGTCCGAAGACAGGTCTGAACCTCACAAGTGATATTAACAAAACACCACTCATGAGGCAACTAGGCCAGGAGATAATGGGGTAGGCTGGCCAGTTCCTTTCCTCCTCCATTACATACATCGCCAACTAGCTATATATTCCACTTATCAGACTTCAGATGTATACAAACAATTGTTCTTCCTCCCTTTACATATCGTCAAGTGAGATGTACTGCCTGATAATACATGTATATCTACCAAAACTTCAGTCAGGGGTAAAATATGTGATGTAGGTGGAAAAACTAAATTTATGGCATTTACTTATAATAGTACAGTATGCAACGAGCCTATAATGATAGTAATTAAGAAGCGAGTATGGATGTTTATGAAACGAGCGCAAGGGAGTTTCATAATTTTCATACGAGCTTCTTAATTACCATTATAGGCGAGTTTCATACGACTTTTTATGCTCGACCATATTTCTAACTTGAAATTATTCATTTTATTTGTATCTAACTGACCTTGAGCAATACCTCGTAAATTGTGAGATGTGCGCAGACGCGAAAGTATTGATTTTTTCCGAGGAACAGATGTCCACATTGACCTTGATAGCCTATAAGAACCTACAGAGTAAACTAAATATTACCTTCGATATAGCATTGAAATTAAATTAGACATTGAAAAACGAGATGACAAATTGAATTTATTTGAATATTATTTACAATTAACACTAATTATTATAGTAACAGATCATAACCTTCTGCGACAGTATTGGATTTCCAGCCTCCGTGACCTTTCGCTAATTCTCTTTCGATTGCATATCCGAGAATAATCGATACTTGCGGTTTTATAACGGTATAAAGGTGACTTGTCATTGGCTGAGGTTTTATAACGGTACAAAGCTGACTTGTCATTGGCTGAACACCTGTACTTTAATGAGTAGGTGTACTTTAATGACATGCATTAAAGGACTGCTACCAGGTGTATAATTACTACATTTCGGCATGGTCGAGCATAAATAAATTATTGCATTCCATGGCTGAATAAACTTGTATCCTTGATTAGTCAAATGGTTGTGATATTAAATATAACCCAAATGAAATATGCCCCTGAAATTAATTTCCTTCCTCCTGAAACATGAATTATAGTTTTGTTGTTTACTTCCTTATTCCGAGGAGGCCATCAATTACTTTTTTTTTATCATGGATCCATACTCTCCATTTATAAACCGAAACAAAAATAAAACATTCAAACCAACACAACTGTAGTTTCGTCCCCGACACTGGCTGACGTAGATCTACTCTTTACCATATTGTATTCCTGATACAATGCACAGAGGATACTGAAATGGGTTATACCTGGTAGAAAATGAAGATGACATGGCAGGATGGAATTTTCAACAGCATGTGAGAGAAAGGTCTGGAGGATGGGGATTGGAATGATAAGGAACGTTGAAGAAAACGACAGAACTTTAATTTGGTGCAAAAGATGTTGTTACTATTGTTAAATCTGCTTAATAATAATAATAATAATAATAATAATAATAATAATAATAATAATAATAATAATAATAATAACATTAACAAGAATGTGTATTTATCTCACAATCGCAGCAGTTATAAAAGCTGTAGGCCTATATGCTAAGTAGTAGTATTTATTTATTTAACCTGGTAGAGATAAGGCCGTCAGGCCTTCTCTGCCCCTCTATCAGGAGATTCCAACTACAATATCAACAATAAAATTATAATTAGTATTAGATTTACAATTACAATTACAAATAACATTACAATGAGTATTAAATTTACAATTAGAATAAAATCAAAGTACGAAAAGATTACCTGAATAATTAAAGCTAGATAATTTATCATAGAGAAACAACGAATATTTTATATTTACTGAATTACAAATTAAATCTAGAATAACAAAATTTTAAAGTGATGAAATTACTGAATATTTAAATATTTTGTGATAGATTAAAGAAACTATTTACAAGTAATCAATTACTGACCAAGTGCCTAGTAAGTTTTCGTTTGAATTCAATTTTATTTCGACAGTCCCTGATGCTAGCAGGTAGCGAATTCCAGAGTCTTGGCAGGGCTATTGTGAAAGAAGATGAGTATGAGGAGGTGCGATGGGATGGTATTGTTAGTATTGTTTCATGACGAGAGCGTGTGTTCAGATTATGGTGGGAAGAAAGGTAAGTGAAGCGAGACGACAGGTACGAAGGAATAGAAGAGTTCAAGATTTCGAAGAGAAAGAGAAGTGAATGTAAATTTCTTTTCTTATCTAGTTTAAGCCAACCTATTGCTTCCAGGGATGGGGTAATATGATCATATTTACGAACATTGCTTACAAAACGTACACACAAATTATGAGCACGTTGAAGTTTAATTCTGTTGTCGCTGGAGAGGTCAGTCAGTAAAATGTCCGCATAGTCGAAATAGGGAAATGCAAGTGTCTGCACAAGGGACTTTTTTAAGCAAGAGGGGAGATGAACATTTATCCTTTTTAGCACATGGATAATAGAATATACTTTTCTGCAGGTTTCTGTGATTTGCATGTCCCAGTTGAGATTATTATCCATGTGAATGCCAAGATTTTTTACTGAAGAACTGAAAGGGATATGCACTGTACTTACTTTAACAGGGGAAATGTCGAGGTGCTTTACAGCGTCGGTTTGCCGTTTGTGTCCTAATATAATTGCTTGTGTCTTTCCAGGATTGATTTTAAGACGGAGTTTCTTTGTCCATGTCACAATCGAGTCAATGTCTTCGTTCAATTTATCTATAGCGTCATTTACTCGGTCTAAGCGGGAAGAGATGTAGCATTGAAGGTCGTCAGCATACAAGTGATAGTTACAATGCCTTACAAGAGATGTAATATTATTGACATATATTGTGAACAACAATGGTCCGAGTACCGACCCCTGTGGTATACCTGATGTTATGTCAAGCCAGGAGGAGCTTCTATTCCCAGATACAACGAAGTGGCACCTATTTTTAAACAACGCGAATATGTTTATGAAACGAGCGCAAGCGAGTTTCATAATTTTCATACGAGCGTCTTAATTACCATTATAGTCAAGTTTCATACGACTTTTTATGCTCGACCATATTTCTAACTTGAAATTATTCAGAAGTATTCCTTTTATTCTTATCTGACTGAGGAGCGGAACTGACCTTGTGCAATAGCTCGTAAATTGTGAGATGTGCGCAGACGCGAAAGTATTGATTTTTTCCGAGAAACAAATGTCCACATTGATCTTGATATAATCTAGAGGGTAAAATAAACATTAATCTTGATATAACATTGAAATTAATTTAGACATTGAAAAACGAGATGACAAATTGAATTTATTTGAATATTATTTACAATTAACGCTAATGTTTATAATAGCAGAACTGACTTTATTTCATATGTAGGTGAATTATTGTGCAACTGGTGAAATGAATTTGCGGGAATATGCTGGAAAGGCTGGAAGATAACGGTGAATTGATATTAATTTGTGTGTTGTTTTTTTCGACTGAGTTTAATATTGTGAGATTTCAATTTCATTTTGGATAGATTCTTCAACATAACCTTCTGCGACAGTATTAGATTTCCAGCCTGCGTGACGTTTCGCTAGTTGTCTTTCGATTGCATATCCGAGAATAATCGATACTTGCGCTTTCATATTGCTACAATGCTACTTTCTGATTGGAGGAACACCTGAACTTTAATGAATAGGTGTACTTTAATGAGGTTCATTAAAGGGCTTCTACCAGGTGTATAATTACTACATTTCGGCATGGTCGAGCATAAAAATATTTTTAAATGTCTAGTGTAAAAGTGTCTGGATACCGGAGGAAACCATTTGCAGCATCATTTATGAGAGAGATTTGTTTTATATGTTTCAAGGCATGTGTGTAAACATTCATTACAAACTCGAAACACTTTAATGCGAAAAGTTTGGAGCTTCTAGAGAGAGAATCACTTGGTAACATTCTACTTTCTCAGCGTATTCTGTTTTGAGCAAGGAAAGACATAAAAAAATAATAAGTACACACACACAAAGACGCGGCCATATTGGCTAAGCGGGAAAACAAGACGGGAGGTTGCTTAGCAACTAAACAACTCCAGAATTTAAATGGATGTCGTTTATTAATATCCCATGGGAATTGTACCTATTGTACCATGGCAACGAAAGCGGAGACGGATGGACGGACATACTTGTCATACTTGAAGAATGCCTTTCTAAGAAAATCTTGAAATTCGAATATTCGAAGCAAATTAAATCCGCTTGTTCCTGTATGGCTTCTGAGAAAATAAATCCCCGCGAACACTACCTGAAGCAAAATAATTTATTATTATTTATAATTAATTATTGATACATATCAAGAACTCGTTGTTAAAATCTTCTCAGAGCAATTTAACAATATTGACGCGTTGTGAGCTCGTGTTGTGGTTACATAATTAATGTAGTATTTATGTATTGGATACTAGAAACTACAGTGTCTACAATCTACAGACATAATGTAATGCCACGTGAAGGACTGTATTTAGTGAAAGTCCAGTCTTTATGTGTGCAAGCATGAAAGATTTTCTTCTACCCACCAATCAACATAATATATATTTATATCCCTCAGAGCTTTCATTGCAAACTCAGAATTCTCCAATCTTTGCTATTTTCTACCTTTCTCTTAGTCTCCGCATATGATCCATATATCTTAACGTCGTCTATCATCTGATATCAGATGTTCTTCTGCCGCGAATTTTCTTCCGTTCACCATTCCTTCTAGTACATTCTTCAGTAGGCAGTTTCTTCTCAGCCAGTGACCCAGCCATTTCCTTTCTGTCTTCCTGATCAGTTTCAGCATCATTCTTTTTCCACCCACTCTTCCATAGTGCTACGATAAATCAATTTCATTACAACTCCTATTATAATTTATTGATGTAGCAGCTATAATAGATCATATATAACATATACTATAACTCTCAATTTGCTTGTCCATCCGTCTAACCATCCATTCATCTATCAGTCTATCCGTCCCTCCACCGATCCATTTATTCGTCCATCTATACATTCAACATTTAAGTTATCTATCCGTCTATCTATCTATCTATTCATCAGTCATCTACCCGTTTATATACCATTCATCCATTGATCTATCCGTCTATCCTTCCATCCAGCTATCTAGCTATCCGTCTTTCTATCCAACCATACATTCATCTATCCTTCCCTCCAGCCATCCATCTATCCGTCTATCTATCCGCTCACACATTCATCTATCCATCTATCTATCCACTCACATATTCATCTATCCGTCTATCTATTCATTCATATGTCTATCTATCTATCTATCTATCTATCTATCTATCTATCTATCTATCTATCTATCTATCTATCTATCTATCTATCTATCTATCTATCTATCTATCTATCTATCTATCTATCTATCTATCTATCTATCTATCTATCTATCTATCTATCTATCTATCTATCTATCTATCTATCTATCTATCTATCTATCTATCTATCTATCTATCTATCTATCTATCTATCTATCTATCTATCTATCTATCTATCTATCTATCTATCTATCTATCTATCTATCTATCTATCTATCTATCTATCTATCTATCTATCTATCTATCTATCTATCTATCTATCTATCTATCTATCTATCTATCTATCTATCTATCTATCTATCTATCTATCTATCTATCTATCTATCTATCTATCTATCTATCTATCTATCTATCTATCTATCTATCTATCTATCTATCTATCTATCTATCTATCTATCTATCTATCTATCTATCTATCTATCTATCTATCTATCTATCTATCTATCTATCTATCTATCTATCTATCTATCTATCTATCTATCTATCTATCTATCTATCTATCTATCTATCTATCTATCTATCTATCTATCTATCTATCTATCTATCTATCTATCTATCTATCTATCTATCTATCTATCTATCTATCTATCTATCTATCTATCTATCTATCTATCTATCTATCTATCTATCTATCTATCTATCTATCTATCTATCTATCTATCTATCTATCTATCTATCTATCTATCTATCTATCTATCTATCTATCTATCTATCTATCTATCTATCTATCTATCTATCTATCTATCTATCTATCTATCTATCTATCTATCTATCTATCTATCTATCTATCTATCTATCTATCTATCTATCTATCTATCTATCTATCTATCTATCTATCTATCTATCTATCTATCTATCTATCTATCTATCTATCTATCTATCTATCTATCTATCTATCTATCTATCTATCTATCTATCTATCTATCTATCTATCTATCTATCTATCTATCTATCTATCTATCTATCTATCTATCTATCTATCTATCTATCTATCTATCTATCTATCTATCTATCTATCTATCTATCTATCTATCTATCTATCTATCTATCTATCTATCTATCTATTCACACATCCATCCATCCGTCTATCCATCCCTCCATCTATACTTCTATCTATCCATTCATCCATCAGTCTATCCATCTATCAATCTATCTATCCGTCTATCTATTCATCTATTCACACATTCTTCTATCCTTCTATCTGTTCATCCATTCATACTTTCATCTATCCGTCTGTCTATTCACCCATCCATCCAACGATCCATCTAGCAGTCCATCTACCCGTCTGCCAGTATTTACCTTCTATGCGAGAGACTTCTCCCATACTTCCAGCGGTATGTAGAAATCTACAAATCTTGCCGACCCCGGATCTAGTCTAAGCAGATATATAAGATTTATCTTTCTCACAAGGCACTGGGTGTATATTCTTTGTATTGTCATTGTCCTAAATGTTGACGTCATACCATGCTGAACATATAAGCGGATATCCCTGTTAGTTACAGGGTATATGTTTAATGTTTTTATTTTGGTTCATAATCGATAAAGTAGTAAGACCTAAACGGACTAAAAAGTTAATTCATTACTGTCGATGTTGATGGTAGTAATGGCGGTGGTAGGTCTATAAGAGATGTCTTGGTCTGCAATAGTATATAATATAAATTCACTTCATATGTTCTAACTCACAAGACTTAAATCACAAAATTTTGTTCTAAAGCAACTTAGTCAGAAGTCTTATATTAGTACAGTTTGTCAACTTACAATCTTCAGTTTCAGTTATTCTCTAACCAACTTTAAAGTTGGAGGAAACCTAAATTAATTTAAGCACTCCTCTGTCAACCAGAGCATAGCTGTTCCCCTTGGACAACTGTTGCAGTATTTACGTAAACTCCAAGTTCTAAAACACTTGAAAATCGCCGGGCTCTCTGTAAGTCTAGCCGCCTAATGGGAACGTCAAAGGAGGGGCCGACACGGCTCGCTTAACAGGCCGGCACTCGCTTCTATCCGACTGGACTGGGCGAAAATTGAACTATAAATTTTAAACATCTACACTGGGTCCTCTGTTCAAAAGAAGTCCACGCAAATAGTGCTTGGGTAACAGGGGACCAAACGATGATCTCTGCTAAGAACCAGAGGACAATGAAGATTCCGCGGGTAGTTTCACATAGGAATAAAATTGCAATTGGCTGAAAGTGAAGCGTTAAATCTACAGACAGATCCAATATCTGTGCGAACAAAACATTATCTGTGAAACGAAAAGAAGTAAAATTACAGACAATAAGATAGCATGAGAAGTACTCGTCTAAAAGGTACCACATACGCTTTATTATCGAGCGAAACGGCTCATGCGTTTTGCACGAGACTCCCATTCGGGAGGTCCGTGGTTCAGATCCCCGCACCGGCCAACGTGCCTGGTTTTTCTGTTGTTTTTCACAGTTACTTAGGCAAATGTCAGGTTGGAATTTTTATTGCTACGGTCCATTTCCCTTCCTTTTCTCTGTAGAAAAAGAATCCAAATATATCATTCAACCTCATCATCTCATTCCATAGGCATATTCAAGTCATGATGCATGTCTTCGTCCGCTTGCAGGAGAGGCGTCCTCTCCGAAACCGTCTCTGGGTTCCAAGCCTTTCGCAATATCTCTGCTAGAATTCATTCCTTAAGGGGGTAGGTATAGCTTACAGCAGTAAACTTTTTGGAAATATTCAACGTTATTTTCCTCCATTACTGTATCTTGTACAATAATAAAAATATGTATGTGTAAAACAATGCCCTCCTGCTATATGAAAAAAATATTTTTACGATAATTTTTTTTTTTTGTTGCAAAATTCGAAATGGTGGCAGTTCACTGTGCAGTAATGAAGCTTTTCCCTCTTAACTCATGAACTTGTTAACTTTTTCATGTTCCCTCTCTTTTATTTTATTGCTGAAACTCATGTTTACTATAATATGCTCTTTCAACTACATTCCTTAATAAATATTTTTTTTTTTATTTTGTGTTTGAAGAAAATACTAATATTTGACCATTTTTGAAATGAATTCATTTTTTATCAATATATCAAAGGCAGAGAAGTGATCTTGCATCATATTGTAGATATGACAAGCGTAAATACACACAAAAAATTTCATCACAGAATGATACATAGTTTTTGAGTTATGAGGGAAACGTTTCATCACTGCACAGTGAAAGGAATTTTGAAAAAAAAAAATGTAAATAATTTTTTTAATCGAAAAATATTTTTTCATATAGCAGAAGAACAGTATTCTACACATAGTATTTTTCATTATTGCACAACATACAGTAATGAAGGAAAAAATGTTGAATATTTAGAAAAATGTAATGGATCTATATACTGTATTCATATGTGGATGATACAGTAGTTATTTTCAGTGGTTTTTCTTGGCAGGAAGCATGTAGAAATGCTAATATAGGTGCTAACATTGTTAAAAAATGGCTTAATTCCAACTTCCTTTCTTTAAATATATCTAAATCAACTTTAGTTCCTTTTTCGTTAACAGCTGCCAGTGTTCAAAATTTAAAATTTAGCAATAAATATAGACTAATAATACACAGTGAAAATTGTTTAGATCCCAAAAGTTGTAAATGTCCACCTTTGAAAGAAGCCACGTATGTCAAATATTTGGGTATCATTATTGATCAGAATTTAAAATGGTCTCATTACATTACTTATCTTTGTAAGAGGCTTCGTAAAACAATCTATAAATTCGTTAATCTTCGATGCTATTTACCCATTAGAGTTCTACGAAATGTTTATTTGGCCATTATTCAGTCTATCATTCAATATGGTATAATTGTTTGGGGTGGAAGTACAAAAATTAATCTTAGTCCGTTAAATTCACTACAAAAACGAATAATTAAAATTTGTTTGAAGAAACGTTTCGATTATCCAACTAAATTAATTTATTCTGAATTTAATGTATTTAATATTGAACAAATTTATAAGTATACGCTGTTAAAATTTTATCACAAAAATCGTAATAAGTTTGTATTACAGACACACAATTATGACACAAGACGAAATATTAATTCAACATTAGTAGAACCTAAATGTCTCACATCTGCAGGTCTAAAGCATAGCATAAATTTTGGCCCTCGGTTGTACAATGCTTCAACTAAATTACACCCAGAACTTCTAACATGTAACCCACTAACATAAAACAAGAAAATTAGAAACGTGTTAATATCTTCAATTTGATTAAATAAATTTATAGCCTATGTGTATGAATTAATCAACCTATATTATATTTGTATTCTATAATTTTGAAATATATATTAGTCCTACTTTTCACGTGCGATATTATTCTTCTCTAGTGTTAATATTATATTATATAATTCCATTGCCGCTGTAATTATATTTTAGTTCCTATTTTATTTTACTTATTTATTATTATTATTATTATTATTATTATTATTATTATTATTATTATTATTATTATTATTATTATTATTATTATTATTTTAATATTATATCTGAACTGCGACCGAGCACGAGCGCTGCTCATTCGGTCTCAAATTTTGTTAATACTACTGTATCTTCTTTTTATATTGCTTGTATTATTTTATTTCTGTTTCTCTTGTTTGTTTTGTAATTATATTCTTCTTTATTCTGTATATTTAAATTTAAATAAATAAATAAAAATAAATTTCCAAAATTTTACTGTTGTAAGCTGTACCTAACCCCTTAAGAGCACTTCCAAGTGCGCTTCGACATCTTAGAAGGGCTGTCGGAATTTATCCTGTACTACTTGGTCACCTTAGCGGTATAAAATTAAGGCGGGGGTGTAAGGGGACTATTGGGTGAGCAAGTGAGGGATCTCATGCGGCCGTTGTGCTGGTACACCAGTAAAACTAGATGACACTGCCTTGAAATAAAAGCACATCTCACTAACTTCAAAGAGTACAGCATTAAACTACCTTTAAAACATACCACCATACTACCTACAAACAACATTACGTCGTTCTACACTGTCTCACATTGCATTACATTGCACTATTTTCCACACACGAGCGTATATGGAAGTAGCGTTTTCTTCCAGCAAGCAACATAATATCTCAGAGCTCTCTATTTTTTTGATAGATTATTGGAGTACAATATTGGAATGTACAATGCTTCTGCAGCTCTTCCCCCGCTCAACTTCTTCATCTCTTTTACTCTGTCCTTTCATATTTCCTACATCGCTGTAGAATCAAGTACCAAGAAAAAGTCTCTGAAAAAACTTTAGAGGATGCAGAGAGACAATATCTTGCGATTAAGCACCTAGCAGTATAACGGTTTCTTGTGGTCAGAACCGTTAGATTTCATTCCAATCTGCAGGACATATATTGGAATAAGTTCTATATCTGCAAGATAAGTGGATTCCTTATTTCTTAGCAGATTAAAAGAAGCACATTGTAATATTTTATCCTATGCAGTGTAGCATTCAAGAAAGCTTTGGATATCAGACAGACCTTTAATAACTGAGGCTTCTTGTATGTCACGTAGTACTCAGACACTAAATTATAATCACCCCACAACTATTTTAACATATAGGCTAACAGGGGATTTGTAGAATACCTGTACCTAATTGCGTGAAATGTTTATGCCCTCGATTGGGTGTTATTGTGATACAGCTATTCAGTATTTTAAGAAACTGACCCTGATGTATGAGATTTTTTAATATCATTAAGTGTAAAATAAAAATAATGACATTTATGCATTATACTAATTACAATGTTTCCTTTATTTATTTATTTATTAAATATATACCATATCTCTTTACAAGTATTTACAATGGAATTACTGTATTTCGTCTGAATTTGTTTGTTGTATGACCCTTAGTATTGACCTATGGTAAGAGAAAGTAGAGACATCAGAATAGTGCGAAATAACTACCGTTGTAAAGTAACTGAAGTCAGATGTTGCCATTTTAGTTAAGATTTTATTCATTTGACCCTCGAGCTTATAAATCTTCCACGCTAATCCGTTGCTAAGCAAGTGATGTCAGAATAGTGTGACGTAACTTATTGCCGTTTCTAAAGCACCTTCCTGTTTTGTTGAAGAATACTTACTGAATGCATTTAACGCTAAGAAGATGTACCGTATTCTCAAAATAATAATTTAAAGGGTTATAGGTTATTGTTTGGAAAATTAGAACAAATTTACTTGAAATTAGATTACCACAGATTTGATCCAAAAATGATAGATTTTTTAAATTTGTTTGTGCTGAATAAGTGAGCTTTTGGCTTTTGAATTAACATACTATAGTTGCTGCCTACTGTATTGTAATCTAGGTATCAATTTTTAAAATTTAAAAGTATTTTATTAGATTATTACATCACTGTACATTGGTTCACTTTACTCATTTTCTGCAGTTCTCGTGGTAGACCAATGACATTTCAACCACTTTGTCACACGACATACAAAAGTAACACCGTGCAATATCATTTTAATATGTTCATTATTTTTTATATTAGGGCTCAAATGGAAATTCTTCGCTAAAAATTACTTTTTTCCGTCTAGAAAAAAGAACACATATCGGAAAATGTTTTGAGATACCGTCGCAAGGGGTGACTTTGTGCCATGAGGTTGACTTTGTGCCATTCGCGAAAATCATATGGAAGTATTCTTTAAGACCGTGACAAGGTTTTAAAGTCTACTTCCTTACGATTAGTAGTCTTTAAAACCTTGTGACTGTTTTAAAGACTACTTCCTTACGTTTTTTTTATGAAATTCGCGAGTGGCACAAAGACACCCCGCGCGACGGTATTTCAAAATAAATGCATAATTATGACTATTATATAGACCTATGTATTAATATGCGCTGACAATTTTAAAGTCGTAAGTTACATAGTTTCTGAAAAAAATGCTTCTGTGGAATGAATCTAAACAGTCTGAAAAATCTTCTTAAACTTGAACACTGAGAGGCGGTCTGTCCTATAATATACCATATTGTCTGCTATTGCTTCTAGACACTAGAACAGTGTACTTGTGTTGGCTTCAAAAGCTTAAGGAGTTAGGTACAGCTTACAGCAGTAAAATTTTTAATAAATATTCAACATTTTTTTCCTCCATTACTGTATATTGATATGTGTAAAATACTGTTCTTCTGCTATATGAAAAAATACTTTCACGATTTAAAAAAAAAATTATATATATATATTCAAAATTCAGAATGTTGGCAGTTCATTGTGCAGTGATGAAGCGTTTCCCTCATAACTCATAAACTTGTTAACTTTTTCATAGCCTCTCTCTTTCATTTTATTGCTGAAGTTCATGTTTACAATATCATGCTGTTTCAACTACATTCCTTAATAAATAATATATTTTTTTCTGTTAGAAGAAAATACTGATATTTGACCATTTTAAAAAATGAATTTATTTTTTATCAGACAATCTATCAAAGGTAGAGAAGTGACCTTGCATCATATTGTAGATAAGACATGCATAAATACACACAAAAAGTTTCATTACAGAATGTTGGCTAGTTTTTGTGTTATGTGGGAAACGCTTCATCATTACACAGTGAACTGAATTTTTGAAAAAAAAAAAAAAAAAAGTAAACTTTTTTAAATAGTAAAAGTATATTTTTTTCTTATAACAGAAGGACAGTGTTTTACACATATTAATTTTCATTATTGTACAAGATACAGTAATGGAGGAAAAAAATGTTGAATATTTCCAAAATTTTACTGTTGTAAGGAGGATTTTTTCATAATGTGATGTCAATGCATTAATTGGTTTAAGTCATTAATTTCATCTAAGTCTTCACATACAATTCTCTTTTCAATGTACGCATGTTAGTGTAATCAGTAATCACTGGCGACAAGTTTCTCGCATTATTATTATTATTATTATTATTATTATTATTATTATTATTATTATTATCGTTATTATTATCATTATTATTATCATTATTATTATCATCATTATTATTATTATAATCATTATTTTATTATCATTATCATTATTATTATTATTATTATCATCATTGACTGACTCTCCTTTAATACTATACTATACATTAGTGAGATCGAAATTCGAACATGCATCTGTAATTTGGAACTCTATTACAAGTACTGATTCGGCAAAACTGGAAAATATTGAAAGGAAATTCATTTCATTATGTTCGTACAGATTTCTGCCTAATAACTTTGGGTATAACTATGATTAAAAAAATGGGAACACTTTAAATGTCGAAGCTTGTATGCTAGATTTCATAATCTGGATTACTTATTCTTATGTAAGATCCTTAAAAGTGACATTAATAGTCAATCTTTCTTAAACAGTGTCAGCCTTCGTATTCCTAAGAAGGACATGAGACATCACAAATTCTTCTATATTAGAAATTCTAAATCTTCCTCGCCGGTCTCCAGATGTATTAAAAATGCAAACTTAAAATGTGGGCGATTTCGATCCATTCAATGTATAGAAGTATTAGAACATGACAATGCCTTTGCTAATATTATTTGCATAATCCTTCTACACATATTGGTAATACTTTTGTAAGAATCAACTCCTTTCCATATAATTTTATAGTATTCATTCTTGTAAATTAATCACTGTAATCTATGTTCTTCATTTCGTTGTTATCTCAGTTATTTAATTTGTACCATAGTTGTTCATTTTATTAGATTAATTGTGTCACTGCGCTGGACTTTTATTGGCCAATGGTTGTTGTCCAGCACACAAATATCAATCAGCAAATAAATAAATAAATAAATAAATAAATAATAATTATTATTATTATTATTATTATTATCATCATCATCATGTTTGATATACGGTACGTTTGTTTTAACGCGTTGAACCAAGTTTTGCTTTTCGTTAAACCGCGGTAAACATTGTTCGTTTTCTGAATAGTTTCCGTTTCAGATGTAGGTTCGAGCATTGGAATCGTTCATTATTTAAAACATAAATATCTACTGCAATCTGAACTGAATGGCAAGTATACATGCAATATAATTCAAACTGTGATTACAACATTGTTCTTACATAAATATTTAAGACTGAAATGCAGATTTTCATTATGAAACCACAGAACAGAAACAAGACCATAAAATAAAGTAACTACACCGATAAGCAGCTAACAGCCAACTGCTTAAAGACGACAGACACGAACAGATAAAGCAAAAGAAACAAGTGAAAGGTCACACCTCAGACTGTCATTTGTTGTTCAAGTGCTAACGATTTACTGAGGTCACCGCCAGGGAACTCTGCAGTCCGGAAAGAATAACAGAAATTAAGACTACGTCACAAGTTCGCATTTAAATTCCGACACAGCTGTGATCAATACGCTGAAATCCGCGAGGCATCGCGCCGGTTGTATCGAGCCAGACCCGAATCTGATTCCGAAGCCTCGCTGATTATGGATTTAAACATGAGTTCCATGAAGCCGATACAAGGAATAACCGTTGAATCGATACAGAAATCCAGATAAATAAACAATTTGTTTTGTAAGACAAGAGAAAATAGCATAATGGTTTGTTATTTGCTATGTACAGTACATCGTAATGGTGTACGGCCATGATGTACGGTCCAGATAAGATACACAGCTTTAACTTTGTGTGAGAGCAAACGGCGTCGGTTGGAATTCTGCCTAGAGAATGCATGTTCACCAATGTTCGTTCTAATAGCCTATGTTCTGTTAAGTAGGATCACTATGACATGCTGATGACCCGTCATAATTATGTCCGCCTAGAGACTTCTGGTCCTAAGATCGAAAATCCCAAAAAAGGCAGATAACAAGAATCTCCAAACACACACGAGTACATACCTACATAGGTCTACAAATAGTACACAAAAGTAATAATACACAGCCTACAAACAATAAATATATTGGTACATTACATTACTCGACACAGGATTTCCATGCAAATGCATGTTTTTATATAAGCTTGCTACAGTTCTCAAACTTTGTAAATATCCGTTTCATGGCTTATTGATTCGAAATATGTATACTTTTTCCGTGCATATTTGCATGTTTTGGTATTTTTAGTGTTAAATTCTTGTATAATGCATGTTTTTTAGATTTTAAGTTTAATAATGTACATTTTGAGGTTTATTTTGCATATTACGTCCATTTTTATAGTTTCATTGCATATTTTATATTAAATCGCTTTATACTGCATTTTATAAATGTTGCCTCGTAGAGTTTGGCATTTCTGAGCTTACAATATTTGAGTATATGTACTGAAAAATATAAGTGAAATGCTAAAAGTTTGCAGAGTTTCTACCTAAGGACTTTGAAACTTACCAGCTAATCCTCTCATTGTATTGTCACACTGGAATTCCACACTCCTGTTCTATACAAGTCTTACCCTGAGGCTAAAATTATTATTAGAAGGATGCCTCTTCTGCTCCCTCCCATACTTTGTAGTTTGGCTACAATAGCACTAACATGCTTCCCCTAACATGCATTTAATTTGGAAAGGTAGATAGATAGAAAGTCTATAGTAGGCTACACGTAGAGGTGTTTTGTGAATTAGCTACTGTATTTGTGTTCTGTGGTGATCTGTGAAGTGTTGTAATGCCCCCGATTAAATGTTCGACAAGAGATTTTGTGGCACAGTGGATCAAGGGGAAAGAATATCTTAGACATTTTGAAAGACTGTTAGTAGTACGTTGTGCCTTTCGAAAATAAAATATGTTTCAATCTTGATAGTGCATATTTTCAGTGGTTTTTTTTTTTTGCTTCATTGTGCATATTTGGCCATTTTATAGTGCATGGATCCATGCATGTTTTACGATTTAATAGTGCATTAAAATCCTGTCTCTATACATTACATTACATAGACATACATATATACGTACATCACATTACATACACTAGGCCTGTATAGTAACAAAATTACATACACACATAGCCTACATACATGCATACATACATACATACATACATACATACATACATACATACATACATACATACATACATAACTTTAAATAACATAACATAACATTACATTACAGCACAGTACACTACGCTACACTACACTAAACTACACTATACACATATTACATTATACATACTTTCCTTACATAGGCTGTATGCATACATTTCGTACACATATGAGTACAACCTAACGCGGAGTAGCTCACCGCGTTAGTGAAACAGAGCTAGCCTCTAGCAGGAGGCCTTTGCCCTTCAAGGGACACATTAGGCTATTATTATTATTATTATTATTATTATTATTATTATTATTATTATTATTATTAGTACACCCTACACCTGTGGGTGTATTCCTCATACATGCGTATAGATTGCACACGCTTGTGCGTGTATTGCACACAAACATGCAAGCATGTCACACACCACAATATAGCCTGTGCGTACATTGCATACAAGCATGCATACGTTAGGTACTTAATATGTTCATACATTACTTGGGCCTATACAGAATGAACCGTAAGTAATGTCATTAATTTCAGGGTGTTATTCTTTCAGATATTTCAAGGAAACAAGTTTAATGCAATTTTGCTCGTTTTTGATTCCTTTTCGAGATAAAAATAGTTTTATATGAAACATTTCACAGCGTGTTTCGGGAAAGTTATTGATTTAATTCTCAATATACTCAGTCAATTTAAGAGAGCGGTGTATTATGAAAATAAATTACTGAAAGAATTTTAGTTTTGTCCTTAAAATGTGCAGAAAGTTGATCCGATCAAATATAACTTTTCGTTCTGCAAAAGAATTTTACAATGCTACATTTGTTCGTATCAAATTTCTGCACATTTAATGCACAAAGTTAAAATAATTTCAAACATTTGTTATCATAGTAAATTTATCTCATAAATTGGTTGAGTATATTGGGAATTAAATCAATGGCTTTCCCAAAACACGCTATGAAATATTTCATATAAACAATTTTTATCTCGCAAAGGAAGAAAAAACCAACAAAATTGTATTAAACTTTTTTGTTTGAAATATCTCAAAGAATAACCTCCTGAAATTAACGACATTACTTACGGCTCACCCTGTATATCATCTGTTGGGCGGGACACGAAGCATTCATAAGCACTTCAGTTCAAAGTACTTTTTTTTATGCATCGTGATGGAATGAGTTGCATGCCGACTGTGTTGCCCTGCTAAAACGACTACATTACCCATTTTTCTACCTCCTACAAATCCGTATGCCATACGCCTTGTATGGTCTGAGTAACTCATAGATCTCTGTGAGTTGTTATATTCTTGTCAGGAGTGAGATCCTGACGGCGTTCGATACCTCTTATTCTGATCTATGAATCTTACAGAATCCACCACCATACCCATCTAGCAGTCTTTGAACAAACAGCGAGGGAAATTCACTATGGTGGACGTCCGATTTGGCGTCACGTGAACACTGTAGATGCTCTATTTTTCGAAACGGAGTTTATAATGAAAGTAGAATTGTGGAGAGGTTGGTCGGAAGAAGAGGGAAAACGGGAGAATCCGGAGAAAATCTCTCCAATGCCTGTTTTTTCCATCACAAATACAATTTCACCTTTACCGGGATTTCAACTAGAATCCGTTTTAGTCGTGTGCCAGCGCTTTACCAACTGAGCTATCAAGACAGCTGAGTAATAGCATAGTCATGTTTTCATCGTCTAGCATTAAATTGTTATTATGTGCGTAATAAACTAATACAGAATTTAGCCTATATCCTTTTTACAATTATTCTACTTATTTTATTCTTGTTGAGTTGTGACCTACACACTTCGAAAAACACGCTGGAAAGGAATAATTAACAGGGTTGATATGAAAAGTCACGTAACAGTGGCTTCATAATATGATTTTCTCATTTTCATTATCGGAAATTAATACGTAAATGTTGGCTATGATATGTGGAGCACACAAAACGCATGGAAGAGCTGACATTCATGTATCAACACGGGATCCGTAGACCGGAATGTTGGAACATATAGACGAGAAAACAATCTCGCTTTCCTTTTAGTTCAGAGCAGAGGGTGCCACACACAATCAGAAAACGGTTTAGAACTAAACCATACGTTACAACTGAGTTCAAAATATTCCCCATTGTTATCAAACACAGACTGAATATTATTATTAGGCCTATTATTTCAAACGCAAATTTAAACATAGTATAGCGAATTTACTTTTATACTAGCTAAATAAATATATTTTCGGTTATATACATTACTACATGTTACTGTTTCAAATATCTAAAACTGAACAATTAGCTGAGTTAGTTTTATGTCAGCTAAATAAACAGTTCTTCAATTCCCATTCCTCTCGCTACATTTCAATATTCTCAGATAAAATCTTGTTATATTATGTTGAAGTTTCTAAAAAGTACACCACGTCCCAAAATGATTGTACCAATTACACAACACTTTATAACTATTAAGCCTAATGCAATAGCAACACAATATGTCTTAAGTGTCAATAGATAGGTAATCTCTACAAGTTTTGTTTCATTCCTTACAAGTTCTCTATATGTGACTCTCTGGTCATATGACACACATCTAGGCGAGTGAAATGAAGAAGTGAATAAAACGATCGGAGTAGATAAAATAAGACGAGCGATTGATTTGAAAGAAATTTAGAGAGTCAATCGAAGCAGAGAATTTAAACAGTTGAGCGAAGAAGTTGAGAGGGAGAGATGAAGAAGGAAGCTCGGAGAGTGAACTGAAGAAGTGAGTTGAGGAAGACAGTGAACTAAGCGATCGAGTAAATCAAATGAGATTAGCGAGAGATTTGAGAGACTGCCTTAAGAGAGCCAGTTGAAGAAGAGGATTTAAATACTTGAGTGAAGTAATTTAGAGACGGAGTTGAAGAAAGAAGTTCGGACAGTGAACTGAAGAACTTAGTTAAGGAAGAGAATGAATTAAGCGATGGAGTAGACCAAATGAGATGAGCGAATGATGTGAGATATGGAGTTGAGGGAGCCAATTGAAGAAGAGAATTTAAATAGTTGAGTGGATAAGTTCAGAGACGAAGCTGAAGAAAGAATCTCGAAGAGTGAACTGAAAAATTGAGTTGAGTAAGAGATTGAAGTAAGCTAAGCAATCGAGTAGATGAAATAAGATGAGTGAGTGATTTAAGAGACGGAGTTGAAAGAGCCAATTGAAGAGAATTTAAATAGTTGAGTGAAGAAGTTTAGAGATGGTTGAAGAAGGAAGCTCGAAGAGTGAACTGAAAAAGTGAGTTGAGGAAGAGAGTGAATTAAGCTAAGCGATCGAGTACTATAGATAAAATGAGATGAGTGAGTGATTTAAGAGACAGAGCTGAAAGAACCAGTTGAAGAAGAGAATTTAAAACGTCGACAGAAGAAGTTGAGAGAGGGAGTTGAAGAAAGAAGTTTGTATAATGAACAGGAAAAGTGAATTCAGAAAAATGTGAATTAAGTGATCAAGTTCACAAATAAAATTATAGAGAGTTGAAAGCGTAATTTGAAATAGTTAAAGCAAAGGACTTGAGAGAAAACGTTGAGGGTGCAAGCTGGAAAAGAACGAAATAAAATCGATAGTACTATTCAGAGTGCGTGATGACGGAAAAAGCTAGTGCAAAGAAATCCATTCCCCAACACTTCATATATAGACTGAAAATTCATAGAGATTCATAACCCGTACCGGTATTTATCTTTCGAATGACAAGTATTTTTATCAAGAAGAGGAGACTCTTTGTAATGAAATACGAGTAGGCCTATATGGAAATCGAACTAATACCACCTTAGCGTTAATCAATCAAGGATATTTCGACACACGTATCACTTTATTTATTGTCACAATCGATCTTTGTCCGTTTGAGTGAAAAATGAGGCTCGTAGACCAGAATGGTGACCTTACGATTAAACATTCAAAGCTGATCATTGGTAACTTTCCCGACTATATGTTCGTACATCCACCACTCACCGTTCACGCTTAGTGATTTTAATATCACGACTTAGTTCAAAGACGACAGACTGGATCCAATAACGTCAACAGTAGCTTTAAAATGCGCCTCTCTGTTGAATGACGATGTAAGAACGATATACATTGCGACGGTGCTTTATTATTATTATTATTATTATTATTATTATTATTATTATTATTATTGTTTTTACTATACTTAGTTCTATAACAAATGTATCAACTGGGCTTATTAGTTTAGCTTATGTAATGTCGATGGAGTATATTGAGTAGAACTGGATTAAAGAACTTGATTTCTAATACAATTTTTTTTATCTTATACACCCTAAATTTTAAAAAAGTTGGACAATTTCATAGTGTAAGAAGTTTGTTAAGTTTTTGCCATTTTAGAAAATGAGTGTGAGGGTTATTGTAAGGAAATCTTTCTACCTGGTTTTCCGAAAGTACATTACAAATCCTCTGGGTGCCAAGTTAAGTTTTGTAGCTGGCAGAGCAGCTGAGTGTTAATCCTTTACAGATCTCTGCCTTCCTCTCCTTCAACTTTAGGGCGAACACAAGTAGTTTTGCATGTGAGCCAGTGCTTATCCGCCCTTGTTCCTCGTTGAAACACATCATACCACGAATTAAAAATTGCCACTAATTTTGTAATGCGAACTGCAAAATCGAATATAGATACCTGTAGTTCAGATAATAGGTTATGTTGCTGTAAGTCCAGTTGACAGGTGTGCTATTTCCGATAGAGTATTCTTATTTTTATTTCTAAATTTTTCGGAAAAATGTATTTACAGTATGACGGAAATTTAATCAGTTAATTCTGTACGTTATTACACAAATGAAGCATTTTTCGAAGAAATGACAAAGGAATATTTTTTCGGCTTGTTCTTCGCGTTGATATCTTATCATTCATACGTCTCAATATCCAATAGTTTACCATAAATGGGAGTCAAATTTCAGATACAAATAAGTTTTTTTTCGGCCGAACCGTTATTCAAATACCAAAATAACATTTGACTTTTTGGTTACTTACAACCTAATGCTACTGTTCTTAAAATTAATGCAGTTATACCCCTGTCACTCTGTATATATGATGGAAAATAGTTTTCCAAATCCATTTGTACATGATAGGTTTCTATCTTGTTTCAGTATAGCCGAATTATTGTCATAAAAAGTGACAAGGAATTTACGAAATCCCTTGGATTGCGCCAAACGTCATATCCTCCGTATGAAATTTTTAGGTTAGGAAATACTGATTTATGAATTAAATAAATATTAGGCCTACCACATTCACGCTGTATACACCTATTCAATAATTAAATAATGGAGCGAGATAGGCGAGGTACCTGAAATAGATAATGGAGTGAGGAGGACTGAATGAAAAAACTAAAGAGGTACGAAGTTCGACTTGCACTTCTGTTTCCTTTGTACCAAGAGTGACTTCTGAGTAAATCTTTAATGTCAAAACCTTGCAATTTTCTCTCTTGAAGATCGAATATAGAGTTTTACTACAAAAATGTGTATGTTTCAGGGAACATACCTACTCTATAGAAAGACAGGAGATAGTAACTTGAGTTTATCGCGAAATATCGAAGCAAGGTATTTATTTAGTAGAAGAATAAATAAAAAGATATTCCGAGGAGGAACTCAGAGGAAAAAATAATGATGGCTTCTGAGCAGAATGATATATATGTCATTCAGCTAATTGGATGTGGGCGATGAAGGGATAAATTTTATGTAAATGTATTCAACCATGTACGTATGAAACTTCTCTTCAAACTGTCTAGACATTTGCACAATGACTAGGATTATGGTGTGATTTATTGCAGATTGCAAAACTCGAAGGACTGCCAGAAAGCGGACGTCTAAATAAACAGAGAATTCAAATGAAGAAGTACTGACTGTTGTCTATAAAAACTTTCAATACAATTCAAAGCAAATCTTCTATGTCGAAAAATCAACTTCAAATAACATTTATAAAATTACATTTTCATATGATTATTATTAAGTAAGCATTAATAACAAATTAAAATGATACACGCCATTTAATATTCAAACTTTAAGAGTTTTAAGTTCTAAGTTTCGGAAAACATGTTATTTCTGTTGCCACGGGAGACACTATTGAAAAATGACACCTCCACAACATAAATCGTTTTGTGTTCTGCATTTTGCGAAAATAAATTCGGTGAAAATAGCTTAAAAGTTGCTTCGTAGACATTTCAGAATTTACCATCTACTTTCTACGACATCGTTGTATTGGACTTGCTACCGCCGCTGATCTGACAATCGCCCCTGGTCTCCCAGGTCGCCAGACTTGATGCCATGTGACTTTTTTGGTTTTGAGGTGAGTGAAGAATGCAGTGTATGTGTAATCTCTACACCAAGACTTTGAAGAAGTAAAACATCGGATCATTGCTGCGATTGGATCCATAAACAGAGATATGTTGGAGAAAGCATGGCAAGAATTTGACTATTGTGTTGATGGATGCCGTGTAACAAGGGATTATCATATTCAGGTTTGTTACGTGATAATAAAGAGTTTGAAAATTTTTTAAGTGAGGTTAGGGCTGAAATGTTCAATTTCTATATTTTGAAGAAATGTTTCCAAATGTTTATCATATACTCACACAGTTAACATTTACTATCATACCAAATTTGAACTCCACATGCAAAACGGATTTTATTTATTAATTATTTTATTTATTTTTTGTATCGTCATATCTATATAATCCTTCTTGCGTTACAGTTTTTGTCTTTTTTTTTTTTCACTGAAATTTGGTCAGTACTTTCCAAGACAATAATTAAGAACTGCTCTCGATTTAGTTGTGTGAATATATTTATAACAATATATATATATATATATATATATATATATATATATATATATAATTCTATATATTTTTTAAGTTTTGAATTTTTATTTCGCTATTTTTTATTTTAAAATATGAAAAATTCACCAATATATAAATTACACTAAAGCCCAGAGAAAATTAAATTAAGCTATTCATACGTTTATGAGTTTAACCAGAGAGTTTCAAACTGATACAACAAAAATTATGACACGAGGAGCATTTTATACACATGAAAATGTTAAAACAAATGGAAAACGAAAAATAGCATACAAACATAACATGTACTGACCTTAGTATAGTCTGCACTAAATGTTACCCCACATGGACGTTTGAAAATTGTCTCGTCGAGACAAAATTTATAATATTTTATGGGGAGGGGGGGAAAGGAAAATTTTAAAGCATGAAATTAAAATATTTATAATTTTGACGAAAATGTCAGAATGTCAGCCCTAATTCCCCTGTAACAAAATGATATGAACCAAGTTATTGTAACATTAATACTTATTTATTAAAAATATTAATAAATTAACGTTTTATAGCAATTTTGAAACACTGTGTAACTTATATGCATTGTTGTTGATTTGTATGATATAAATCCAGTGTTTTGAATTTAATTCTCGTTTTATGTTTATCCTGTGTTGTCTGAAAATGTGTCTCAGTACCAAGCTGATCACATGACCTAGAGATCTACTGTTTACGAATGTCAGCCACATGACTTATAAACGAGTTATTCACTGTATAAATATGAGTTCTTACAAGAACTTAAATATTTAATATTAAATTATAATACTGTAATTAAGTCGCAGGGTCGTCGAAACGGGACAAATCGCGTGACAGTTTTTTACTTAACGAGACCCTTTTCTTTAAATTACTTTAACAGTTATATAATATTATGTAGACTTCCAATTTCATAGAACAAATATTTTTAGGAAAGAATCCAACAGCCCAGCCACTAGCCTTTACAGAGGGGCCAGCAGAAACGAGTGGGAGAGATCGTTATGCGACATAACCACTTGGAAGGACAGTAATATCTATTTATGATAACGGTTTATTAAGAGATGTTGGATAATGTAGGTTTATTTTAATTAATTTATTAATTATATAAATTGTACTATTTAACTCAGATTGAATAATTTAAACATCCCAAAATGTCCATTATCGCACTGTTGTTTATTTCTGAATTTAGTTGCATGTTTCTTAACACCAATTAATATATTGTTTCCTTTTATTTTGCAAGGACTGCATAGTATAATGTTCAGATCTCTGGCGATCTTTCATATAGCTATTTTGTCCCCATTGCTACAGAGCTTTCTTTCTTGGCATTGTCTATTTCGTAGGAAATCCATATCCCTAGCCTTGTAGTACGAGTATAATCTCTTAGCCTCCGATAGAAATAATCCCCTCGTTATGAAAGAGGACGGAAGATTCCAGACACAAACAAGCAAGATAATGAGAAGGATTACTGGACACGCACTCTAAAAAGTGTACAATAAGTATTATTACTGAGATGGTCTAGTTTTTCTTCCAAGAACTGGATAATTCTATTACTCCCGTCTGTATTCTTGTAACGATTACGAACCTACACCTAATGATCACTATATGCAGTCGTGTAGTCCATTCAACTGTTATAGAGCTACGTCATAGTTTCGTCATTATTTTATTACGAAAGATAACAGAATAACAGAGATTCTTTTCGGAATATGTATTATATGTCTTTCTCGTGTTAAATTCTATCGCACCTGGTTAACATGTTTCGGTCTGTTATTGAACTTCTTCAGAAGTGGCTGTTGATGGTCTTGGTGCCTTTTGTTTTGTTTACTGTGGGGGTGTGTTGTATAGTGTAATGTGGAGTCAAATGTGTGCTCTGAAATTGAGTTGTGTGTTGAGAATTTCATTTGGATGTGTTTTTGTGTGTCTGTATATTTCGCATTGTTCTAGTGTGTTTAGTTTCTGGCTTTTTGGTTGGATGTGTAGAATTTCCATGTCTGTGTTGATGTCTCTGTAGGTGTGATTGGCATTTGTGATGTGTTCTGCATATGTGGAGGTGTTTTGTAATTTTGTTATGGCTGTGATGTGTTCTTTGTAACGTTTTTGAAATGATCTGACTGTCTGTCCTATGTAGAAGTTGTTGCAGGTGTTATATTTGAGTTTGTATACGCCTGTGTGGTTGTATTTGTTTGTTTGTGTGTTGAGATGTTTTTGTAGAGTATTATTTGTTCTGTATGCGATATTGTAATTTAATTTCTTGAAAAAGGTTGCAATCTTATGTATGCTTTTGTTTTCGTATATTAGTGTGATGTATTTTTTATGTTCTTGTGTTTGTATTGTATTCTTACGTTTTTTGTGATTATGTTTTGTCTTTCGTATTATGTTGTCTATTATTATGTTGGGGTTATATCCATTTTCTTGTGCTGTGTATTTGTTTGTGTTTAGCTCTTCTTTGTATTTTTTATTGCATTCAATAGTGTGCGCTAGTGTGCCGTGCTAAGTATCGATAGTACAACTGGGCCTGATCGATTATCACGCTGTATTCTGATGAAAGAATACATCTGCTGCAATATTATACCAATTATTCAGTGCTCCTTGATTTTTTGTTCTGTGGTTACAAGACAACCATCATCATAAAATAAAATGACAATCGATACGATCAGCTGTTAGAGAGACGGCCATTTTTTCTCTGTATACAACACTTAAACAAAGGGTTTCGTTTGTGTAACTACTGCAAAGGAATTTCCATGTACAGTTACACAGTGCTTATACATCCATCGCTTATGAATGGTTATATTCATGTTAATGTTACTAGTGACGAGTGGATCCAAGTTTACAAAAGTCATTTGTCTCTACGTGAAGCAGTAAGTAAAATAATTATAGAGGATGAAGCACATTAAATAGCTAGAGACTAGATGGAGATGGACCACGAGGCACGAAGTTCATCTTACATTTCTGTTTCAATGGTACCACAAGGGACCTTAGAGTAAACTTTTCATGTTAAAACGGTACAATTTTGCTCGCCTGTAGACTCAATATAAACGTTTGACGTTGAAATAATGAGAGGCAGCACTTTATGAGATCTTTATTCGAAAAAAGAAGAGGTAAAATTAAAAATTATGATATTCGACAGCAAATGGGAGAAACAAGTAATTGTAGTAAAATATATAATTAAGTGCCAGAAAATGTGGAAATAATGTGTTAAGAATGCCTCATTACGAATTCCTATAGCAAGTATTAATTTATAAACTAAAAGGACTTAAGACGAACTCGATATAGATGGAGTGATATAGAGGATTAATATTTTAATAAAATATCTTCACAGACATAGCCTCGATCGGATTATATGGTCCATGGTCTATTGCATAGAAATAATAAGATGTTCCCTATCCAAAAGTTCTGTTTTTGCTCGGAAATTTTAAAAGATTCTGCAATTAGGCCTATATAGCAGACAAATTTAGAGATGCTGTACTTTTCAGTCACTTAGAACCTTGTACAATTTGTTGTGGAATCCTTATAACATTGAGTCACTAATATTTTATGAAAAATTACACTGTATGTGAAGGTAGCTATGGTTACAATTTTTATATCAACATTTGGAAATTTTAAGTAACTGATGGATAGAAACGAACCCAGCGAATATTCTTCAAACGAAGGTGCCTGTTTTTGTCGGAACATATTCTTACTTATCTCACTTCTATAATCTCGTACGCTGTGAATTTCACACCTTGACAAGACAGCTATAATCGTATACTTTAATATTTTTCTTCTTTTGAGGAGAGATAAAAGTAATACTGCGAACTGCTCCGTAGCATGCAAATGGTTGGGGTATTCTACTCATAATTGTATAATATATTCCATGTACTTATCTTTCTGTTGAAAAGTATATATTAAAAAGTTTTAAACACAGTCTCACTGTTTCTAATTAAACATCTGCACAACAATGAGCTTGCTTTGGTTAAATCCACAAATCTTCATTCTATTTTTACGTGTTAGTAAATTTATTTATAGATACTATTTTTTGCGTTTCATCAAGTACCATTAGAGTAATGGCGTCAATAAATCCGTCGTTAATTTATTAGATAGTCATTCATACCTTTAAATTGAAAGCGGTGCGTTTGTCTTTTGTCAAGATGGCGGCCGGTTTCGATGCTTAACTTTTTTATTTAGAACTAGCCGCACCCGTGCGCTCCGCTGCACTCATTAGAAATAAATATAAACTGATTACATAGGCCTAATTAAAATAGGACATTTGGTCCAGGGAACATTCCTGTTTGATAAAAGGATAAATCATTTAATATGTTACTTAATTTAAATTGTTAAAAAAAAATAAAATTCGATCCTTTTGATCCAGAGACCACTCATTTGGTGCAATGACAATTCCTTTAACATGTTTCTTAATTTTTATTACATGCAACCATAGTTTAATGAAGATTGACATATAATTTAGTTTTAATGTGTAGGGTAAACTAGGGTCTGTTGGACAGTCGGGCATGTTGGACACTCCGTACTTTAACGTGTTACCACGCCACTTGTGGGCACCACATTCTGCTAGAAGTCAATGAAGGAAGTAGCCCCACTCGTGGCTACTTCCTTCATTGACTTCTAGCTGAATGTGGTGCCCACAAGTGGCGTGGTAACACGTTAAAGTACGGAGTGTCCAACATGCCCGACTGTCCAACAGACCCTAGTTTACCCTATACTTTATATTACTTGCTATATGTTTCCATTGAATTATGGTAATAACTTAATTTTAACCCTTGTTTTTTACGTCTTCAGTGAATGGCGCTTAGCCCACTATGGTTCTGAACCCTTCAAATAACTTAAATAGTGATACAGCCTATATAGTGACATGCAATTATATTTCTTTCTATCAAGTTTTCTGTGCATAAGAAGCTATTTTAATCTTACCTGTCCTCAATTCACTCAGAAGTTACTGTAATAGCATTATGTCCATCTAGAAAAACTACACTTTCAAATGGTGAAATAATAATTAATTATACATATCGGTTAATTTAGCTTCCGATATTACTTCATACAAACACACAAACATTCTCTGTAGGCTATGTTTCATAGCTTTCGATTATTGTTGTTCAAGGCCCCTTATAGACGAAGTCATTTGTTTTTTATTTCATTACACCGCCTTAGATGGCAGTTATTTTAATTTTAAAACTCATTTATCTCATTAAATATCAGTCCTATCAAACTTTTTCAAGGAATAAAACTTATCGGAAATTATTTTTAAAGAACCTTTTGTTATGTAATATTTTTCATAAAAATCAATAATAAGCGAGATATTTCGATTTATTTAATTCAGGCCCCTTATAACCCCCCTTTTAAATAAAGTATTTTGAATGCCATACAGCCTAAAATCTAAGTTACAACGAACTTAATTTATATTCTAATTTTCATCGAAATCCGTTCAGCCATTATCGCGTGAAAAGGTAACAAACATCCAGACAGACATCGACAGACAGACATACAAACAAAAATTTCAAAAAAGCGATTTTCGGTTTCAGGGTGGTTAATTATATATGTTAGGACTAATTATTTTTGGAAAATCGAAAATTACCAGAAAAATTTCGGCTACAGACTTATTATTAATATAGATATCTTAAAGATAGCGAGCTATGATGAAAAATTATGGACCAAGAAACAGTCAATTTCAAGAACTGCATCGGCTATCGGAGCAAGTGGTTGGATAGTTACTGGAACAATTGAAGGGTTCAGAGCCATAGTGGGCCAAGCGCCATTTATTAAAAACGGAGAAAGCAAGGGTTAAAGTTAAGTGAATACCATAGTTTAATGAAGATTGACATATCATTTAGTTTTAATGTGTATACTTTATATTACTTGCTATAAGTTTCCATTGAATTATGGTAATAAGTTCATTTTAACCATTGTTATCGACGGTTTTAATAAATGGCGCTTGGCCCACTATGGCTCCGAACCCTTCAATTGGAGATATGTTAAAATATAATAGAGACAGAAGTAATCCTCTTACACCCTTCCAACAGGTCCTGTTAGCACTATGTTTTATGTAACTGGAAGTTATCAATTTGTTATAGTAAGTGATATATTATAGGATGTTTGTAAATGTACAATCTCCAGGTGTGTACACAAAATATCGGACTTGTACCGTTACGACCATTCATTGAATTCATTACAAAACCTTTCCTCAAGCTGCGTCTTCCTACGAAAAGTCGCCCCATTTGTCTTCTTATTTTCGATTACAGATTGGCTTATGTAGTTTGTATGAAATCTACAGATATGGATTTTTCTATAGCTGCAAAAATTATTCCCTCTATGTCTTTTCTGTGGCTCATTGATTGAAATTACGCGCTAGCAATAATGTCTTAAGCCAAGATGACTAGATAATTTGCTTCCATAGAAAGCAATGGGTCATGTGCAAGCCAAACAAAACACGACAAAAATTTAGGCGGCCGTGATCATATTATGCAATAAATCACATTTGAGATACCGACGTCAGTGTTCGTATAAAATATGATGTGTAAGATTCAAGCAAGAAATCTTCGCGTTAAACACACGTAAATTTGAAAGAAACAGATTTGGTGAAGCGGCAGGCAAACCAGCGTATAGATGTAATTATACTGTATGGACACTTCGCGTCGGTACCTTTGATGTAGCAGGACTGATATCAATGACCTTCAAACCAGCTTCAGCGTGAGATTCTGCTTTCTCCCTGGAGTTGGCACTGACATCACACCAGCTAGCAGTCGACACAGCGGAATATAACAAATACAATTAATACATCTAGGTACATTATGTACTCAAATGAAATAAATTGAACCATGAAATAATAAATCCGTAATTAACTGTAATGTCTAGACTCTAAAGTTCCTTTATAATGAGAGTTGAGATGTTGACCCCAACAACAATTAAAATATGTAATGATTTGATAGCACTGAAAATGGAAAAACAAAACTCCTATGAGAAGTAAAACCATATACCTATATTAAATAGTATAGAAATATTAAACGAATTTTATACATAATTTTATAATGTATTATATTATTTTATAATGTATAATTTATTATATTATATAAAACATAAAAAAAAATATTATTGCAGCTAGTTTGTCACTGAGAAATAAGAAAAAAACTGGTAACTTGAATTTATTGCAAGCAAAGCGTTACTGGATTATGCAATAAGGTAGGCTATGTTTGGATCCTGTGTCTCAACTCTTATAGTCAATTATTATCTTAACGTGTGCTCGATTACACTAACCTCTAACGCTTGAAAGTGGAACTAAACGCCGGCGCACAGAGAAACAAAACAGGAAAATTCGCTCAGTGTCCATTCTATGTAATCCCTCTTCGCTGGGCAAACTTTAAGCTGGCTTTAAGTTAAAAGAAGCGTTTGTGATCTTGTCGTTTTGGCTGATTTAAAGAAACTTGATGAAACTGGCAGCCCTTCCCAAATGAATGTTAGTTGATCACATTTCGTTAGGCCTAATTTGACATGGCATTGAACTGTAAAACGTTATTTTAGTAAAAATAACTACGAAGCAGAGAGTATAGTTTGACTGACGAGGTGTTTTATTGCTAATAATATTCGAAAATTTCCAATGGGATAACAGATGTGCAGTAATTTTAGTGTTTAATGTATCAGAAGGCCATGAGTAAACAGTTGAGTGATCACCGACAATGCCCATTGGCCTTCTGAAATATGATTACGAAAATGCTGGCTGAACATATTGTGGCTGATGTGACGGTGGTAGTTTCTGCAAATAGTAAATAATTTTATTACAAATGTGTGGGTAATAATTATGTTTCGCCATAACTTTGAAAGTTTGTTTTATAACGTGTGACGTATGGCTCCATCAATAACTTCCCTATGACTAATATTTGCGAATGATCCATAGATGGGAACGTTAACAACTCTTAATGGAAGAAAGCAGAAACAATAAAATTTAAATGTACGTTGTTCGTTAAATATATGAAAAGTGAATAACATAACTAAAAACTATGTAGCCTATTATACTTGTTTCCAATATCAACTAAGAAAAATCAAGATAGAACAAGTCCAATATTCACATGTATAATAATATAAGACTGATATTTAGCAATTAATTATCTAACCCTATGTTAAGTTTTCTTAATACGAGTAATTTCTTTAATTTTCATTTTAAATTTAATCATACTTATTTTAGCTAAAACATGGTATTGAGAAATTAATTTGCTGTATAGTTTTAAGCCATAGTTGAAGCCATATTTCATACTAGCAACCGTTGAACTAATTAAAAAGTTATCAATCAATCAAGGAAGCATTTTCGTTTATTAGCTACTAGGGTCTTGATTGCTATGCACTATGTAGCTTTGGATCATGACTTCTGACGCAACATCTGGCTTTTTAGACAACTGTCTAGTTCACTTCAGCTGAAAATGTAGCTTTGAGACACGACCTTACTTTCAATCCGTTTTTAAAAATAGATTAATCCTTTGGGGGAACAGTGCGTCAAAACTATAATCATGACTTTGGATCTTTCCTAAGTCACGCGTACCGGTATTTCTTTCCGAAGATAGAAGAATAAAATTCATATAGGAGAATCAAGAAGGCCGTGATATACATAGGTTTGTGTGTATAAAAGTTCTTCGATTTTTAGCGTTTAAGTTTGTTTTTAATCACAATTTCATTAAACATAAATTATATTTAACATCTATAAGTTTATAAATTTTGATTCAGATAATTATTATTGACTAATTTGTTTAATACTATCTAAAATTCTTTAATTATAATCTTCTTCATTGTTGTACACTGAAAACAACATGGATACTATAAACAGAAACCTACAAATAGAAAATTACAACAGGAAAAACACGATCAAGATTCAATTTGCACAATCTGCTACTAGACCATCAGCACAGGAAATTCATCAGTGGATTGTAAAGAAAATGGTAATCAACACAGATCAAGTGGACACACTACAACTGCATAACAGAGAGAGAGCAATTTATCTGAAGGTAACTACAGCCACATTGTATAATAGATTACTTGATAAGTACCAGGGAGAAATAGAATTTCAATATGAATCAGGAGAAATAACTCAAGTTAATATAGTACCACCAGACTCAGCTAGTGTTACAGTTCGAGTATTCAATCTCCCCCCAGAAATTCCCAGCTCAGTTTTACAGACCGTTCTGAACAAATACGGTACCATACAAGACATTCGAAATGAAACTTGGAGTACACAATACTTGCTTCCGGTTTACAATGGAGTAAAAGCAGTACGAATGAATATCCAAAAAAATATTCCAGCAACAATACAGGTAGCTTCCTACACAGCTAACATTACTTATCCTGGACAACCTCAGGCATGTTTTGTTTGCGGAGACACAACTCATATGAAACAAGATTGTCCTCAACGAACTGTATCACTAAGATTGCAACCCCGTAACACTCCCAGATTGCTAAGTGAAGTAGTAAAGTTTAACTTAAGTGAGCCACAAAACACAGATGTAAATACTGCAGTGGATGAATTTTCAGAAAACAAAAGTTTGAGAAATGATGACGAAAACAGTGATTTGCAGTGTATCACTAATGTACACGAGACCATGGACACAAATACCAATGCTCTCAGTATTTCGTCTACACCTCCCACTGAAGCACTGATACGATGTAAAAGACCGATTCCACCAAGTGAATCTTCATCTAGTAATCCCACTGCACATATTGATTCTTTGTCTGAAGTCTCTCCCTACAATACTGATGGGGAAACTACTGCCAACCCTAAAAATCATTCCAAACTAAATCCACCCAGGAAAAAGTCAAAAAAGGTGAAGCCACCTACATTGGACGAACAACTACATCCAGTAAAACACATATTAGAAGCGACACCGAGTGAGTTTATTCTAAACTACACACAGCTCAAAAGTTTGTATGAAAATACAGTAGGAGTTACTGATATCCTGAAAGTTGCTTTGTCTTATACAAATGACACTGAGGGTCTAATTGAAATGCTCCAGAAACTTTACCCACACTATCAAGATAAGGGCATTAAAAATAGAACTACGAGGATCGAAAACTGTCTGCGTGCCATAATAAGTATGGAAAGTGACAACAATGGGGAAACTGATGCCGTAGACAATATTCAAACGCCAATCCATCCTTAGAATCATTCCCGTTTCATTGCTCCAGTGGAATATTAATGGGTTTTGGACCCAGTATGAATATCTACAAAAGTTAACTACATTACATCAACCTGGTGTCATGTGTTTGCAGGAAACTAACTTTAGTAATAATTATGTCGCAAATATCAAACAGTATTCTTCATACAATAAAAATCGCAATATATACCATCATGCTAGCGGAGGAGTGGCTACGTATGTTAACAACAATGTAACTAGTAAAGAAGTGCCACTTATTTCCAACTTTGAAGCAGTAGCAGTAATTGTTTTATTATGTATCGAAATATGTATATGTAACATATATCTGCCTAACAGTCAACCTATTGATTTACACAATCTGAAGGATTTAATCAATCAATTACCAAGACCTTTTATATTACTCGGCGATTTTAACGCTCATAGTACTCTTTGGGGATGCTCTAATACGAATTCAAGGGGAAAAATCATAGAATCTCTGCTAGAATCCGAAGATGTAATATTACTAAATTCACTGAAACCTACATATTACAGTACTGCTCACGGAACTTCCAGCAGTATAGACCTCTCTTTTTGTACTCCAGATATTGCTCCTCTACTTTTGTGGTCTGCTCATGATACTCTTTTTGGAAGTGATCATTTTCCAATTTTGCTCGAAATTACATCACACTTAAGCTGTAATCTCCCTATAATTAAATGGAACCTCAAGAACGCTAATTGGTCTGACTTCAGAACTGCAATTAATGGACAAATAAGTACTCTTCTTCCTCCATGTGACTTTCATACTTCATGTATTAACAAAATAATAGATGATTTTAGCGCACTGATACTCAAATCTGCAGAAAAAAGTGTTACTAAAACATTAATATCATCCCACAGAAAATCTGTACCTTGGTGGAATGAATCTTGCAAATTAGCAGTAAAAAACAAAAATAGAGCATTTTACAAATACAAACGGAAACCAACAGTAGAAAATAAGATAAATTTCCAAAAACTTCGAGCTATAGCGAGGAAGACAATCAAAGACAGCAAAAAAGCATCCTGGTTATCTTATCTTTCATCTATGTCTCATCAGACACCTCAACATATAATATGGGACCGCTTGAGGAAAATCAGAGGTATCAACAGGAACACTTACATTAGTGCTATCTGCCAGCCCAATAGTAATGTCTTGGTAACTAATCCACAAGACATAGCCAATACCTTAGCAGATACTTTTTCCAAAATATCCAGTGACTGCAACTATGAACAAGATTTCTTACACATTAAAAACAATGCCCCTGAACTCGATCCAAATGAAATGAACTGCAATACAGACCAGAGCTTTAATGATATACTTACTCTACGAGAAGTACAAGACACCTTGAGCCACTCTAAGAATAACAGCCCCGGACCAGACAATATTCCATATGAATTTCTAAAACAACTCCCACCGGATGGTGTTTTATATCTTTATGAAGTGTATAATTACATTTGGTCCAAACAAGTGTTCCCTGATCAATGGCGAAATGCTATTATAATACCAATTCTCAAGCCTGATAAAAACCGAAGTGCACCAGAAAATTACCGCCCTATTGCTTTGACGTGTACAATGTGTAAGTTACTGGAGAAGATAATCAATAAACGTCTACGATGGACTCTAGAACAACGAAACTTTTTCACAACATCACAGAATGGTTTCCGACAATTTCACTCGACAATTGACTCCTTAATTACATTGGAATCCGAAATATTGAACGCCTTTCTTAATAAGCAACATCTTCTTGCAGTTAATTTAGATATTCATAAAGCATATGATATGGTTTGGCGCCAATATGTTGTGAAAGTGCTAATAAAAAACCAAATCACTGGAAACATGATTAGGTTTATCCATAATTTTCTACAAAATCGTACAATACAAGTCAAAGTTAACGGTACATTATCAAAGAAAGTTATAATAAACAACGGTGTGCCTCAAGGTTCAGTTATTAGTGTCACACTTTTTCTAGTAGCCATTAATAATATTACATCTCATGTAAGTTTACCAGCAAAAACCTGTCTATTTGCAGATGATCTCACTATCTTTTGCACAGGAAAAAACTTGACAACAACGCAAGACATTATCCAATCATCAGTGAAAGGAATAGAAAATTGGGCCAAAGAAACCGGTTTTAAATTCTCAGCTAATAAAAGTGAATGCATATTATTTTCAAAACGAAATACACCACATGCCCAGCCTCAATTATATCTGAACAATAATAAATTACCAATAGTAAACACGATAAAATTCTTAGGAATTATATTTGACAGAAAGCTGACATGGGCCCCTCACTTAGCTGCTCTTAAAGAAGATTGCCTGCGACGAATTAGTTTTTTGAAAACACTTGCTGCGAGAAACTGGGGCGCAGACTATAAAGTCTTAATGTGCACTTACAGAATCCTCATTCGTTCTAAACTCGATTATGGCTGTATCGTGTACAACTCAGCAAAATCATCCTCTTTACAAAAACTTAATGTAATACAAAACTCAGCACTTCGGATCGCATTGGGTGCATTCCGAACAAGTCCAATAGCCAGTTTACAAATAGAAGCAGATGAACTGCCTCTTGATATTCGAAGAAAACAACTGAGCATTTCCTATGCTCTAAAAATCGCAGCTTCATCTAGATCTAACATGAACTCATATATATTCTCTGAACATCATGATAAACAACAAATACATTCAGCACCCTTTTCTTCTAGACTGAAACAATACTTTAACGAAATGAATATGTCAATCCCTTCCATTTCTCAAAGAAATAAAAACACTGCCCATCCACCTTGGAGAATCATGTTACCTGAAATAAATCTGGATCTAACATATCATATTAAAACCGAAACGAACAATATTACGTATCAACAATTTTGCAGAGAACAATGGGATCAGTACCATAATTACCGTCACATATACACAGATGGATCGCAGACTAACCAAGGATGTGGATGTGCTGTAGTTTACCCTGACCACACGATGTTGTACACATTGCCATCTCTTTATTCAGTTTTCACATGCGAGTTATACGCCATCAAAAAAGCTTTAGAATATATTCTGGAAACAGAGACTGATAAATCTTATCTTCTTCACACTGATTCTCAATCAAGTTTACAAGCTCTTCAAGATATATTCTCTACAAACGCACTAATTCAAGAAATCCATCAGCTCCTCACTGACTTGATGAAACAAGGACGAAAAATAACTCTAATATGGATCCCTTCTCATCAGGGCATTCCTGGAAATGAAACTGTAGATGCCGCAGCAAAAGAAGCTACAAGACTTCCATTGCATTTTTTCACATCTATTCCTCATACAGACGCCATTAAATACATAACCAGAAAACTGCACAACCATTGGCAAACATCATGGACAGAGTCATCATCCAGCAAACTTCACGAAATAGTACAGCATTGCAGAATGAAATATCCACTACAGAATTTTAAACGTCAAGACCAAGTAATAATCACCAGATTGCGAGTTGGCCACACCAGAATTACACATTCTTATCTTCTAGACAGAACTCCTCCTCCAACATGCACCAATTGCCACATTAGGATCTCTGTACGACATTTAATTTCTGAATGTCCACTATATCACCTTCATCGAGATCAATTCCATATACCAAAAGACTTATCAACAGTTCTAAACAACCCATCATTCAGTTCAAACTTAATTAAATTTCTGAAAGCTATCGACATTTACAAATGTATCTAAATGATTATTGTAATACAGTAAACTAATGTAAACTGTAAGAATTGTTTATGTACGTATTGTCGCGATATGACTTCCTAAGTTAAAGCGACATAAAATAAATAAATAAAAAAAAAAAAAAATTCATATAATTTGCATAAAACTGGTGACAGTGGGATATTTTTAACATACATCAGTTTTAATTAATAAATCACCTGAATTTACAGCGGAAATAAAACCATGCGTACGCTGAACTTTTAATTTGACCTGTAATATTGCGTCTTAGTAGTATTACCATGGAAACAAGCCAAGAAGTTAACAAGTGACAGGAGCCCGTCACAAGTTTTAATACTTTCGAGCAAAGCTTAGCTCCGTTAGAAAGATCTAGAAGAGGATCAGTTTGCATTCCTTTCTGCCACACAGAAAAAGTGAAGTAATGAAATCTTAAGACTCCTCCTAAACAAAGAACACATTTATTTAATCAACTATCAAGATGATGATGATTGCATAGACATTACGCGGAGATTGTGCACATCTTTGCTACTGGCTATTTTCATTCTAGAATAAAATTCATTCTTACCCTACTTAAGATTAGTTTGTTTTTATGAATTTCTTCGTATATTTATATTTGTGTTTTATTTAATTACAGTAAGAAGAAGAGTGAACACTGCATTAAGCATCCTTAAGTTAATGAATTGTGTGTGTGTATCTAATGCTCTGGATTTAACAATGAAGTCATCATCCTTCTTGCTTCCCAATATTTTGATGGAAGGTCCACAAATGTCCTAAGAGTTTCACAATTAGCCAGGTGCTTCATCTCCATGTCCTCTTCTCTGGTGCACAGTAAGCATTTAGGTGAATTCAGTACTCCAATACGATGGAGATGTTTACCGAGGCAATCATGACCAGTAATCAATCTAAACATGGCCACGGCAGATTTTCGAGGTAGATCAGGAATTAGTTTTGGATTTTTGAATGATTCTTTCCATTTTGAATTTTGATGTTTTGCCTGTTCGCTGTGACTTATTCTTTTTATGACTCGCTTTATTGATTCATATGGGAACTTGAAATTTGTTTTTAAGTTGATATAAGTTCCTTTCTTTGCTAACATATCTGCTTTCTCGTTATCGTTCAGTCCGCAGTGGGCCGGGATCCATTGGAAGACCACTTTTTTATTTAGCATTTGAATTTGTTTTACCATGTAATGAATTTCTTTTACTTTTTCCATTTTAGGGGATGCTTTGGAGTCAGACAGGATGACTATGTTTTTGCACTGCTTTAGCCAAACAAATACATTTTGAAGTGATGTATAAATGGCTTCAACTTCGCCATCAAAATTTGTTGTGTACTTGCCAACATTTTTATAAAGAGAAAAGTATTGGCAAGTAGCTCCTGCTCCAGCTCCTTCATTTTGATCCATGAGAGATCCATCAGTGTAAATGTACAACCAGGCCTTTCGTAGATATTTTCTATTAATTGTTTGTAGGGCAATGGCTTTTGCTATTTCTGGATTTATATCTTTTTTGTTGAAGACTTCATCAAGATCAAGGCAGCAATCTACTTTGAAGTTATTAAGTGGATTATATCGATTCATCCCAAAGTTAATGAATTGTTATTGGTATTAAACTATATGTAATTTTAGCCATTTTATAGGCCTATAACCAGGGAATATATAAACACAAAGTTATTTTACATACTATCATATCTTCCCTGTGGAAGATGAAACCACTTTTTCTTAAAGTTGTCATAAGGATGTCAATGAGATTGTGTCTGCTGCGTTGTAAGCAGTAAGTCGCAAGTCCAGCTCAACATTAAGTTTACATCTATATTTTTTCTTCAAGAAGACTAGAGCAAAAATATACATTCATGCAAGTACTGTACGTGTATGTAAATTACTTTAAGTATTTTATTGTAATTCAGGACACATCGAGATACAGACTTTAGTTCCGTGGATTCCTTTCAAATCGGGGGTTTACGGACCACAGATTGAGAACCTGCGATTAAATAACACTGAACAACAAATTTTTACTTATTTTTCTTGCTCCTGAATAAAAATAGGTGAATATTATTAATACGTGTGTCCTAGATCTGAATTTAAAATCCAAATTGCCATATCACATACCATTTTCTGTAGAAAGTGAATTAAAAATTTTATGAAAAACTTTTTTATTTTTCACTGCTACTGATAAAATTACAACACACTAGGAATTCAAAATGCCTCATAATATTTGAAAAATGTGTACTGGATACAAAAATGATGTTACATAGTTTACGACACAAAAAACGCAACAACAATAAAAATATTTCATTCGTATAATGACAAAAATCTCGGAATTTTAACTTGCAATTTAAAAGAATTTTCTGGATGACTTCCGTTTATAACTAGACCCGTAACTGTCTTTTACAAGAAGCCAACAATAGTCTGCAAGCATGCTGGATTGTGATCTTCTTTATATGGACTTTCCATTTCAGATATTTCTTGATGAAATCTTTCTCCATGCTCGTCGCTTACCGCTTCAAGGTTAGGAGAAAAGAAATCCAAATGAGAATGTAAAAAGTGTATTTTGAGATACATATTACACCTTATTTTCTCATATGCACTTAATATGGATTCCACAAGTTCGATGTAGTTGTCTGCCTTAGAATTTTCAAGGAAATTTGAGCAAACATCTTTGAAAGCGCGCCATGCCATTTTTTCTGTAACGGAAAGTTTTTCCTCAAACGGTCAGCTATAACTTTGTGAATTTGTGGACCGATGAAAATGCTCTCTTTCAATTTGTCTTCATTCAAACTGGTAAACTCGCTTTTAAATAGTCTACTGAAAACCACACCCTTGTTTGTTCATTGCGTAGATTTCATTTTGAAATGTTAATGAAATTTACTGAGTAAAGGTACCAATATCTGTCTATTAGAAGTACAAAAGAATATGCCAACAACCATAAGAAACCGGAAATAAGTCATAAACTCGTAAAATACTTTAGCTTTCGTTTTAGTTTGCAATCCCCAATCCGCGCCAGATGTTTCCTGGGGGAGCGCTTATCGAAAAGTGAAATCATAGTATAGGCTATCTTAAAACCTTACGTGATACGAAAAAAACAAATGCATTTTCGGATTCAGCGCACACAAAACCATAAGGGACACATTATTTTAAACCGGAGCAAAATTCTTGTTGTTCAGTGTAATTAGTAGCTATTTTATGCGCAATTTTGAAGGAATGGGTTCGTTTTTATAGTATATTGGAATTGAGAGGCCTTCTCTGGCATGCTATTGGCCACTTTATCTACCCGGATTGCTCTGCTTTCCTCTGGTATTGACTCCGGGGCCTGCGGATCTTAAATCCGCGCAGCTGGACCCAGTTCTTTTATATCTGTATGATCGGTGGTCGGTTCACTTTAGTGCCAGCAGCTTTCAGCCAGGTTCACGATTATTGCGGCCGGCTAAAAGGTTCCGTGCGCTCGCATCTCTCGAGAAACCGAGACTGCTTCAGATGAGTGAAAAAAAGAACGAACTATAAACCACATACAACACCGCATCGATTTGTTAATTACTATATAACTTACTTTACTGGCGTCTCATTCGTGCCCTCAAGTTATACAAAATTCCTAAATTTGTGTTTTGTCGTTATTTTTAAATATGGGCTTAATTTGTTGTTAATTGTAATTCTTTACTAAAGCTTTCTTCTTCGACGCGTTTTCCTTTTACTCCACGGCTCTCGCATAATGCGCTGAAGCACTTAGATCTATTATTTTATCCCGTCATACGTCCCAGCTACATATAATATGCAGACAATCCGGAGGCAGGTAAATAATTATAAACTCGCTCAGATTCAAACCATATCACATCCTCTAAAGCCAAGTGAAATTCCCAAGGTATGCGCTTGGTTTTAACCTGTTTAGGATATTGTAGTAGAACACGAGAAGGAGATTAATACTTTACATGTTACAAGTCTAAAGTCTGTAAATTATGGTTTTGTGTTTCTGTTTTGCAAACGAAATATCTATTACTCTAATAAAGATATCCACCGTTGTGGCTGAGCTTCACTCCTATGGATGAATATCAGGTAACTTTATCAGGCGATTAGAACCCCAATCATCTTCGCCACTTTCTTTCCTCCCTTATCATCCTTTCCTCATCATCCCGTTTCTGGGTTTTCAGATCTCTCTACAGGCGGGCTACCGAAGCTGCTGACTCTCTCGACCGGCCTCCGTGGAATGTAGCTAAGCGACGTTGGATGGCTTCTGCAATGGCACCCGAGGCGGACCTACTCGAGGGAGGAGTTTCGCCTCGGACCGACAGGGGGGCCTTGGGGGAATTTGCCGAAGCAGGAATGGTATAGGTTCGTTCCAACAGCAGTCAGGAACCGTCCGTAACCATCGTGAGCATGCGCAGTACAGAAAAAGCGTTCCAACACAATCCGAACCAGTCCTGAACGGGAAACATGTACTGCAGTCGGGCGTTCCAACAAGCTTTTGACACGGGTTCGGAACGGTCAGAAATAGTCCGCGGATTGAGGCATGTACGGAAGAGTACGCGAGACGCGCATGCGCATAAGCTCACCAACGTTTCCTGGATACTGAAGAAAGACATGTATGTATGTATGTATGTATGTATGTATGTATGTATGTATGTATGTATGTATGTATGTATGTATGTATTTATTCACACCGCAGTGGATATATATCCGGTGGCAGCGGTAACTAATTACACTCAATAATGACAATAATAAACGTATTAATTAAAAATATAATTAATAATACTAATAATTAATACTAACAATAATTAATAATAATAATAACAATAGGGAATATACTAAATTAAATGAAACGATCACTTAAAATAACATTTGAAATAAATCTAATTTGTGTCTTAAAACTAAGATCGAACTAAAACCCACGAGTGTGATATGTTCATATCTGCACCCTACCTTTCAAATTACACTCATTTCGCTGCAAACTCACTCACTGCACTGGAACTACGACACATTTCACTGATTCTATCCTGATTTCACTAACACTTCAAAAACATTTCACTGTTCAAATACTATGCACCGCCACTATAAACTATAAAGCTTCACTGACAGGAACACGTTTCACTTACACAGCACACTTCACTGACACGACATACTTCTTCACTGATACAACACACTTCACTGACACAACATAATTCTTCACTGATACAACACTTCAATAACAACATATCATTTACACCCTTTAAATACTGTGTATAATTACCGTCTATTAGTAAGGTCCTTAAGCCTATTTAAGTACATTTTTGGTTGTTGGTAAAGCCTTTAGTAAGTCTGCAGGTAAAGCATTCCAGTCCCTGATAGTACGATTGAGAAAAGAAAACTTTCCAGTGTCCGTCCTCTGCCTTCTTTCCCTCAATTTATATGAGTGGTTGTTCCTTGAAGAGTAATTTGGCGGCTGCAACCTATTTTTTATTTCTCTCCAGGAAGGCTCACCTCTGTATGTTTTGAACATTGCGCATAATCGAATTCGCGTTCTCCTCTCCGTGAGTGTGTCGACTGTTCACATCAATGAGGTTAAGATGAAAAGTGACAGCGCAGACGAATAATAAAACAAGAGATTTAATTTAAACTTTCGCCAAAAAGAAAGGGAATGGAAATCATTTGGGTATTGAAATAGTTCATTACAATTTCAACATGCAGCTTTGATTAAAAGTGTAATAAATAACGTACATAAATTGATAATAAAAAAAACTGTTTTTAAATGAGAGTCCCCCTGTACACGACATTAAATTGGCGGAATTCTTGCCTTCCATATATTTTGTCATCTTTTTTTACAGAAAATGATCGAAATTCTATTTTCTGCAATTAGAATTAGCTGCGAAACGATAATAATAAGCATCCCGTTCTTAGCAAAGATAATCACAGTTATAGTATCTCTGGAGTTAGTACATAACGATCCGTGAAAGCGTTCCAACAGCGTCCAGTCCAGTTTCAATCCCATAGCAGATGCTCAACTAGCGCATGCGCATAAGATGGCACAGGAACCGTACATGAACTGATCCATGAACCGCTTGTTGGAACGAACCTTATATGGATTCTGTCGGCTGTAGGGACCGGTCGTTAAGGGAGTCATGTGGTTAGGGCGGTGCGCGCAGGGGATCTGTGGCACGCAACTCATTCCATATCGAGGGTTAGAGCAATAGATCTCAACAGGTCGCAGTGCTGGGCCATCCGTGCCCCCCACAGTTAAATTCCATTCCATTCCTAATAAAGATTGTGACTAAATTGTTATTGAAGACTATCCAGGATAAGAACCGCGCTTTTTGTTAACACTGACTAAAGTACTCAGGCCGGAAGGGAAGAAAGAGTTCCTTACTTTTCAATTTTTCTTGTATATACGACGTGACATGCCGTTATTCTTTCTTAAAACAATAATGTAAAACGAAAGTACATTCCAGAAATCGGAAATTTATTTTATTATTTGGGTAAATATTAAATTCTCGAAATACAGGATTAAAAAAAAAGTTGGACTTTAAAGGACTAAATACAACCAGAGCAAAAATAATAATTGAATGAAAAATAATAGATGAGGTTAACCGTTTCAGCTATCTAGGATTCATACATCTACTTTTGAAAATGATAAAGATTTTAACAATTAATTCCATTGTTCTGCCCAAGGGCAGATCTTTCACTGCAAACCCAGAATTCTCCAGTCTCTCCTATTTTCTGCCTTCCTCTTTGTCTCCTCATATGATCCATAGTATATCTTAATGTCGTCTATAATCTTTTAACAATAAAATAAGTAAATTTAGTTATATATGTAGAACAATCAGAAGGAATTTAAGTAAAACAAGGAAAAAAACTCAAATTAAATTTTATGAAGTAATAAGTTACCGTCTGCGATATTTCTGTATGATTCTGAATTTTGGACATTAACAAGGAAACAAGAATCAAGAAATGAAGTTGCAGAATAATAAAAATAAAAATAATAATTATTATTATTATTATTTAATACGAGAAAAATTCGTACCGGCACCGGGAATCGAACCCAGGACCTCTCAGCTCTGCGCTCTGAGCGCTCTTTCCAACTGAGCTATGCCGGGACACGATACACGACGCCGGCCGAACCCCTCTCGTAATGCTTTTTACTGCCTTACTACCTGCATTTGAGACGATACACGTCATATATGCAGGAGCGCACATTTAAATGACTTTATGGCCATATTCAACATTAGTTTGTGAAAACTGCTAACAGTTAATACATCACATATTCATTATGTATGAGGTCTTGCCCACCTCATTGAATATTACACGACTACTATGAAGTAGCCAATGTGTATTATTACTATTTAATAATAATAATAATAATAATAATAATAATAATAATAATAATAATAATATTAATAATAATATTAATAATAATAATTTACTTCCTTTCGATTAAATTATAAGAAAATTAGTATAGCCGAAGGAGCAAAGTTCGTACTCGGGTGATGTTCAGTTTTAATACTTATGTACAGTAATACAAATAAAATACCAAGACATATTACAACGCATACAAAATGAATTGAAAACAATACACTTATAATAATCACGGTATAGGTTACTCGTAATATATAAAATACAGTATAAAAGTAAAAATAGAATATAAAAATCCTAGCGCGGACCTGACTCTCTCCTGGGCCGACAATCTGGTTGGGCTCTCTCTGGGGTTCTCCCCAACCGCAAAAGGACAGTCGAACAAACCGCGGCGAATTCTCGGCCTCATCTCGCCATCACCGATTCCATCAATAGCAAATAACTCAGTAGTTGACAAGAAGACGTGTAGCAGGCTACACAAAATTGGACAAAAAAAGAGAAATGAAGACATTAGACAGGAACTGAAAATATTCGACGTTCAGGACAAAATAGCTCAACACAGAACCAATTGACTGAAACATGTCAATAGAATGGATGACTCCCGTATCCCACAAAAAATAATAAATTATAGGGAAAGAGGGAGAAAGACGATAATTAATTATTCGTAAATCCAGAAAAAATTGAATTGGGCAGTCTAATCCTTCATGAGAACGGAACGAGTCTATTTGGACTCAATCCAGTTTGGCTGCTGTTGATGTTGATGATGATGAGTAAATTCTCAACAATAGAAAATAAATGAGTTGTCATGAAACACGTAGCGTAGAGCGTACACTAGAAAAGCATGTATCCTCTTTGCGACATCTAAATTTTTTAGCCCTTTCTATTCCCAGAGAAAATAAAGACTTCAGCCTGAACTAATAATTGGCAGAAATGTTTGGATTTAATAAAGAGAGTCATTATAAATTCCTTGTGACAGTTCTGAAGAATGGAATTGAGAACTTTGAGATATTGGAAATCCATATTGTAGAAAACACGGCCGAGAGAGAGCCTTCTGGAATATTACAGAAATTTTAATGTATATGTTAATGGAGCCTGCCGATCATAATTACGCAATAATGTGGTTGTAGTGACCTGAAGCTCCAGGTGGAGGGTTGGCATTAATGCGGCAAATACGACCCATTAAGGACTAAAATAACAGCGAGCCTTCTTTTGTGTTGGTTCTTGCTTCACGGCGAACAAGAATCATCGTTCAACTTCATTAATTCAAGCGCTGGAAAAAGTCGAACGTGTACGGCATTCTCTTCACGATTCGAGGAAGCGATGTTTTTGCTTACCAAGACCAAGATGTTCATTAATGTTTAATGTGTTTCGAATCCTTGTGAGAAAGATGTTTACATGACTCAGCTCGTAACCCAGGGAAACAAGAAAACAAGAGAATTATACTAGCTTCATTTTATGAAAAATTATGAACCCTTTAAAATGATGCAGTGTGTTACCTAATTTCATTGACTGTGTAGGGAATTAGTTTCTAACACGAGGTCCGCGAAACAAACTTTTCTTTTACAATTATCATAATAAGGGGTATACAAATCCCAGCTATCAGGTAATCATGGCGCCTAAAACATTTTATGTGGAGTCAGATTTTTTTATCATGCTTAATTTTTTTAAAACTTCAATTTCTTTTATGTTGCTATACCTAATAGAAACGTTATGTTAAGAAAAGCGGTCCTAGGAAGAAGTTCAAGCGTGCATTTAGATAAATATTGTTATATTTCTTGCGCATCTCAAGATAATTGCCTCTATACGGATTCATTGAAGAATAAAGAGCATCTCTGAGAGCTTGCGTTTGTATTGCTTAGATATTTAATATTCCTTCTAAGAGACAGATAATAAGGAGACTAGGGAAAGAAGATGCTATACCGATCTTGAAATATCGATATATAGCTATATGAGAGCAAAAGAAGCATACAGGGTGTGTCTTAATTAGACCAACAAATTTTGGTATCGATTACAGAACTTACTTTTAGCCTTCTTTTTGTTAAGAATCCTACGCAATGTGCCGATTCCCTTCAGCGAAAAGGGTAAAATATAATTATTTATATTGATCGAATTGCCAGGAAGACATTATGAACCCAAAGATCAGAAACAAATGCTTCCTCTTATGTCATGTGTAGGCTATATCCGATAACTCGTTCCATACGAAATGTTTCATCATATACTTTCAGTATGTTGAAATTACTAACTGCGTGGAAATACTGTTTAATACTTATTATCCTTCCATCTACGTCTTGGCCTTCCCTAAGGTATTCTAACTAAAACTGTATACGCATTTCTGAATGCACTCATATTGTTACATGCCTTGCTTATCTGGAGTTAATGTTCCTAATTATGTTAGGTGAAGAATACAATGCGTGCAGTTCTCCGTTGTGTAGCTTTATCCATTCCCCTGTAACTTCATCCCTCTTAGACCCAGATATTTTGTTAAGCACTTTATTCTCAAACACCCTTAACCTCTGTTCCTCTCTCAAAGTGAGAAGCCAAATTTCAAAACCATACAGAACAATCGTAATATAACTGTTTTATAAATTCTAACTTTCAGTTTTTTATGAAAGCAGACTAGATGACAAAAGCTTCTCAACTGAATAATAGGAGACATTTCCCATATTTATTCTGCGTTTAATTTCCTCCCGAGTGTCATTTATATTTGTTACTGTTGCTCCAAGATATTTGAATTTTTTCACCTCTTCAAAGGGTAAATTTCCAATTTTTATATTTTTATTTCTTACTATGTTCTGGTTACGAGACATAATAATATACTTTATCTTTTTGGGATTTACTTCCAAACCTATCTCATTACTTGCTTCTAGTAAAATTCCCGCGTTTTCCGTAATAGTTCGTGGATTTTCTCCTAACATATTCACGTCACCCGTATAAAAAAGCAGCTGATGTAACGTGATCAATTCCAAACCCTCTCTGTTTTCCTGGACTTTCCTAATGACATAACTTATTCTAGAGCAAAGTTAAAAAGTAAAGGTGATGATGCACCTCCTTGATGTAGCCGGCAATGAATTGGAAAAGCGTCAGACAGAAACTTGTCTATATGGACTCTGCTGTATATTTCACTGAGACATTTTAATTAATCTAACTAACAATTAAGATACACCCTGTATATCTGAAATGATTAGGAAGATAATTTCCCCAGAAGTTTAGGAAAATGACTGTACACAGATGGAAAAGATGACCTGCTTCAGACCACTTCCTCAAATTGAAGTATGCTGAAAACACGAATTTTCTTAGAGCCCTCGATATAGTTTTTCAGTATTAATATACTTCTTAACATGCTTCGTATAATGACAAAGTAAAAAATAACAGAAGAGCTGGGAGGGCCGCTATCCTGCAAGCGAGTTTTGTATTTGGAGATGTTAGAAATGTTTACCCTCCTCAAAGTAGCAGTGCAAACAGACGTACGGAAATAGTTGTGGTAGCGCTCTTTGACATGAGCTCCATAGAAAGCAGAAAAGAAAAGCTTGTGTAATTAATTCTGCAGAGAAAGGAAGAAACCGCGTCACCACCTCCGGTCCATCATCTGACTACCGCATCTTTTCTAAAGGATACTCTATGAATGCTGTGGTAACAGTTTTGTAAGAGTTTTTAGATTTTTTTCTTTCATAATAAACATTTCTACAGAAATATTGCGTTCGCAGTTTTTTTATATAACGTACACGAACTTCTTCGAAGTCGAAATACGTGGAAGGAAAAGTTTCGCATGCAATAAACGTATTTTGTAACCGAGCTGTCGGGAGAGATTTGCAAGTTTCTAGGTTCAATTTTCGTGTTACAGTGGCGTGCAGTCAACCATACTTGCCTTTAGAGTAACTCAGTAATTAAAAGCTGACAAGACAGTGAATGATGATAAATATCATCACCAACACTACCAACATCATATTTATTTAATCTGGTGGAGTTAAGGCCATCAGACTTCCTCTACCACACCACCAGAAAAAATAACACACAAATGCACAAAGATCTTCGTCATCACACTCACCAGAATTATAATAGAAATGATCAATAGTAATACCACTAGAACCATCATCTCCACCCCCACTACCATCATCAATAAAATTAAGAAACTGAAATCAAAAATGGTACTAATAATGCAATTGTTATTTTCATTCCGTATACTAATATTGTGGGCTATGCCATGGATCTTACATTGTAGTTTTAAAATGTGCAAAGTAAGAACTTATATATAAAACTTAGTGTCCACATCTGTGGAGTAACGGCTAGGTCGTCTGGCCGCGAAACCAGTTGGCCCGGGTTCGATTCCCGGTCGGGGAAAGTTACCTGGTTGAGGTTTTTCCAAGGGTTTTCCCTCAACCTAATATGAGCAAATGCTGGGTAACTTTCGGTGCTGGAACCCGGACTCATTTCACCGGCATTATCATTTTCATCTCATTCAGACGCTAAATAACCTGACATGTTGATAAAGCATCGTAAAATAACCAACGTAAAATATAGGCTACAACACTTAAAAAAGGGGTTTCGTGTGTATAACTATTGCAAAGCAATTCCCATGTTATAGTTACATGCTCCTTATGCATCCATCGCTTATACATGGTTTATTAGTAACATTTTCTGTCCTAATTCTGGTTAAGTCTCGCGTAAAAATTACACACGATTTATTAGTAAGACTGCTAGAGAATAATTTGACAATATTAAGTGTTAGAGTTGTGTGAAAACCACGGTAGTCTATTGGAGTACCTCCGTCGTTGCTGTTCGTTGTTAATATTGTGTTCTTTATTATTTTAGGTAGAAGCGCACCGTTGGGCTGATTCTGTGTGTCTCAAGTTCCAGCGGGACGCGTTCAGATGGTAAGTTACAATTTTTATTAGGTATAATTATTAGTTTACGTGAAATGATATTTTCTAGTGCAAACAAAAGTTAATTAGTAAGAATCACTTTTCTGCGCAATCAACTTTTCCATCCAGACATTTGCCTCATCTTGTCAGTAGACTATTGACATCTTATCGAAATAAATCTAGCGTTGCAAAGAGCAGATATAAAATAAAATATCTGTATCACAGTAACACCCAACCAAGAGCATAAAAGTTTTTCGCAATTACAGGGATCCTATGACTCCCCTCTCACTTTTTTATTTATTTATTTTATTTATTTGTTTATTTTATTTATTTATTTATCTTATTGCTAGTAAATTTCAAATGAATACAAGTTAATACAATGTAATATAAACTAGCTCACTCCTGAATGAGTAAGACTCGTGCTCAGGAAGGGATTCCAATACAAAGAAAAATAAAATCGAGAGTGTATAAATTAGATTGAAAGGTGTTAAATATCTAAACCCAACTACAAATCCAATACAATTTTTTTTATTAATTTGTAGATGATTAGTAGTTAAAATAATATTAGAATAAAATTTGTTTAATAATCTAGGACCTTCAGTCGCCCTCGGTAGTGTATTGGTATAGCGTTGGCCTTCTATGCTCGAGGTTGCGGGTTCGATCCCGGTCGAGGTCGATGGCATTGAAGTGTGTTTAAATGCGGCAGGCTCATGTCAGTAGATTTACTGGCATGTGAAAGAACTCCTGCGGGACAAAATTCCGACACACCGGCGACGCTGATATAACCTCTGCAGTTGCGAGCGTCGTTAAATAAACCGGAATTTTTTTCTAGGACCTTCACTCGTGCTATGATAAAAAGCTGTATTGGTTTTACGTTTAAGTTAAGATAACGCAGATAATTCATATTTTAGTTCTATATTTATGTATATACCTTTCAAAGTTATTAAGATTTCTGTGAAAATATTTTAATAAAATAAAATAGTAAATTTGTTTAATGTTGAAAACTTTGAAATGTTTAAACAACAATTCAGTTCTCTAATTTTTCTGCTTTCTTAAACAAATTTTAATACTTTTTTCTGTAGAAAAATTAACGGATAAAGGTTGGTTTTGTAAGTTCCACCCCAACCTATAATACCATACATAAATATAGATTGAAATAATGCTAAATAAATTATACGTTAACTGACAAAATATTTCTTAGAACACCAAAGTAATATAATGTTTTACGTAATTTATTACAAATATAATGAATATGATTATTCCATTTTAAATGATTATCAATAATTATACCTAAATATTTAACCCTGAGAGCATAAAAAGGAAGGAGTACTTCAAGCGAAATATGCTTGAAATCGGTGCGACGGATATGACGTCAAACTACACCTTTTACGCCTCATAATTCACCGCGAAATACCGCCAGTTGCCAAATATTAAATTGCTACTGTCGATTTTGATCATACTTAAACGGATTGGAATGGATCTGGATGTAACAGGACTACAAGCAGATTGTTATATCAATGTATGTTTCACTGTATATTTTTTAAAAGTGTTATGGTTGTGACATGGACTAAACACTTCATTTCCACACTCTTTCTCTTATCAAGAAGGATGTTGGCATTCCTTCATATGTTAAAGCATAGGGGGACATATCAACGGACATATTCTGCAGTTGAGCCGAACAGAATATTAGCTTATTTATAAAAAAAACACCAGCTGAACTTGACTACACTTTTGAAATATTCACAACAACACGAAACAATTTGTAATCGTAATAATACGAACAAAACAGCTGATAAACACACCGGAAAAAGAGATGAACTATGGGTAATTTGACGGCCATACTAATACACCTTTTTAGTTCCACCGTTTCAGGCTTATGGCCCGGGGTTGATTTAACCTCATTAACTTCATTAATAACTGAACAATTGCAATTTATATCGGAACAGTCACAATTAAAAACAGTAAAAACAATAAAAATAAAAATTCAGTAGACTTATATAGGCCTATCCTTTCTTAAGTGTTAGTTTTCTTCTTATCTTTAAGACTTTTTATTACCTTGTATACTAGAAGTTTTCCCTCCACGATCTAAATGGAATTCGAACCCACACAACGTTAAAACATAAGACACCATCTCAGATATTAATGCCAGGTCCGATTCTTAGGCTATATAGGTTGCTGATTAAGAACATGAGGCACTTATTTAATCTTATAACATTAACAATTTTCTCAAGTCGTTCCTAAGCAACATTTATATCTGATGTAAATAGTCGCAGAAGACACACTGCTATAGCGCTTCGATAATAACTATTGTTTTAGTCCGCTTTTCCACTGAGGTTTGTGAGCGGTGACGTCGGCTTTTTCAGAGAATTATTTGAAGTATGTCATTGGCTGATATCGACTAGCATTAAGTGGGGGGGAAGGAAAGCGTCTGAGACACGTTCTGCTGAATGGCTGCGGATTTATTTGTATTGCCACTTACAAATCAGAGTCTTGTAGGCGGCCGCGTCTCTTTGTGAAACAGGGTGCTAAGTTACTTACGTTATGTGTGTCGTAACAAAACATTTTGTGTTGTTTCTTTCGCCAATTCTGACATGATTACTGCACCTGGAATTTATAGAGATTTCTGAACTCCAGAAATGAGTTGATTCACGCATCTTTATCGTAAATCCAACTCTTTTAATAGGCCACTTTCTAAGTACCGGTATACGAAATGTGAAAGGAAACTAGGTCTACTGTAATGATGCAAAAATCCATTGAGAAATTTTAGTATCCCTGGTACTACAATAGTATATTACGATACAAGGGTTGTAGACTAAATGTTAGAGATGAACAAAACTAACTGCCGCTCTCGCTCGCTGTGTTCGTTGCATTTGTCTTTCGAGTCTCGACTCGTCACTCTCGTACTCTTCGAGTCTAGCTCATCATTCTCGAAATAGCATTTGGTAGGCGTGGAAAGATTTTGTAACTTTGAATAACATCTATCATTGAAATAAATAACATAAATGTTTAAATGAGATAGAAAGACAAAACAGAACAGTATCTTAGTTATCAAATGTTCTGATTCTATTATATTGTATTACCTATGATTATATAAATAGAAAAAAAAAACAATTCGCAAATAAATTTGCATTTTAAAGAAACATAAAACATAACATTAATATCTTTTTACTTGAGATTGCACACTTGATCTTAAACATATGAAAAGAAAATTCCTAGCCTTTTAATAAGGACCTGGCAATTAAAATAAAGACTGGGAACGGATTATTATACACTGAAAGGTAGAGATGTTTCAAATAGGCTACTTGATTGTTTATACATATATAACAATTGCCAAAGTAGATAAAATTTCAGTCAGGTATAAACAACTGCGACGATTCAAGACTGCTTGACTTCGGGAGTCATCAATCTCGAGTCTCGGAACACTCACAATCAGTCTTTATATCAAGGACGCGACGTAATACAACATTGTCGTGTGGGTTTTCGGATTTGCAGGCGCTGTTCGTCTCGCTTTCTCGATCGTTGTTCATCTCTACTAAATGTATAACAGAATCGAGGAAAAGTTAGAAAAAAACGAGACGAAGTTTAATCTTTCTTCGAGGCGTATCCAGAGAGTAAGTTTGCCCGGTGCCATTTTGAGAAAGAAAACACAATTTCATGGAAAGATTTATTGGAACAGAGACAGCAATTGTTGAGCTATTTACAAGATATTCCCCACCGGAAATGAGACATTTGTCATGCCGTGGGATCAACTTTTGTATCCCTGTGTCGTAGAAGCTGCCGCCTGGTATCGGAACAAGTGTGTGACAGCCATCTGCAACTCTCTGTCATTGTGAAAATGCTGACCGGACAGAACCTTCTTGAAGTGTAAGAAAGGATGGTAGCGTAATCGCTAGGGGCGAGATCCTGCCTGTAGGGCGGCTACTGAAACACCTTCCAGTGGAACTCATGCAGAAGATCTGTTGTGCGTCGAGTCGTATGTGACCGGGTGCTATCGTGCAGCAAGACAACACCGACAATGTTTTCACAGTGCCAGAGGTTCGAATCCCAACGGCAGACATCTATGGCACAGAGATAGAAAAGTTGATTCCACGACATGATAAATGTCTCAATTCCGGTGAGGAATAAACTCAACAATTGCTGTATCTGTTCCAATAAATTGTGGTTTCTTTCTGCAAACGACCCTGTTAGGCACTGAACGCATGTGTATTACATACATTTTTTTGCACGATCATAAATGTTGAGAATTGCAAGCGCTGTATACTTTTACGATATTTTTGGCATTGAAAAGATAGGATAGAGTAGGCCTAAATCTATTTTTCAGTAGCTTTGCATATTGCTTCTTTGAGGTGAATAGGTAGCCTAACAAAGTAACCACAAGTAGACTAACCTTAATTTGTTGATGCTCCGCCATTTTAATCAATGTAGGAAGTAAATCCCAAAAAGATAAAGTATATGATTTAATACTTTTTGTTTTCATTTTATTATTGTTTAAAGGGGCCGTCGACCCTTGTACTTTCTAGTTAACTGAATCTTCTGTGTTTTTACCTGATATAATTTAATTGTATTTCTTGTATTATTATTGTTATTATTTTGATATTCATCACTTTACTTTTGCTTACATATATTTGGTTATTTAAATTAAACAATTAAATAATTACTTTAGTGTAGGCTTAAACTTGTAATATTACTTTTTAATTAGCTAATGTAAGCTCCACTTCCGGCCACAATCTTTTGATTCATCGGGAGTGTCAACCAAAAGTGTACCACTATTATCGTTCAAATAAAAATTATTATTATTATTATTATTATTATTATTATTATTATTATTAGTATTAGTATTATTATTATTAATTATTATTATGTCTTGTGATCAGAACATTGTATGAAATGGAAATATAAAAATTGGAAATTATCGTTTGAAAAGGTGGAAAAATTCAAATATCTTGGAGCAAGAATAACAACTTATGAATGATGCTCGAGAGGAAATTAAACGCAGAATAAATATATGAAATACCTGTTATCATTTGACTGAGAAGCTTTTGTCATCCAATCTGCTCTCAAAAAACTGAAAGTTAGATTATCGGCTAAGGGTTTTTGAGAATAAGGTGTTTAGAAAAATATTTGAGGCTAAGAGGGATGAAGTTACAGGAGAAAGTTGCACAACGCATTGTATTCTTCACTTTACATAATCAGAAACATTAAATATAGACGTTTGAGATGGGCAGAGCATGTAGTACGTATGGGCGAATCCAGAAATGCGTATAGAGTGTTAGTTGGGAGGTCGGAGGGAAAAAGACTTTTGGGGAGGCCGAGAAGTAGAAGGGAGGATAATGGATTTGAGGGAGGTGGGATATGATTGTAGGGACTGAATTAATCTTGCTGAGGATAGGAAGCTATGGCGGACTTATGTGAGGGCAGCAATGAACCTTCGGGTTCTCTAAAAGCTATTTGTAAGTAAATAAGTAAGGCCTAAATATTATATATTCAGTGAAATACTAATTTTACAAAGAAATTAGTAAAAGTTGGTGTTAGAGGATTAAAATATCGATACATCATACCAGCTAAGAAGATTGAAAGTCGTGATTCTGACATGTCCGTGGGCATAAGCTGAACATTGAAGCGTTCATTGGTACTTCTGCTTTTAATATTTGAACCTCAGATCCATTATTAAGCATGGTAGTCTTGGCTCACCTACCTAACATGTCGATATAATATTTTTCTTTCTATTCGTACATATTTACACGACTTGATTTCTCAAATGTTATTAATTTTTATCTCCTCGCCCTCGCTTTCAGCAACAAAAGTCACCAACTGGCTGGCTTCCAGGCGCGGGGGGGGGGGGTTTCTTCTCCTGGGGTGCTTGGCAACGGGCATTAGCCTGGTAATGCTCGGTAAGCTTAAAAGTTGAGCGAGCGGAATCTTCTTGCTTCCTTCTCTCTTGATTTTCCAGCAAGCCACGGTTGTCTGTCTGAGCAACAAGTTAATGGCGTGTGTTCCACAACATATCTTCTTTAATTTATATTTTTCCCAAGGTGCTGTCTTAGTCGGAGGGCTGGACTGTCAACCTTCCATGCCGGTGACCCGGGATTAAATCCAGTTGAGTTCAAGTAGGCTTCTTGATAGAAGTGTTGCAGAAAGCAGTTTTTCCGTTGGAATTTCACTATTAATTATTATCTTCGTCATTTTCGCCATTGTTAGTATGGCAAGCCCTCCTCGGTGATCTAATGGACATCATATTAGCCTTTGCATCCTATGTTCCAGGTCTCAAATCCAGCTACGGACGAGGAATTTTAAAAGGGGATCAAAATCATCAGCATGGCTTATTTATCATTAAAGCTGTGAGGTCTGTGTGGTAGATTTACGACAGGTAAAAGAAGCCAGACTCTGATAGAGGACTTCAGAAAAAAAATTGTCGATAATTTCTCGCCCATATTAAATTTAGACGCTTAATAAACTGTGCAGCTGAAAACATAGCTAAATAAAATACTAAGACCTATTACCACATTCTAGTATATACAGTCACGAAGCTTGAGTTGTGAGGGTGCTAGGATCAATAGACTGTGCCGGTACTATTTCGCATTGTCTATAATGAGGCGATATTAGCGATCGTAGTGGTTAAAAACTATCCAAGGATGCATATTTACTACGTATTGAGCTTCGTGACTGTATATAGTAGACTGTGCTATTACTACTACGGCTTGGGGCACGCGACATTGTCGCGGTTAAGACATTACGCTGTAAGTCGGAGGGTCACGGGTTCCAGTCCCGATGGAATCATGGATTTTCTCTATTGATCTAAATTTTAGGCGCTATCTTCTTAGAACACGTTTACGTAAATGCACAGGTAACCAAAATCATTTCCTATTAAAAACTATATAGTGCGTCAACAATTCGATTAATACATCTTGATTACACAACTTTTAACACTGTATCACTCGGAATATGTATTATATGACTTTCTTATGTTAAATTCTATCGTACCCGGTTTACATCTTTCGACCTGTTTTTGGCAGTTCTGAAGAAGACTAATAACAGGTCGAAACATGTAAACCAGGTACGATAGAATTTAACACAAGAAAGTCATATAATACATATTCCGAATTCGATTAAGCCTACATACTTGTTGAGGTAACGGACGGGGTCAAAGCAAGGAGCTCCTAACAATACACTCAAGTCCAGAAATATCACCCTTCTTTGCTATAAGGCATCGAATTATTTACAAAATGCTTCTTTAAAGGTTTTTGAGATCTCAGGATAATTCATTATATTTTGTGATAATTGAAGTGAAGATGGAGGAGAAGGTTTCAAATACTAATATATTTCACGATAAATTATGTTCAAATATGCCAAACCTTTTGCTAAGTACATAGGCTATCATACATACAATATATTTTGTTCGGCTGACTACATGAAAATTTTTAATTTGCAGCAAAGGGTCATACATCATCAAGGGAGATTTCGTTGTCGGTCCCCTAAATAAGTTACATGAAATCTTGTGGGCCACGGATCACCAATTGCAAACCAATTTTCGGACATGGAGTTTGATTAAAAATTGCTTACCTTGACTTCATCTATGCCTGCCAAAGTTTGGCAGCCATATTTTTCTTGAGTCTGTACATATTCTTGTTTCAAAAATTACTTCTCTATCTTTTGTTATGTTTTTATTATCGTCCACATTTTCTGCCTATTTATGTTTCATCAGATTAAATCGATTTCCGAAACGAAAACTGAAATGCTATGTACTTTTAAATCTCCCTGGACACCAAAAATATTCAAGCAGCTCGTGGTACTGTCTGCGTGCTGAGCAAACGCGAAGGCTGGGGGCAGCCGAGTCAGGTGAATGTTTTCAAAGCTCTCTTGACACAACGAAGCCTGTAGCCGCATGGTTACGCCCCTATGTTGCAACCGAAACAACGATGATCAGCTTTCATACAAGCAACGCAGTAGATATTTCTGGGTTAATGAGATACAACTAGCATGCGAATGTATTTACTCCACTGTTCTGTAAGCTTCGTATCATTTTACATGCTGCTTTGATAATTAAAACATGGAATTTGCTAGTTACGCGTCATCGTACAGATGTCATTATTTATTCGCGTACGCAACGGATAAGGCGCAGTTATAACGCTTTGTGGAAACTAACTCATGAATCCAAATCTTGTATAGTATTAAGTTTTTTGTGTTTTCATCACTTACAAGGAGAGGACACGCTCTGTATATCACAGAATTAAATAAGATTTTGTGACATGGAAGTAGATAGATAGATAGATAGATAGATAGATAGATAGATAGATAGATAGATAGATAGATAGATGGATGGATGGATGGATGGATGGATGGATGGATGGATGGATGGATGGATGGATGGATGGATGGATGGATGGATGGATGGATGGATGGATGGATGGATGGATGGATGGATGGATGGATGGATGGATGGATGGATGGATGGATGGATGGATGGATGGATGGATGGATAGATAGATAGATAGATAGATAGATAGATAGATAGATAGATAGATAGATACGAGTAGATAGATAGATAGATAGATAGACAGACAGACAGACAGACAGACAGACAGACAGACAGACAGACAGATAGATAGATGGATGGATGGATGGATGGATGGATGGATGGATGGATGGATGGATGGATGGATGGATGGATGGATGGATGGATGGATGGATGGATGGATGGATGGATGGATGGATGGATGGATGGATAGATAGATAGATAGATAGATAGATAGATAGATAGATAGATAGATAGATAGATAGATAGATAGATAGATAGATAGATAGATAGATAGATAGATAGATAGATAGATAGATAGATAGATAGATAGATAGATAGATAGATAGATAGATAGATAGATAGATAGATAGATAGATAGATAGATAGATAGATAGATAGATAGATAGATTTATTGACTAATATTACACATACAATAAGACGTACTGTTTAAGGTCATACCTGGTAAGGGTGGCCAATGACCCCTCGTTTTGAAATATTGACTATTGTTTGTGACATACTTCCGTTAGGTATCTAATAGGAAAACATTAGACTGTGTAACGGGGTAGCTCATATGGTTGGATGCTGCCTTCTCATTTTTTTAAGCTTGATATTATTATTATTATTATTATTATTATTATTATTATTATTATTATTATTATTATTATTAATTTTTTTATTCACTTTCAGTTGTCAGCTCCTATTGGCTATTCAAAGCCATGTTGAAATATGCGTGGTATGCATCAAAATTAATAAACGAATGAGAAGTGTTTGTGAATGTGAATGATATCTGTTTCGCAGTAGAAGTGCTGAAAAATGTGTGTGACTGTGGACAACCTTCTTTCATTTGCTGTGCATGGTGCAGGAAATATGTATGTTTTGTGTGTTTTTATGACATTTATCATAATGAATCGGGACACAATGAAGTGGAATAGCTGCAACAGAAACAGAACAGACACCAGTGACACATCTTACCTGCTTACATGAGCAATATTTCATTGTTTATCCTTTACAATACAATGTTAGCTAATTATAATTTGTTCAAAACATGATGAAGCGTTCAATACATTGAGAAATATGATATATGTAAATAGATTACTGTGATCACAATATTAATCATTATTAAAAGAAAAAAAATAGGACCAGTTAAGATTCGAACTTAGATTGTCCGGATAACAACTCAGCATCCAACCATATGGGCTACGCCGTTAAACAGTCTAATTCTTCCCTATTGAGCACCTAACAGAAGTATGTCACAAACAATAGCCAATATTTTCAAAACGAGAGGTCATTGGCCACCCATACCAGGTATGACTTTAAACAGTACGTCTTGTACTTTCATCTCACACAATCTTATTCCATTCGGTGATATAATGAGCGTGTCCTCTCCTTGTTAGTCCATATTATATAAGGCGAGTATAAAATAAAGAACACTTATTGTAGCTTTTCTATTTTTAATTTTATGAAGAAACTGTCTTCTCCTATAGGCCTATGAAGAGTGTAACATTTAGGCACAAGTGGCCCATTGTGCACCCCATAAACTGGAAATCAATCCAAAAGAAACAGAGTGCGATCAGCTTTGCAATGCTGCTGGGTTTTATTTTCTGAAATTACTCGGGAGACATCATGTATTTCCCGATATAAGTTAACGATGTCTGATGTGATTTATACCCGAGAAATGCATAAAAATGTGAGCTTATGACTCAACCTCCATCACACATTTCCTACAAGTTGGGTCATCACCAAGGTCCAATATAATATGTAGTTCTTATTCCGATTACTAATCTTAAAGTTTTAGTTTCCAGAGCCAGAAGTTCTTTAGTTGAGTCCAATAAAGAGTTTAGTCTGTCTCATGGCTGGTATAGATCTCTAAACTCCTAGTAAACCTTCCATCAGGTTTCCTTTAGAGCCTGTTTGTTTATATACTTAGGGTAGGCTCATACTGCGGCATACAAACTGTTTCAGGCTGCTCGAAACAAAATGTTTGTTTTATTTTTTTTTATTTTACAATTCATTTTGAAGGAGTTTTTCAGATAAATCTTTGAAATACAATAAATAAATTTAATGTTGTCCTGTCAATGACATAACATATTATACATAAGGTATAAAACCTTTATATTACATATTTAATTGTTGGTATTAACGTTTTCGTCACTGCATGCGACATCATCATATACCATAATTTGCATTCATAACATAATAACTTCTGTTTTTTATATATACCCTTGATATCAAAAAGTTAAAAGCTTAAAATAATATAAACAAATAGATATAAAATTACAAGTCTTCATGATTTAAAACAAAATTAAATGTTGGGAATAATATCATGTTAATATAATAAATATGAAGACTTGTTTACAATACAGATTTTTATTGTTGTGTCATACAAATGTTTGTTGCTGTTTCAAACGTCTTCAATACACACTGCAGCAAACAAGTAATTATCAAACACATCAAACACACAGTTACTGTGATCCTTCATGTTAAAATTGTAAATAGCCGGACATTTCTCTATTCATACGATGAACTCCTCAGCATCACGCTTCGTCGAAAATTTAGTTTATATTACTTGAATTAAAAAAGCTCAATTTGTTACAGTACGTAGACCATTATGATAGCCTTTTACTTTTTTTCTGTACTTTAATATAATAACTGTATTTGTTTATTGTAAATTTTGAACTATATATATATATATATATATATATATATATATATATATATAAGTCTTTAATTGCTATTTCATTGTCAAATTCCTTCGCAGAACGAAAAGTTACATTTGTTCGGATCAAATATCTACATATTTAAAGGACAAAACTAAAATTCTTTCAATCAACAATGATGTGACTTTTATTTCTAATTTTAATTACGCACCCGTCAACAATGAGTATTCCACTCAACACAGCAACACAATAGTCATTAATGCACTCCGCCGAACTACAATGACAATTCACGTGTATTATTGAGAAGAACAACAGTGTACTCCTAATGTCAACTAATGTTCACAAAGCACTATATACAAAACAAAACTGTCAGTTCTCAGTTCACAGTTCGTTCGCCTTGGCTAATTCTTCTAGCTCACTCACTCAAGTTCACGGTACATCGAACCCAAGACTTTCAGACACAGTTCACTGTACTTCGAACCCAAGACTTCCGGATACATCGCACTCGCCTGGACGCTGCCACAGTTGCGGATCTACTCAAGTTCTCTGCACATCGAACTCAGGTTCACCTTGAAGGCTAGCTAGCTCTCTCATAGCTGACAAACTAAGCTAAACTGATCCACTGACTGAAGGCTGCTCGCGCTTTTATTCATTTAATTACACGTTCTCGAATGTACTGTGTCGCGAAGCCTCTGGAACCCGCAACAATCGGTCTCCAGACGTTTCCTTACCTCCGTCCCCTTCGCTCCGCTCTTCTTTCCCCTCGCCGCACCGCGCCCAGCGTCCGCCGAAGCCCGAGCCCCCGCGTTCCGCGCCTCCTTCTCCGCGGACGCGCACGTAGACTCCCGAGGCAACGAGAATCTTCCAGCAGAGTTGCCACAATACACTATTCTCTTAAACTGAGTATATTGGGAATTAACTCAATGGCTTTTTCAAAACATGAAATGTTTCGTATAAAACAATTTTTATCTTGAAAAGGAAGCAAAAACGAGCAAAATTATATTAAACTTTTTTTAAAATATAATATCTCAAAGAATAACGCCCTAGAATTTAATGACATTACTTACAGTACACCTGTATATATTTTCTTACCTTGATTTGTAATTTGATGGAATTTATTCGATTGTCCCCACATTGTATAAAATTTCGGTAGTTCTGAATGAAAAAAACGATATATTTTTTTGCGATAGTTCTTCAATTATTATTGTACAATTTTTAGCTTGAGCTAACAGTAATGATCATTAGCTTTGATGTGTCAGTTATGCCAGTTGTAAAACGGAAATGAGTCATGTGGAGTTATCTATCATCCAAGCAGCAAAGCACGAGCAACGGCAACAGCAACGTACCGTGATCATTCTGCTAAACAACAGCACAGCAAGGGAGTAGAAGGTGTATAATATTTACGGGAGCATCCTGTCATTTGTGCGATGGGAGAAGAGGAGATTAATGGGCTAAAAATAAATACCGTTTCTGTTTGAGGAGTTGCTGCGGAGTTCGCTTTGTGCTTCAAATCAGCTTAACCGTTTAAAGCTGGATTTAGAACTTCTCGGAGGACACAATGAAACGATTGTCGCTATTGTTAATTTCAATCGATGAGGCAACTTCAGCACAATTGAGCCTGGGAGACGGATCGTACGATCCTCACAAAGTGCCGCTCGGGGTCGAAGCCCCGGCAGTCTGCATGTCACATGTTTGTATCGGCTGCGATAATCAAGTGAGACTGACATTGCACTCCGAAATATCAAGTTTATTTATATTTTGTCATCTTGCTTCTTTTTTTTTCTACCACTTATTGTATCCTACATCAGCTAAACGTAAAATGCTTCTTCAGCTATAGGCCTACCTAGAAAATTTCGACTTGCCTGCATATGGAGCTAGCAACGCCCGTTTCACGTCTGTTTGAGATAAGTTTCCTGGTTGAGATTGTTAACATAAAAGGTTTATGCGCATGACATGTCACTTTCTGTTAATACGGTGATGTCATTAAAATTAAAGTAAGTTAGGCTCTGAATTACTAAAATTATTATGTGTTAAAAACAAAGTTGTTTCGAATCCAGCCAGTCGTGATAAAACATAAGGGGGGAAAATGAATATTACATAATGAATTCATTAGTATTCGTACACAAATATGGAGGATAAAGAGAGAATAGTTAATTTAACACAGTCTGATTCTAAAGTACTTAACTGTGGAATTAATTTTCAAATAAATCCAATTCTGTAATAACATATTACTATTCACTGACTTCATACGGATGTGTGAATTGTTTTGACTATCAATAAAAACATTATTCTGCGTGAAGGTCACTTCTTGAAGGTTTTTTGTGCAATGGTAAGATTCTTTACTTGCTGTTATTCGCCACTACTCTGGGAGCGTAGCTAAAGGAGTTAGGTACAGCTTACAGCAGTAAAATTTTTGGAAATATTCAATATTTTTTCTCCATTACTGTATCTTGTACAATAATGAAAATTGGTATGTGTAAAACACTGTCCTTCTGCTATATGAAAAAAAAAATACGATTTAAAAAAATTATTTATAAAGTCTATATTTTTTCAAAATTTAAAATTGAGGCAGTTTACTATGCAGTGATCAAGCGTTTCCCTCATAACTCATTAACTTATTTTATTTCTGAAACTCATGTTTACAATATCATACTCTTTCAACTACGTATATTCCTTAATAAATAATATATTTTTTTTTATTTTGTGTTATAAGAAAATACTGATATTTGACCATTTTTTAAATTGAATATATTTTTATCAGACAGTCTGTTAAAGGTAGAGAAGTGATCTTGCATCATATTGTAGATATGACATGCATAAATACACACAAAAATGTCATCACAGAATGTTGGGTAGTTTTATAGTTATGTGGGAAACGCTTCATCATTGCACAGTGAATTGAATTTGAAAAAGAAAAATGTAAATATTTTTTTAATCGTAAAAATATTTTTTCATGTAGCAAAAGGACAGTGTTTTACACATACTAATTTTCATTTTTTACAAGACACAGTAATGGAGGAAAAAAATGTTGAATATTTCCAAAATTTCCGAGAAGTATAGACGACTTAGTTCGTCAGAGACTATCCAGAGTGCACCACAGACGATGTGTCTACATTACACTCATAATGATGGAGAATTACTGGGACATCACAGCTAAACCGGAATACCCAGGTTGGATCGATCGAGTCTTGAACCCGGACCCTCTGGCTTATAAGCATAGAACGCTAGTGGCGATCTTCTTAAATGTTCTTTTTCCCTTTTGTTGATTATATTGATGATCGTGATAAATACTACGATAAAGTTAATAAATTGTAGGTCTCTGTGCGCACTGACGGAGTATTGCAGAATTTTCTCCCCGTTGCAATTTCTCTTCAATGTCTTAAGAGGACAGGTCTATTCACTCAATATTTCAGTCAAGATTCCAATATCTTCTTTCTTAGGGGAGGAGTACGGGGTCATGGAGGGAATGCTTATGAAGAATCAGCGTTCCCAGGAGAGCTTCTTTGTTGATTGAACTTGGTCCAGCGAGCTATTGGACAGCATAAGAACAGATATGCAGTTCCTTTACCTGTGACTGTATGACTGAATTTTTTTTTTGCAGTATAAAATATTCATTACCATTGAAACAGTACTAGCGCGCTACGATTATTCTCTAGGAGACCCGGGTTCAAATTCCTGAATTTATAACTTGTGTTGGGCAAACCCGTGGTCCAGGCAACACAGGAGTTTTTTCCTTATGATTCGGTTGCCATATGACGTCTCAACAATTCTCGATTATCATTCATTACGAGTGCAATAGATTCACAGCCTGTGGTGCATTCTGGATAGTTTTTGACAAACTAAGTGATCTACACTTCTCGGCACCTGTGACATCTATGAGCTACATTCGACAATTAGAAGAAGAATAATCGCTTGTGCTATATTACGCATGAATGAGTGGTCCCTTTTGTGTTATCAAACAATAAATTAGAAAACATACAATAGCTTACACTACGCTACGCACAAATGAGAATTCCACTCAGTGTTCTCAAACAACTAGGGGAACATAGTTTCACTTAGGGACGTTGAGATACTATCGATATAAGTAGGTATCGATACTTTACTTGCAATACTGACTATAATTGGATTCGATATTGAATTTTCGATATTTTACCGGTAGCAGAAACCCGGTTAATTCCGCAGTACGGGTAATTCCGCAGTAGTGCATATATGATTTTACTGTGGCTTTACAATAGTGTGAACGTAAGTTTTGAGAGGCTGTCAACAGGAAGCATGTCCTCTGCAGTGCTATAGAAAAAAAATCAAGGATATTGGTCGACATCTCTGTCGACAATACAGTGAAACATCGAAAGTTGGCTGTTTTTCGTGTTTTCCTACACAGCTGTGAAGAAAGTGAGCATTGTTACATATAAATTGTACCGTTTATGTTACTTTCATAATGCAGAATTAGCCAAGTCCTATTGCGGATTTATCCGCACTGTTACGGAATTGCCCGAGTTGTTCTTTTTCAACTGTAATGTATGTACAACTAAATATATTTGCATTTTAATAGGTCTCTTTATCTCATTTGGTAATGAAAGTTTTCGTCCATGTCTACATACCTTGGTAATATTTTTCAATAAACATTTTGATAAAAATATGATAGATTTACTTTTTAATATTGCGGAATTAGCCGAGTCTCCCCCATAGATAGAACAACAGCAGTATCAAAACAGAAGTATTGAAAGCTGCAAGACGTATCTGATTTGTAGTTAACCATAGTAAGTTATTGTGTTGTGTTCGTTGTGTTGTGGATAAACAGCTAAAATACCTCCTCTTACAAGTAAATTGTAGACTGATTTCCTCAAGAAGAGTATGTGGACGGAAATCATGGCAGAGAAAAGTCTTTTTGGGTGTAAATTGAGTAATATGGGATTCAGCATCGAAATCAAGTTTTGCTTAAAATTCAGTATCTCTACGTCCCTAGCCTAGGTGTAACCTGTGGTGTAACAATGCAATTTTTGGAAGACACGAATTTCATATTTGCCAATTTTTCAGTGGAGAAATAAGACTAAAGTCACACTCATCAATATCCGAGTAAAGTAATGATGGGCATATTTGATTACCTGAGCATCAAGAGAAAAAAAGAAAAAAAAATACAAGCATCGTCACCGATAATGGACCCAACATAGTGCAATTGAGGACCGTTTTTGCAAAACTTGCTAACTGCAAAATTTTCAAAATTGAGATTTTGGTGGATTAGTTAACATAAGATAGGCCTCTACATGATGCTAAAGGCTTCTTAGGAAAATCTTATTATTTCCTTCACAGTAGTGTGTCAAAGTGTGATCGTTTTTTCAAAACTTCCTTTCTGCTATGTGAGAGCTATAGCAAAACTTGGAGTTATTTCAGTTTTTTGTGTTTCCTATAAAATTTAGTTTTTACGCTTATGAAGTTTTGCAAAAAGGTCCTCAATAAAATTGCTCTTTAATGAACTTCAGCGATACCAATCGATATTTTAAGTATCGGTACTATCCTTTCGATATTATGGGAGTATTGATATTGGATTAGGATTGATTATCGCAATGTTTCTAGCTTCACTACATTATGCACAAATGAGTAATCTCTTCATAGCTCACAAGAGACCGAGGTGAACTGCATGCTTGCAACACCCAACAAACGCTCTTGAACTTTGACGTATGCGGCAGGCGTACTATGAAAGGCAACGTTTCTGTGCGTCCCGTGGTGTCATAACTGTACGAACGACAGTGTATTTATTGAATCGTTTATGTATAAAGTTGGTGCTAAACATTATTTTGCTTTTGAAAAGAAATGTTAACACCGCGTTGGCGTAAAATGCTATTCTTGTGTTTTCAAAGGAAATCGCCCTCTAACATATTTCCTCTCAAAATAAGTTCCCATCCAACGAACGAGATTCAGAGACGCGGTTGCACACAATTCCAATATGTAAACTTCCGGATGTGTCTTCTTTTCTGTCACGGTTTGTTGGAGTTGTAGATCGCATTTCGTTCGGATGAGGAGGTCCACTAGCCAAATACCAGCACAACAAAAGCTGGAGTGCCGTAAGCAACATTCAATATTGATGCGAAATCGCAACAAACGGCAGAGAAGATTTACTGCTGTTCGTTTGTTTAGCAGGATTACCAACTTTGCATCTCTAGGCAATGATTTCCGTTGAATTACGACAGAGTCGTAATGAACATCGAATTTTAAAACAGTTGCGTTTACAAATCCGCATACACAGAGGCAAGGGACTGTAAGCAAAGCCGGTTATGGAAACTAGATCTCCCACTGAGTAAAGTTTTATTCTATTTCAGACATTTTGTTTCTTATATGTCACGTACTGGTAAGAAAATGTGATCATCTTGATGTGTTACGTGGGAAGAGAGAGAGAGAGAGAGAGAGAGAGAGAGAGAGAGAGAGAGAGAGAGAGAGAGAGAGAGAGAGAGAGAGAGAGAGAAGTGCAATATTTCTCGTATGCTACGTAGGGAAAGTAAATATTTGAATGACGTAGAGAGTACACTTAAGGCTCTATAAGTATTCTAGTAATAAAATGAGAAATGGATATAGGCCTACTAGTAAGTTTTATCTTAATATGAGCTCTTGTTTAATGTTTATGGAAATTGAAAATGTTAAGCTTAGAAAATGGAATAACAAATATTAAAAATAAGAAAATAGTTATTTTTGGAAAACAAACGTACTAAAATAGATTCATAAGGCAAGTCCTCAACGTTGTATGAATAAAAAAGCATGAAGGAATAAGAGGAACAAGATGATTGCATAAGACGGAAACTCCTAATACAAAACATAAATGGGTGTTCTGAAGCAAGAAGAAAGCCATGAAGACAAGCAATAATGTGAGAAATGACATTGATTGGGAAGTGAAGGAAAAACTAATTAAATTGATGAAGTTATAGAGGAATTGAGGAAATCCCTATGCTTGTGTGTTCCGTTTGTACAGGAATTAGGCTAATGGAATTAGGATAAATGAATACGATTTGTTGTAAAATATAACTTTGTCTAATGAACGGATAATAATAATAATAATAATAATAATAATAATAATAATAATAATAATAATAGTAAACCGGAATGTGCTATTAAGAGGACAAGTAAAGAAATTCTTTCAGCCAAAGACAGTTCTATTAATAATTAAAAATAATTAATTGATATACTGCATAAAAGCACATGAGAATATCTCGTAAATATAATAATAATAATAATAATAATAATAATAATAATAATAATAATAATAATAATAATAATTATTATTATTATTATTATTATTATTATTATTATTATTATTATTATTATTTACTCACCTGTATGTGAATAATGTTAAGTTTTTATTAGCTTTGTATAGTTACTTCGTTATTGTTATTACTAAATCCAAGTAGTATTTTGTACATGAGTACTATTCCTCTTGTGCACCTACTTATGCACACGGGTACACGATTAAGCAGATATAAGCACACAGTACAGGAGCGTATCGGAAGAATCCTGAACTACAGCGTGAACTATTGACTCGCAACTTGCTCTCCATACCAAGCGAAAACCACTATGATTGATGTACACCTAACTTGTGATCAAAGTAACCAACTGCAGGACTCTACTCATCACCAATGACAGTTACATCGAACCACACTAAATGTATGAGCCAAAACTTAATGTATTGTTCTATAAAATTATACGAGGGCTATTCATAAAGTAATTTCTATTTTATTGTAACAAAGATGGCAATCTGGCTACAGAATTTATTTACAACAATTTGAAATTATAAACTTTAATTTATCTTTCTACATAGTTTCCGGCTAAATTGGGTCACTTATCAAAGCGTTTAACTAGATTTTGAATACTGCATTCATACAAGACTCCCGCCTGTGGCTGAAGCCAACCTACAACACTGGTCTACAACTCTTTGCCATACTCAATAATAATTAGAGCACATATTTGGAATACGCGTAGCAATGCGAGTAACAGTCGCACGATCCTCTCTGTGCCACTGCTGGAAACGAACTATAGTCTCGTCGCTCTAATTTCCGGCAGCCAATCGCGTTGCAGGTCGGCTACATTTAAACGTGTGCGTCTTGTGATTCGCTGATGAAGATGTTATTCATTTCTTAAGGCTCGATAAATACTTAATATAATCGCCCGCCATTTTGGCTCTTTCGTTGGCGTTCGCAGAAAGCACACGAAGACGTTATTTGCCGCTCAGTTATTTGCTGAATTACAGTGCGTTTGATTTATTATCATAGGTGCTACGACATGATAATGTTTAACAGTGTGGCAAATAGATTCCTCGTATGGTAGCTCGCCAACGAAAGAACAAAAATGGCGAACGATACTACCTACCTAGACTTTATAGAGCCTTCACTTCCTAAGACGTAAGCAAAGAGGAGGAGTCACGCCGGGAATAACAGCGTCGCGACTTATAATTCACGCAACATTCACTACAAAGAGCGTATTCCGAATCTCACAGGTGAGCAATCCGATGGCATCACGGTGTTCCGAATTCCACCATTGATGCTCCACCGGTGTCGCACCGGTGCCTTCAGCTTGCAGAGGTGGTGGCAGTCTCCATCAGCCGCCATCAGTGAATCTGATTGGTTCTTGTATAGGGCGGGAATTAGCAGACGAATGACATCGTGCACTGTTGTGTCATGGCGGTGTGTTCTGCTTTGGTTGTGCCGTGTTGTTTGTAATGAGCACAACGTAAAAACAATATATTAATGGCTTATGAGCGAACATGTCAACGGACCAGTTATTACTACCGGTTCAAGAAATAAGTTGTTTATGATCTCTTTTCTTTGAACGAGATGGCAGTACGGAAATTTCGCAAAATTTTACTAGCGTAGCACAGGCAACAACTTATACAGTCGCCATGACAGCCATCGATCCTTCCAGCAGTTTTCTTCCAATTTCGCTGCAGCGTGACGTCATTGTTGTCTACCGGTCCGGTGAGATTCGGAATACGCTGAAAGATGTCGATTACTGCGAACTCTATAGGAAAAAGAACTTACTTTATGAATAGCCCCCGTATAAGTAATCTACATAATTATATTCACTTCATTGCACTTACGAAATCGTAAAGTCATTTTTAAATCGTTGTAGATATGTTTTTTCCAGTTGTATTTGAATCTTATATTTCTAGGATTCGTTGAAATTTTCATTGACTTCTTTATTACTGCTACCGCTATTATTTTGATTGTTGGCTGTGGCATTTCAAAGCGGGAATACATTTTTCTTCTTTCATTACATTTAGAAGCTTCGGCATCAGGCACATTTAATATTCTTAATGCATGTGAAATTACCGTTAAAATAATTAATTACTGTTGTAAATTTTATTACACATCAATTTTTTAGCTTTTTGCTACATTTAGAAATTAATTTTATTTTGTGTTATCATTTTATGTATATCAAATGTTTCCATTGTCTAGAAACATTGACATTAGCGCAGTACAGGATTGAGCTACAATATTTATTTCTCATTTGCGAGTACGTTGTGTGAAATTGCCATTAAAATAACGCATTTTTAGTTTAGGAAATCAGCGATCTGACATTTGTTTTGCATGCGCACAGCTTCGTGTGAAAATAAAAAATATATATTGTTTTCACTGTAAATAAAATAATAACTTGAGAACTAGATACAGTATACTTAAAAAGACCCTTGGGGAAAGAAGATAATTCGATAACTATCTGCCTGGACTGTTAACAGAATTAGTCTCTTTCTACATTACGATTGGTGATATCTTCACTCTTGTCTGACTTTTATTCCACAGCTGCATTGTAATCAGTTAATTAAGGAGAATGTGAAATTCACCATATACATGGCTTGAAGCACCAAACGACGTATATACTCGAAAGCGCCTTGCCTGGACTCGCGTTACGGAATGAAGACTGGTTCGAGTCTTCTTTGGGGGGGGGGATTTTTTTTGTCATGAAATTTCGACTAGTGTCCACTGAGTATCGTGATGAATTTGGGAAATTACGATAGGGAGGGAAATGCTGTTCCTTGAACCAGCTGTAACTGTTTTGGGGTTCATTGTGCTCGGGCCCGAACAGCTATAGACATTTAAAATGGACATATTTATGTGAAATGCCATAAAAGTATAGGCAAAGGGATAACCTATCAGCGTATTCCGAATCTCACCGGACCTGTGGACAACAATGACGTCACGCTGCAGAGGAATAGGAACAAAACTGCTGGAAGGATCGATGGCTGTCATGGCGACTGTATAAGTGGTTATCTGTGCTACGCTAGCAAAATTTTGCGAAATTTCCGTACTGCCATCTCGTTCAAAGAAAAGAGATCATAAAAAACTTATTTCTTGAACCGGTAGTAATAACTGGTCCGTTGACATGTTCGCTCATAAGCCATTAACATATTGTTTTTACGTTGGGCTCATTACAAACAATACAGCAGAACCAAAGCAGAACACACCGCCATGACACAACAGTGCACGATGTCATTCGTCTGCTAATTCCCGCCCTGTACAAGAACCAATCAGATTCACTGATGGCGGCTGATGGAGACTGCCACCACCTCTGCAAGCTGATGGCACCGGTGCGACACCGGTGGAGCATCAATGACGTCATCGGTGAAATTGGGAACACCGTGATGCCATCGGATTGCTCACCGGTGAGATTCGGAATACGCTCTATGTGAATTGTCACAGAGTTACCTCCCCTACCGGCGGAGGATTACCTGCGGTGAGGTATACTTGAATTAAAAATACTTTGTGATTGCACCGAAATCCGAATTATGTTCATAGGAAGTTATCACGGTTGCTATGGCAGCAACAAATCACGGCCCGTTCTGAGTTGTGACGTAGTATCTTGTTGCCGGTTCATTTCATGAATAAAGCCACTCTTTTTTGTATTTGTATTTCGTCCGCTATGTGGCTTGTGCTTCCCAGAACGAGTTTGTTCTGTTTTGTAGTATAGTCATTGTTCGTCCTTTTGTAGTTAAATTCATTTAAAAATCTATTTGTTCTGTTGTTAGCTATATTGTTTTATTATTTTATTACCTTATTTATTTTGTATTTTGTTCTCGTGGCATGACGTTTGTTTAGTTTAGAAACACACCGATCGCATAAGCATCAAATATCGGAAGAGTGAAATGTACGGCAACATTGCTCTCAGGATACGTCGATTACAAAGTAATTTTAATCTAAGTGTAGCATTGTTGTACTTTGCTCAAGCCTCATTCTGTACTGCATTCTGGGAATGCACTTTATGTGGAGCGAAGAAAAAAGTTGTTAATGACAAATAATTCTAAATTTTAATTTTATTATATATTTAAAAGTAATAAGTGTACTGTACATGACGATGTGTTCGAAGTAACTACAGAGCGAAGGCTTACACAACACCAATAAGTGACGAAATATGAAACATGGGTAAATGCAATTTCACTCATAATCATACAAACACAGACGAAATAAATTTTATCTAAAAGATCTAAAAAATTATTCGTGTTCAGTTAGAAAAGCAGGATAACGAACATGAGTCGACGTAAACAGGTCTTAAGAAAACACTAGAAGGGTTACAAACACATAGGAAATCTCTGCAACACTGCAGGGGAAAGAACACAAGTCCCCTAGAAACGCTATCATTTGAAACACAGCAATGCACCAATTTAGAAATGATCCAGTCAGTTTGTAGCTTATATGATGACTTCTCTCTGAAAGAAGGGTCATTTGTTGTTCCCCGAGGCGGTTAAAAATCTGAATCGAACGCTTTTCATGCGGATAAATATCAAATTGCACAGAATTCTTTCAGATGTAGTCGAGTGACTTGGAGCGGGAGAACTGATCTGGCGCGGACAATAGTTGAGTGAATGCACTTTTTTTTTATTGTCGTCCGTCTATCAATCTGTTGAGCTTCGTGATTTCACCCGACGGGATGGATTTCTTTTTTTCCGTATTCATATTCAGCCTCTGTGATGATTTTCATGCCTTTTGTATTATGTGTGCATAAATTATATATTCAGAGGACTTCATGCGAGGTCACAGAGTGACAACTCTTCGACAATATGTCAGTTTCACCAAATCCGAGTGTAATTCCTTTGTTTGCATGCAGAATATATAAAACTTTCCTCGTATTATTCATCAGTTTCTTGAATTGAAATGTCAAGGATTTTCCATACCTCTTTCGAGGTTTACACTCACAAGCAAACATTCTCATGGGGGCAGACAAAAAAAAGTTAATTTTTTTTCTACACCATGTTAATAATGTCAAAACAAGTGCATGTACAAATTTTGGTCACTCGAGCGCATTTACGAGGGCCGTAAAAATGAGTTTCCCTGGGGCCGTTTACAGAAAGAAAACAGTATTTCATTGGAAAATTTTATTGGAACAGATACAGCAACTGTTGAGCTATTTTTCAACATATTCCCCACTGAAACTGAGATATTTGTCATACCATGGGATCGACAGAGAGGTGCAGACGGCTGTCACACACTGGTTCCCATTCCAGGTGACAGACTTATACAACACACGGATACAAAGTTGATTATTATTGATTATTATTTTCTTTTACTTGGCTACTTAACGACGGTGTATCAACTACAAGGTTATTTAGAGTCGATGAAATTGGTGATAGCGAGATGGTATTTGGCGAGATGAGGCCGAGGATTCGCCATAGATTACCTGACATTCGCCTTATATTTGGGGAAAATCTCGGAAAAACCAACCAGGTAATCAGCCCAAGCGGGAATCGAACCCATGCCCGAGCGCAACTCCGGATCGGCAGGCAAGTACCTGAGCCGACTGAGTTACGGGATCCACTTTTTTCGTCATAGGTATATTTCGTCACACATATTTTCGTCATACTACGTTTTGTCGCAGTATACAAATTTGTAACGGCCATATTCTGTCACATATTAGATATCGACGTAGACAAAGGTTGTTCATTTATTGTTGGCTTAATTCCAGAGATACTATCACCGATATTCTAGAGATATGTAAGAATACAATTGATGATGGTCGTTGTTTTTTACAATTTGATGCTGCACATGCAGAAGTTCTACATATACTCGCAACTGATCGGTAATTGAAAAAATTACAGAAACGTGTTTACTGGTTTATGGACGGAACATTCAAGTGTGCACCAAAATATTCCAACAATTATACGTTATTCATATTCCACGGACAGTGGCTTCCAGTTGTCGTTGCACTTATGAAGTGGATAGCAAGATGTACCTATGAAGTCATTTTAATAAATATAACAGAAGGTAAATGATCGTTTTCATCTACAATTGCAACCATACTCGTATCGACTGACTGTGAAGCAATAATCATGACGGCTGTTTCAAATATATTCCCGCAGACGAAGCTCGCCTGTTTTTTGTTTCATCTCGGACAGTCTTCTTGGAGACGACTCCAGTCCGAGGGGCTGTCTGATGAGTACCTCCAGAAAGACAATGTTAACTTACGAGCCCAGTCTCACTTGCTAATAGCATAGCTTTCGTTGCTGAGGAACACGTGGTCGACACTTATGACTTGCTTAAGGACATAATCACAGACGATCTCGTTCCTGTTTTTAACTTCGTCGAAGATATCTATGTTAATGGACGGAGACATGGTAGAGGAACACAGGTACCCATCTCGCCTCCATCTACTTGGAACTGTTATGCCTGGACACTGGAGAATCTTCCAAGAACAAGAAACACATGAGCGGCGTGGCACTGACGTCTTATTAATTGGAAAACCTCCATTCTTCACGGTATCATTTTCCCCAGGCGCTCCAGAGTAAAATTTCTAATAGACTAGGACATGGAAAGAATGGATTGCATTGGTCTCTGTGTTTTGTTTCACTTTTAATTTTTTGAAGACCCGAAAATCGAGGCTGTGGTGGAACGCATTGTCACAAAAAAACCGTGTGATGAAACATATTCTGTGACAAAGCCTGACATTGTTACAAAACATACCATGACGAAACTGCAGTGACATACCGGTGACGAATTTGATCGTTACGAAAACGCCTAAACCTGTGAGCTACGCTGGTGGATATTATTATTATTATTATTATTATTATTATTATTATTATTATTATTATTATTATTCTCAGTTTTTTGTTAGATTTTTCCCTCTTCATTAGTTTTCACTAATGCTCTTTCCTCTCGATAGAGAGCCAGTTGCGTTACTTCTCGGAGAGATGGCTGTCCTGTCGCGGCAGCTGATAAGATAATACAGTAGAGTGCAAATTAATCCGAACAACGTAATTACTTATGCAAAAACACTCAAACGGGATAAAAAAGGATCTAAGACATACCTCAGTAATCTATGTGGCCTCCCTTGTTCCTAATAACAGCTCTGAGACGATTTGGCATGGATTCTACTAATTTCCCACAAATATTCTTCATTTCTTTATCGCGAAACCATACACCAATGAGGGCAGAAATCATCTTCTCCTTTGTAGAACAATCCATTTTTTGCTTTCTTCTTTTGCAAATTGACCACAAGTTCTCAATGGGGTTGATGCCGGGTGAGTTGCCTGGCCAGGGGAGTACCTGAATATTCTTCTTGTTGAAGAATTCTGTAGTTTTTCGAGACGTACGGCATGGTGCCAGGTCTTGTTGGAACACACCTCTGCCATCCGGAAATGATTTTTGCAACTGGGGTACGATTCTGGTTTCCAATAAGTGAATATATTTGTCACAATTCATCATTCCCTTGATAGGTATTAATGCTCCAGGCCCTTCATGTGTAAAACAACCCCAAAACATTACTTTAGGTGGGTATTTGGGTCCTTGTTGTAGATGAACTGCTGTTACTTTTTCGGATCCTTTCCGTACGTAAGAAACACGGTGGCCGTGGACCTCGAAATGAGACTCACCGGAAAAAAGTACATTCTTCCAGTCATTCATTGTCCAGTGTTGATGTAATTTTGCCCACATTAAGCGTTTTTTGCACACAACAGGGGTTAGCAGTTGCTTCTTATTAGGCTTACGAGCCCTTCGTCCAGCTTCAAAAAGCCTACGCCGCACTGTTGTGACGTGAATATTCGCCCCAGTGGTAGCCATTAACTCGCGGGTTAAGTCGACAGCAATTAGTCTAGGATTTAATTTACTTTTCCTGATAATTAAACGATCATCTGCAGGTGAAGTCTTCCTTTTCCGGCCACAGTTTCCTTTTTTCTGGGGTGTGATGGATCCAGTCTCCCTGTATCGTTTTATGATCGAATTAACAGTAGCCAAACCTATGTGACATTCTGCAGCAATTTGCCTCTGTGTTATAGAAGAATGCTCTGCTAATGTTATAATTTTAGACCGTTTTCGTGGAGTTGTATCCATTTGTGAAGACGACAGAATGTACACAGGATTGCAGTATTAAGTCTTCAACACAATTGAAATGCTTATAAGTACAAAACGACAGGCAAAATGTCACATATTATAAAAATAATAATATCGACAGACCTTCAACAATGGAATTACACGTACTACAGATGTCAATTAAAGCGGTATGAGCAGCTGTGAGGCCAACAATGACAGAAAATGTAAAAATATGTCGTGTTCGGATTAATTTGCACGCTACTGTATACGAAATTATATTATGAAGGATTGTAGGATTGGGAAGGAAGCGGGTCTTGGTCCTTGTAATTTGATGCTATCTCAACATTCGCATGAAGAGACTTCGGAAACCACGAAGAATCCAATTCATGATAAGTAGCGCCTAGAATCGAACCCAAGACCTGTAGAATATAAGGCGAATGTGTTAACCACTACATCAATAGTATCAATTCTTTTTGAGAAATTATTATGATTTTTGTGAGCCTACAACCCAGGCAGTACCACGCGATAATAACTCAAGTTTATGATTAAAAGTTGTTCAGTTTAGTGTTTTTATATAAACATTTTACCTCATTATTTTATACAATATCAACAAGGACGTATAATTTAAGAGGTCTTGTTTCTCAGACGAATAAGAACAAGGAGCGTGGACGAATTTTATTATTAGTTAAAGCATTCCCTAAAGTTGACAATGTTTTATTGCGTAGCTGACAAATACATATGCATGCCAACCCCACATAACTTCACCATCTGTGTAACTTGAATGGCTGTAGTCGTTATGCCGTGGTTTTATACATGGAAAACTCTCTGCAACTGGGCCACTTATTCAGCCTAGTAACTGTCCCGGATTTTTCTTCCTTTTGCATTCCGCACTGAAGCACATAAACCTCCTTTCTAAAAAAAAAAGAGCGCACAGAGCACATGCCCATGGTTTGTAAAATGTTGACGTTCCTTATGCCAAATTCCTCTTCAGTCGTAAGGTTTATATGATCATTTCGCTATTTCTGAACTAGCTGTGCAGTATGCATGAAACCACACAAATCTGTTTTCTGTTGACAATGGATGTTTGTCCTATAGTCTGTTTCAAGTGGGAATAGGTTTAATAAAATTAGTTTTTGATACTTTTTATTTAAGTATGGTCTGTTATTCTCCGAATGTCAATCTACAGTGAGCAATTTGAACTGATTTTTTTCAACTAAGAATGACAGGTTAATTTGATACTCGTCCGTGTGCCGATAGTGGCAGATTTACAACAGGACTCTGATAATGCCTGGGGTTGCGTTTTCACTACTCTTGGAACCGCCATACTATACCAAACAACTCGCAACCAAGGGAACGAACTTTGCTTTTGTACGGTACTTACACATTTAATAACTTTAAAATACTTGTCGATTTTTGATGTATTAGAAGGTTTTCTTGTTAACTACAGACATACTGTATTACGTTAAAAGCTTGGTAAATGACATATAACAGAATCGAGGAAAGTTCGAGAAAACGAGACGCAGGCTAGTCTTTTATATGTCTGATAATTTGTTACAATCACGTAGAAATATATAACTTATCGGCACATTACATTTACACAATCGTACGAGTATATTTTCTCTTAACCTCTTGAGTCTTGAGACAATTTTTGTTTTATTTTTGAAGTTTACTATAATTATACACTTCAAAAAAAGTCACTGAAATGAGGAAAAATGCTGAAAAAATTCTGCATGTTACAATTAGGGCACAAATGAAGGTATATTATACTATACCTCGGGTCTCTGCACATACATCTTATATCATAACTGTTTTACCCTTAAAATATAACGTTTACTGTATATTTACTTCGAAAGCATGTCCTACGATGCCTTGGCGTTGAGTTGCTAGACGTCATTTTCATTTACAAATAGTTGCAACACGCATTGCAAAGATTGAATCGATCTTCTTGTGCTTCCTGTAAGTCCCAACAGATGTCAGGAGCATGACAAGCACAGAAAGGAAGTGATCGATTGCGATTCCACCTAATGGCAAATTTGAAACTAAATGCATGTATAAAGTATAGTACACCATACTACAGACTCCGGGAGGTTAATAGACCTATTTGCATTTCAGTTTTTGCTATGGAATTGCTATTTATCACTATTTATGCTGTTTTACATCCTTTTGCACACTTTAACACATCCACGCTTTTCAAGTCGTCCCACATTTCTCCGACCGACAGGTCTGTATTGCAATGCCCACTTAGGTATTCTGAAGTCACTCATCCGTAGCAGATTATGAATCCATGCTTGTTTTATACTGCTTTATTTCCTTCACTTTATTATTTCTTTGTAGCTCCTGTCTTACTACTTCATTAGGGATATGATCTCTACATCAAATACCAGTAAGTGGTCTTAGAAATCTTATTTGCTGAGCCTCAAGTCTTTTCTCTTCTTGTTTCTTTTGGATCCACGTTTCTCAGACATGTTTCAGCATTGGTTTGGCAATTATAGTATATAATTTAAGTTGGACACTTCGAGACATGTTTTTTCTCTAAAATATCGTCACGAATGGTCGTTTTCATCCAGGCTATACTCTTCATAATATTTATTTACCTTATTTACTATGTCATTATTCTTAAATATTGCTACAATACCCAAATAGTTAAATATTCTAGTCTTATTATTTTATCTTCTATTACAATTTTAACTCTTAGGGGCTCTTTGCTATCATTACCATTCTCATAGTTTTTGCTATTGAAATTAACATGTTATACTGCTGACTAATTTTGAAAAGACTGTGAGCTCCTCTCAGCATACTATCTTCAGAATCACTTGAAATACTTAATACCGACCAGATATGCGTTCTTCCAATCTTCTACAACTTTGTTTACAAATAAATTACCGCACTAGTGTGGTAAGTATCTCATTACGACATTTTTATGAATGTCGTAAACTTTGATATTACTTAACAAAAGCGGATAAATATATTTAAGTTAATATTCATTATCTATTTTTAAAATATAAGTTGTGTACATTACACAATTATATTATTTAGACAGGAACACATAATCCCTGCATATAAACATCAGAAACCTGGCATTATAAGGCAGTATATAGTAGTACGGATCTTTTTAAAGAAGAAACACCGTTCGATGTCACCAACTTGCCATGACATATAATGCATGCTGTCTGAAAGAGAACAACAGACGATAAAAGCAACGAAGGACTGCAGTGTATACGCGTACTAATCTGTCGAAACAGAACAGCATTACGCTGATGGCGAGTTCGTTCTAAACAGGAGGGGGATTCTGATTAAATTAATTTCCTTCGAGTACCACCAGTTATTTCATACAAGAAGGACTCATGTCCGCGTGATTTTGCTGATTAGACTCGCGTACGAGTCAGCTTTGTAGCATTTTGCTTGTGGTAGTAACGAGAAAAATATAATTAACTGTTTTAACTAGCGGAATCAGGAATAAAATCACATCTTGTGGAACATAAAAATTTAATTAATGGGCTTATATTTACACTACCGGTCAAACGTTTTCGATCAGCTATGAAACAACTTCAATGTAAAAACACATCGGAAAAACTAAATAGACCAACAAACTAAATATTTTCTGTCTCTAGCATTATGATATGATAGAATATTCAAAACGAAATCCCTTTTTTAACCACAAATCCATAGTTGTGATAGGTGTTCGAAAACTTTTGACCGGTAGTGTATGTACTAAGGGGCTGAGTTAGTACTGTCAGAAGAGCGACAAACTACAGTCAGATGAAAGAAGAAGTTTTCAAATTTCGTCATAAATTTCCAGAACAACTCAGATATGTATTCAGTTTTCATAAAAGTGAATGTAACATCTTCCTCTGGCTTAAAAACGATCGGAGTGTGGTTTTAACTACATTTCCTTTTCCTGGTGTCGAGTTTAAGAAGCACGAGAGTTCTACTTCCACGCCTATCTTGCGATCAATATTTCCACGTGGATACATTTACTTTTATATTAGTACACGAAATTTGACAAACGCTCTACCAACTGAGCTAACTGTAGCTACGACGTATGTGTGAGATACAGCCGCGGCACTTGGAGCGCTGCTAAAATACTGTGTGAAACTGTAATTAATTAATTTATTTACTGAAAAATTTAACATTATGATACATGGATAATCCGTGTTATTAATTGTATATGTACATAATGCGTTAATCGTTTCAGGTTTTAATATTTTATACATCGACATGAAAATATAATAACTTTTGTCAATGAAACGACAAGTCATTAATTGTTTCAGTTTAGAGGAGCAAGAGACAAAGGAAAGTTGCAAGATCGTGCGAGAAATGGGGGTCGAACTTTACTTTCTCTTTATATTTTAAATATTGTACGAATTATCTTGTACCTCAGGTTGAATTATGGTGAAGTGGAGGAAAAGGCCTGATGGACTTAACTTCACCCTAATAAGTAGGCTAATTATAATTCTAAGAAATAATGAGAAAAATAAGTAAACATATTATTTCTTAATAAAAATTATGTACGATAACTAAAGAAATCTATACTAATAATAAATCTGTAGCCGAAATTTTTCTGGTAATTTTTTATTTTCCAAAAATAATTGGTCCTAACATATATAATTAACCACCCTGAAGCCGAAAATCGCTGTCTGTCTGTCTGTCTGTCTGGATGTTTGTTACCTTTTCGCGCGATAATGGCTGAATAGATATATATGAAAATTGGAATATAAATTAAGTTCGTTGTAACTTAGAATTTAGGCTATATGGCATTCAAAATATGTTTATTTAAAAGGTGGTTATAAGGGGGCTTGAATTAAATAAATCGAAATATCTCCCTTATTATTAATTTTCATGAAAAATATTACATAACAAACGTTTCTTTAAAAATAATTTCCGATGTGTTATTCTATGCAAAATTTTGATAGGACTGATATTTAATGAGATAAATGAGTTTCAAAATTACAATAACAACGCCATCTAAGGCTGTTTAATGAAATAAAAAACAAATGACTTCGTCTATAAGGGGCCTTGGACAACAACAATCGAAAGCTATGAAACATAGCCTACAGAGAATGTTTCTGTGTTTGTATGAAGTAATATCGGAAGCTAAATTAACCGATTTGTATAATTAATTATTAATTCACCATTGGAAAGTGTAATTTCTCTAGATGGACATAATGCTCTAATGTTATTACAGTAGCTTCTGAGTGAATCGAGGACAGGTAAGATTAAAATAGATTCTTATGCACAGAAAACTTGATAGGCTATTCTGTACATTCGTTCCCTGTATTTCCTAAAATAATTTTTATGACCAAATGAGTGGTCTCTGGATCAAAATGATCGCATTTTAATTTTTTAATACAATTTAAATTAAGTAACATAACAAACGATTTATCCTTCTATCAAACACGAATGTTCCCTGGACCAGATGTCCTATTTTAATTATGTAATTACTTTATATTTATTTCTAACGAGTGCAGCGGAGCGCACGGGTACGGCTAGTATATTATAAAGCTGCTTATATGACAATATACAAGTAAATTAATTAAACTTTCTGAAGCCATAAGCGCAAATGATGAGCTAAGAGCACTGAAACACTATCATCTTAAGAAATTCTGAAAGATATAAAGGCTAAATTTTCTCAGTAGTAGCTAACGACCAGTTTTCAAGAAACCTCTCTTATTACTAATTAAATAGATTTAAATATGGTGACGGAGATATTTACGAATAATTTATGTTATGGTTATTAACCTATGAATCTATGTACAGGCAATGAGGGGAAGCTGCTCTGAAGTCCTGGACGGGATGGAGCTAAGTGAAAATATCTTGAAAACTGCTTTTTGGCTGCTAGGGTTTTAAAGGGATTTAGACCAGTCAATTTATGCCAGTTCATTCTTGTCTCTGGGTTTCTGTTTAATCCGGGTGAATGGGGCACACAATGGACCGAAATAATAGGCCTAAGTGCTTCAGACCATTATTAGGCCATCCTGAGGAAAAAGCAGGCCATAAAATCTCTTCCTCTTTTAATATTGGTCCTATATAGCGCTAAGAGCATCAATAGATTTTTAGTTTGAACCAAAGGCTTAAGAAGGTAGCTTTGGCAGTGTGACAATGAAGAAGGAACTTGTTTAAAAGGAACATTTCTTCATGTAAAATGTTGATGAGTGCTTGAAAGTAATTGGGTGCTATTCATAGACATTTCGATCATATCATATCATATCATATCATATCATATCATATCATATCATATCATATCATATCATATCATATCATATCATATCATATCATATCATATCATATCATATCATATCATATCATATCATATCATATCATATCATATCATATCATATCATATCATATCATATCATATCATATCATATCATATCATATCATATCATATCATATCATATCATATCATATCATATCATATCATATCATATCATATCATATCATATCATATCATATCATATCATATCATATCATATCATATCATATCATATCATATCGCTAACGGAAGCCCGCTCTAAAAATGTCTGTGAATAGAGCCCCTAATTTTTAAAGTATTGCGTTGATTTTTTTATATTTGGGAAATTTTTTTTGGGAGAACAGTAACAATTCAGGAATGCGTAATACTCGCAACACAATAATTCGGACTAACTGGGGGAGAATTCAGTCTGAATTAGTTTTAAGTCCGAATTATAGGGAACTTGTTGAAAAATAACTATTTCGATAACTGAAAATAGCTATTAATATGTTTTTCTAATTACTAACTTTGTGTTTGATCATTCTATTTTACAAAGATATGGAACAGAAAACATTAATTTAAAAAAGAATGAGTTAGAAGTTCTTTAATACAAGTCAATCAATGCACTGGAAGTACATACTGTAACCAGCTTTCACAAACACATGGAACGCAAAACTTTAGTTAAAAGAATCAGTTTGAAGTTCTTTAGTCCAAGTAATTTTTTGCACAAGAAGCAGCACTAGCTTTGAAATTTTCAGATTGTGTTTTAAAGAAAGAGGTAAGTATTTCTGCGTCTTTTGCGCTGCCGTTCTTCAGTCTTAGACAAAAAAATGATCGATGTCCTGTTGCGAAAATTCGTCTAAATCTGTCCTCGCGAAGCTCCTATAGTCCCATCGCTCTTATTTCCGGCAGCCAATCACGTTGCAGGTCGGCTACATTTAAACGTGTTAGTCTTGTCATTCGCTACTGATGATGTAATGCATTTCTTAAGGCTCGATAAATACTTAATATAATCACCCGACATTTTGGCTCTTTCGTTGGCTTTCGCAGAAATCACACAAGGATGTTATTTGCCGCTCAATTACAGTGCGTTTGATTTATTATCATAGGAGCTACGACATGATAATGTTTAACGGTGAAGCAAATAGATTCCTCATCTGGTAGCTCGGCAACGAAAGAACAAAAATGGCGAACGATACTACCTACTTAGACTTTATATAGCCTTCACTTCCTAAGACGTAAGCAAAGAGGAGGAGTCACACCGGAAATAAGGGCGACACAACTATAGTTCACACGACTAGAGAAAGGATGTTTTCTTTGCACCTAATTTATTCCTTGAATATATATTTGTCATAGAAAACAACAAACAAACAAAATAAAAAGTCCACACCTGTGGAGTAACGATTAGCGCGTCTGACCGCGAAACCAGGTGGCTCGGGTTCGATTCCTGGTCGGGGAAAGTTATCTGGTTGAGGTTTTTCCGGGGTTTTCCCTCAACCTAATATGAGCAAATGCTGGGTAACTTTCAGTGCTGTGCCCCGGACTCATTTCACCGGCATTATCACTTTCATCTCATTCAGACGCTAAATAACCTAAGATGTTGATAAAGCGTCGTAAAATATCCTACTAAAAAGGAAAAAAAGAAAAAACAGCGGGTCTTGTATTTGAAATTCGTCCACTTGTAATTCTAGTTCTCACGAAATCAACGGAAGTCTTTCGAAGGGAATTTAGTGTGTCGCAACTGGTGTTTCTTTTTTTAAGGATACATCATGATGCATTTTCAAGTCTAGTTAAAATTTCTGATATTTCGGATTATAATCAAAGAATTCAATTGAAACATCTAAATGTTTTTTATGTCTGAGATAATTTGAAATTATTACATTTTTCACATTAGTATTTACTTCTACCTTCATTGTGTAGAATATTAATCTCCAAATGTCTTGTGTAAAAAAACATTGTTCGAATTATCGCAATTCCAAATTAGTGAAGTCAGAATTAGCGATGCTTCACTGTATTTTTGTCACTGAAGCGCCAGTTCATCAATTGAGAGTAGAGAACAGCAGGAAACAAAGCAGAGTTTCCAAATAACTCGAGAAATTAATAAATTCTTCATATCTGGTTTAGAACCCGGGTCTGCCATGTTCGCAGGCGAAAGCTCAACCCATCTTAAACTATTTAATACACTCTACCTCATGTTGGAAGTCTCTAAAGTGTGAGCGCAGATTCATCATAATAAAACAAGATGGCGTTGAATTAGAACCTGCTCGATCAATGCACTTGTCACAAATCCCGTTCTTTTGTTTCTGGTTTGGAGCCTCGCTCTCCTCGTTGTAATTTCCTCCTCCTACTCCAGCTTCTTTCTCCTCTTTCACTTTTAATCCGGACGTCGCAACGCGCGATCCTTGAGAGACGTGGGACTAAAAGAATATTGAACGAAATAGTAAAAGGAGCGTGGCATGTAGCTATTCAAACAGAGACACGCATTAGCTGGAGATGAGATGGAAGCTCAAGTTAACGAGCGTGTCCCGGAAGCGTATACAAACTGCGGGCTAATCGAGCGAGAGGTCTTCTTTGCATGTGCTCGCCTCTGTTCTTGAAATTTGGACAGGTACGGAGCTGCTCCCCTGAGTCTTGCCCCGAGATTTAATGACAACCAGTTGTAATCTAAAATAAACAGTCTACATATGAATTTCAAGAGAGATTTTTATTTTACGATCGACATTTGCTGAAGGTATTTTTTTTTTTGTAAATGGGACATTGAATTTAATGGGTGCTACAAGTGATAGAAATTAAACACTCTACGACAGTGATGCCAATTGATGCCCATAGGAGCAAGCGCGCGCTTTAGAGCTCAGGAGAGCCTGAGCGCTTTACAGCGGAAAGGAAAGAGACGACGAAAGTGGTAGTATATGCTGCTTGGTCGAGCTATATTCAGGGATGGCCAGCACTGATTCAATAGATAAAGGGAAGAGAACTTATCAAAACTGTATCCATGTTAATTTTTAGATTTGCCTGGGAAGTATAAGTGCATTATAAGAATGTAAGTTTTAATTTTAGTGCTCATTTTTCACAAGTTTCATTTTTTATTCAAAACAAATATTTTCTTAACTTCTTTTATAGAAAAATGAAATTTTCAGATATAGGCCTATTTATTTAGTAGGTTTACAGATTGTTTTTATAAATCTAATATACCGTAAATACGTATTACTGAAGATAGTGGATTGAAAAATTTTAAAATATTCGCATGGAAATTGTTTGTAAGGAAATGAATTAACAATGCAACTACTGTTACATCATAAGCAAAAGATATGTTCCCATGTGTTGTAAAAATGTAAGCTCTATAGCTTCAGGAGATTTCGAGAAAATAATTTAATATTCTGATGTTAGGAAATTGCTAACCAATATCACCTTAAAAGCATAATACGATAAGGGTTTTGTTATGGAATATTAGGTACACTTAAAACATATACAGCACCTAGGTAACTTTGCTTTGTACTGTAATATTGTTTTGATTAGTTTATTGATTACTTTTATAAGGCTAAAGGTACCATCAATATCAATTCCAAACTATCATGTCATACTCAATCTGTTTTTTTTTTTTTTTGGGATATCACTTTCTTTATGATTGATGTATTTCATCCATTTAGTACAGTATAGTTGTACTACTATGGAATTTATGTGATATATTTCTTCTTGACTCTTTATTATGTTATTAACGTTTAAAACACAACTGCAATATTAAGAAATTGGTATTAATACTTTTATTTTACAGACAATATACAGTAGATAATATCAGACAGAAAGAAGCCATATAAAAATAACGACATAAAATTTCACGTTCCGTTTGAAGTTTGTGCACCATGTTTTCTTAATCCAACAGGGTGCATATTCATATACATAACCCTTCCTCTTTCAAACTTAGCGCTTGATGCCCACGCACGACGTCAAGGTCAGAAACATGCGCTTGTTTTGACATCACTGCTCTACGACTTCCAAGATAAATTTGGCTTCGACATCCAATCATTTTCTGATGACTAGGGCTCAGAAATTTGATGACCTAAAAATCACAGAAAAATGTCCAATAAAATGACCTCAAATTCCTGAAAATATGACATTAAATTTAAAAAAATTACTATTTTAATAATAATAATAATAATAATAATAATAATAATAATAATAATCATAACTGTCTCCGAAATCACGCAAATGCATATTTAAATATTAAGAAGAACTGAAAATCCCAGATATAGCCTACTCTTATTCAGCATTGCAGTAAAGCCATCACCATTAGTAGGGTCTCGAGTTTGAAGAATCGCCGGTTGCTTTACTTTCGGTATTTTTACGCCTTCTTTTGTGTGAAACAAACAATAGAGTATGCCGACTGTGGACACTGTGTCTGAAGTATTTTTTCTGTTACTTTCAATTGGGAGAAGCACGTAACACACGCGATCAGGAGTCAAGGCTGATACAACCATAAGGAATCCTTGGATTACGCAATCGAATTGCATAAGCAATCTGCAATAGGTTTTAGAATATAGACTACAACTATATAGTCCGTTCAAAAAGCGAAAATTGCAAACAATGCAGCAAAAAGTAGAACATTTCCTAAAATATGCCCAATAGAGAACCGGAAAAAAAAGAGCAAAATAAAAGTAAGCTACTTTGATTGGTGTTGAAGTGAAATGAATTTGTATTGCATCTTGCATTGTCCGTGATGTCTCAGAAAAAAGGTGATATTTTATTAACTACCAAGCCCTACTAATAGCATTGAGTTTTACTGCTGTTAGCAGTGATAAAAAATTTCGCCTTTGATGAAGGAGCACGTATCTTTGTGATTGTAGTTAAAAAGTTGCTCACGTACTTTGAAAATATCAGTGGATGGTAAGCAGGGAATGTTTCATGTTATAATAATTACTTTGAATTTTTACAGTCTCTGATAAAGTAAACAATCGCGTTTTTTAATTCGTAAGAGGATTTGTATAAAATTTAATTCGTGCTACATTTTTATCTCGTGAACAATTTTACCTGAGAATCAGCTCGCTAGAATGAATAACATTTAATCTTAATGAGAGTCATTTAATGTTATAATATCGTATAAAGTGTCTCAGTTTTATTTTTCTGTAGCGAGATTGCAAATGAACTTCCGCCCAACATATCAGAAGCTATAGGAATTCACCTCTCTTTTCAAAATCTCATTTAACAGCCATATTATGTACATGAAAATTTTCTGAAAAATAAAATTTGATGTTGGATATCGTGTGGGTGGTGTTATATGGTAAACCGTACAGTTATCGCGACTTTAAGCGCGCTAATTGAAAAGAATCCTTATATATTCCCATATAATCTTAATTAAATACTCTGTGACTCATGATTATGAACTAGGGTAGCGTTTCCCAATATGGGAGACACTGCTTCCTACAGGCCATTTTTAGTTTTCAGTGGGGTGGTATATTGAAAGGGGTAATAGAGAGGCGTTTAAGTTCCTATGGATATTAGAGGAGTAATTAGCAACAAAATGTAAAAAAAAGTCTTACATTAATTTTAATATTATGTTCTATAATTGTGGCAATGTACGCCGCTATGGGTATGTTTCTAGCGTGCTCGCTTCCCAAGCAAGTGGTTCGAGGTTCGATTCCCGGCGTGCGCAATGGAAGAAATGTATCTTCCGTCCACGGGACTGGGTGTTTGTCCGTTGTCTTGTGGTTGTCCTGTGATATCTCTACCCGATCATGCCGATCCCATGATCAGGGAGCCGGCCCAATGTACGATCTAAAGAATTCTTACCCTTCCCGCAATGGTGTGTAAGTTGGATTAAAGGGGAGGTTAAACATAATAAGAAAGTAAGAAAGAAATAAAGAAGGAATTGTGACAAACGCTTAATTGCTTATGTTTATGAACATTTCATGTAAGTTTTGCTTTAACGTGTTTTTTATTCATGAGAATTACTATAACTTAAGTCACAAAAAAGGTTATTTTCCCAAATCGTATTTTCCACCTGAAAAGATAGCATTTTCAAGGGAGTGTGTGAGCAGACAGGTAGGCCTATTAATCAGAAATAAGAATAAATTTGGGAATTCGATAGGTGTTTTTTTTTAATTCTTGTCTTCTCCAACTTGTGAGATTGCCATATGACAAAGAATAATGGAAATAAGATTAACAGTTCTTGGTTGGAAAGGTTCTCGCCATGAAACAATACTAACAATACCATCCCAAAGCATCTCCTCATACTCATCCTCTTTCACATTAACCCTGCCAAGACTCTGGAATTCGCTACCTGCTAGCATCAGGGACTGTCGAAATAAAATTGAATTTAAACGGAAACTTACTAGGCACTTGGTCAGTAATTGAGACTCATTCAGACATGGCTTCTTGTAAATAGTTGTCTTAATCTATCACAAAATATTTCAATATCCTGTAATTTCATCACTATATGTGACTGGTTCTCAGTCATTAAATTGGTATTAAATTGTAACAAAACTAATATGATCCAATTTAAATCCTTTGCAAATTCAACCTCTCAATTTTCTAGCGCAATAATTGACAATAGATCCCTATTAGAAACAAAACAACCAAATTTCTTGGCTTGGCTATTTTAAAAAAACTACAAATAATGCCCATGGTTTGTCAGTATATCTTTTCATTAATAATCTTCCTCGTATGTAATCGTGAAAACTTTGTAACTAATTCAACAGTTCATAGCATAAATACACGTCAAAAAATGACTTTCATACTCCATCGGCAAGTCTATCGTGCTATCAAAAAGGAGTGCGTTATATGGCAGTAAAAATTTTTAATAGCCTCCCTATCGATATAAAAAATGAAACTCAAAACATAAGATTATTTAGGGCCAAATTAAAGAAGTACCTAATTTCTCACGCCTTCTATTCTGTAGGTGAATTAATGACATTCAATAACACTTCATGCAATTGATACTAAAACTTTGTGTTGTACTAGTAGACTATATTGTAAATAATATCATCTGTATATATTTCATCTAAACTGTGACTATAAATTAAGACTTTATAATAGTATTAAGTTTTTTTACTTGTTCCATATTCTAGCTGTAAAGCAATGTATGAATATAATACAATATACAATTTTGATATTCTAGACTTAATTTGTAATTCAGTAAATACAAAAATATTCTTTGTTCTTAACTTCTATGATAAACTATCTAGCTTTCATTAGTCAGGTAATCTTTTCATACTTTGATTTTTATTGCAATTGTAGTTGTAAATTTAATACTAATTGTAATTTTATTCATATTATAGTTGTAGTCTCCTGGTAGAGGGGCAGAGAAGGCCTGACTGCCTTATCTCTACCAGGTTAAATAAATAAATACTACTACTAAATAAATACTAAAGGAATTCTGATTGCTGTAGGGTGGTTCGGGGGCGACCCTCCGCGGAATCTGTAGCGAGGAGTGCCTTAGGCCATGCACATCATTCCATTCCTGGTAGAACAATGGTCCCACCCAAGCGGCCTCTGTGCAAGGGCAATCCCCAGTTCGTGCCCCTCCCCTCAATGGGGATTAATTGATAATATATGCATTTACTTTAATCGTAGAATATGTAAATTGGATTATGTCTTAGTTTTGGAATAGTAATAGCCTTTCGTTATGAGGTTTTAAGCTTTCACGATGAATATATCAGGATTAGGTTTCTGGGTCCATCGTCAGAGCAGATAAGTACAGACAGATCGCCTGCTCTGTTGGATTCTTTACGTCTGGCTACTCTAGGTGACTTACCCAATAGCCTAACTCAGATTGTCTTACATGTATAACATAGAAAACGAATGTTCATCTTTTCATTTTTAGTCGGTTATTTAACGACGCTATATGCAATACTAGGTTATGTAGCGTTGGTAATAGTAAAATTCTGTTTGGGGTGGTGAGATTGAGGATTCATCTTATGATTACCAGACATTCGCCTTACAGTGGGGGAAACTCGGAAAAAACAAACCTGACCATCAGTCCTACTAGGTATCGAACCCACGCCCTAGCTTAACTCCGGATCGGCAGGCAAAAGCACTACCGCCTGAGCTACTCTGTTGGCACCTTCTCATTTGCTTAGACAGTAAACTATATACTGTATAATATTGTACTCAGAAATAGGCATAAACAATATTTACAACATGATGAAATAATTGAACTGTGGTAAGGCGTGTTAAAACAAAATTTTCTATGGTATTTTCCGGGTCAGCAGTTCTGTCTAGTCATCCATGAACCTAGCGGCCTATCGGATCGCTCATGGATAGAAAATGTAGAAAAATGGAGTGTCAAAATGACACCGGGAGACAAGTTAATATGGCGAGGAGTGTGGAGGCAATGTGCTTCTATGTTTCAAGAATAAATCTATAATGTTAACCACGATATGAAAAAAATGAAGTTAAAACAGTTATTCGCAATGTCGAATTTAACTCAGAAATCTTTGTGATGCAGTGAAGAATCCATATGCCTTAAAGTAGATGTGGATTTTTTTCAAAGAAGGAACACTTATTGTGATGTCCAGAAATATTAAAGTTTCAGGAAAATATGAAATAAGGTACTGCAAATCTCCTAAGTAGGAAGAAGTTTCTGGTAAACAATAAAATCCAGGTCGTAGTGTTCATGTACAGTGGAACTTCGTTAATTCGAAGTTGAAGGAAGCGTTAAAAATATCGAATTATCCTACAAAAGTGTCAATTCTTTTCTTACTTCCTAAGTCAAAGGTATTTTCGTTTAAATATACCAAAGTTTTTCGAGACAAACGATCCAAACCAACAAAATAAATTTATGGACCCTCACGGAAATCATACCTGGAACCTCTTGTCTCAATAAGTCTTCTATTGCTCTCAACACTAAAGGTCGACAATTGAGGGAGATCTTGCGAAACAGAAGTTTTGAATCATGGTGTAAATTACCTCATAAGGGCAAAGGTGTTATCCTGTATTCTGAGTGCCTCAAGGCAAATTCTTGGATGTCATCAAATGAAAATTTATCAATTTCAGAATACATTAATGCAATTAAAATGTTCATCAATCTATCTGCGGTTAGATCTGTGCCCGGCAGAAGTTTCAACACAACCCGTTGTCACCATCCTGGCTGCAACGAGACGGAAACTCTTGGTCACGTGTTGGGATTCTGTCGAAAAACGGAGCTGCTGCGCAACAATTGACACCATAAGACCAGGACCGGTATTGCTGATGTCCTCAAGCGTCGTGGATGAGAGGTACACGAGGAGTTCCACTGCGTTTCATCCTTAGATTCGAACAGAAGAGCAGATATTGTAGCCATCCACAGGACTCAATCTAAGGGAATAGTTCTTGATCCTACAACCCGGTTTGAGAGGGATGCCCTGTAGGCACAACACGTTGATGAGAAGAAATCCATTTATGAGTTCTGCACGTGGCACACTTCCTAAATTCACATGTAATATTTTAAAAGCACTCGGTCTCCGATTTTTTTAAATAAAAAAAATTATTGAATATTCTTAAGGATTCAATCCAAATATTACATTATCATTTATATTTGGCCATTGATGATTTTATTGTATTTGCATTTCTCTGATTTTTTACTAAACAATTCCTGTATTTAATCTTTTTTTCTTTCTAAATTATTCTGAAGTGCTTGTATTCTGGATCTTTATGGTCACCCTCATTGAGGGTAAATTATTTCCTTAAAAATTAATATAATAAATAAAATACAGCAAGAACAAAGCTATTTATTCAAGATTTTGTCCAACATTGTTAACACACTAGACATTAATATTAATCCTTAAATTGGTCAAACTCATTTCTCACACTAGTTTATTAAACTGCAGAAGTGGATAATGAAAAAAAAAAAGAATATCTACAATTATACCATTCAATATTACCTCAAAAAATACCAGCTAAAAGAGCTTGAAGTAATCGGACTTCTGGTTGGAGCAAGAGGTACCGCTACTCCCTTCATGAAAGATGTGTTTAAGAGGCTTGGAATACCTACATCTATTATTCCGATTGTAACCTTAGCTGCATTGAAAGGATCAATTGCTCTCCTGAAGAATCACCTATATTCGAAATCAAACTAAGTTCAGTAGCATTCTTTACTTTTTCGTAACACCTTTCTAAAAATAGGTATATTTCCACTAATCTCAAAAAAAAAATTATTTGCAGCTATGTACTTGTAAGAATTTCATTGTTAAAACAAAATTATTGGTTTTTCATGAACTTGTAAAAATTTCTATGTTTAAGTACTCTTTGTCCCTTGTGGCAGCTCACGAATGGTGAGAAGATATTTAAATTTAAACAACTATCGCAATGTCCATATTTTATATGTTGTACAATGTTATAGTATTGTGAAATTTTAATTTTCCTTCCCTTTCTTTTTCTATTATTCTATAAAAATTATAGCATACAGCCTATTAACATGTTGTATCCTATAGGATACATTGCCAATTTAAGGGTTTAAAAAAAGCTGGATACTTTTGTTTGTCGCGTGGCCTCTCTCAGTAATATCTCAGCATCGAGAGCAACTACAGACATGTGCAACCACTCGATTGATTTATAAACGCGAATTCAGAATTATTAAAGTGGTCATAGACACGTACGATACTCTTTGGATGAACCATATTGAAGAATTTTTTGTAAGCTGCGACTAATTTCGGAAAGTCACTTGATACGAAGAGAAAATATATTGCACGCCTTTCATTAATTACTTATGTCATCAATTCATCATAGACTCCTACTCTCCACTTGTAAAACAAAACAAAAGTAAAACTTGAAACCAGCACAACTGTGGTTTCATTCCCGAAACTGGGTGACGTATTCTATATGCCGAAGCATCCCTGATATAAAACAGAACTTGTTTGTTTAAAAACAACAATTGTATTTTAATGAACTTTTAGTTAAACTATCGTGAGAAAAATTGATATATTCAAGTAGAGCCAAATGCCATGTTTAATTTATTTTTGACCACACAAACGGGATTTTTCTTTTGCTGTTTCTGAAGAGAGTATTGAAACAGGTTTATTCTATACCATCGTATGTCCTCTAGGTTTCTCATCGCGATATCTTCAAAAACATCAGAACAGACAACACGAAAGTATATTTTCAAACGTGGGTCCAAGTCACGTCTACAGAATAAAGATAACTAGAGTGGAAGTCATCCGGTGTATTTGTTCTCATAGCTTTTGTTTACATCATTACGCTCCAATTCTCTATTTACTTTTCTCTGTATTTCGCTTTATTCTTTGTTTTCGTTCCACATAATAGTCTGGAGGCATTCAGTAAAACACTTCCAGTCTTTTTCATGCGTCAGTTATCACTGCTATTTAGATTACTTAATAAATACTATCAATCCAAAATTTATGCAAGTATGTACTTCTACAGTATATTAAGGTTCAAATGGTAATATTTGTGGTTACATATTCACATGGCTTTGCTTCAATTAGCGGAATGAAAAATGGTTTCGTGGCTCTGCCTCACATTAATCGTATATTTTCGTTTTTTGTACTACGTTGTCTTTATCATGAACTTAACGCGGTGGTAATCACATAGTCAAGAAATTCTGCAAACGTGAGTGTAGAATGGACCAACAGAAAATCCTTCAAAAATGTATTATTATTATTATTATTATTATTATTATTATTATTATTATTATTATTATTATTACTATTATTATTATTATTATTTCTATCCGATGCCTTTCCAGTTCACTGCGGGCTAAAGCAAGGAGATGCACTATCACCTTTGCTTTTTAACTTCCCTCTAGAATATGCCATTAGGAAAGTTCAGGATAACAGAGAGGGTTTGGAATTGAACGGGTTACATCAGCTTCTTGTCTATGCGGATGACGTGAATATGTTAGTAGAAAATCCAAAAACGATTAGGGAAAACACGGAAATTCTACTTGAAGGAAGTAAAACGATAGGTTTGGAAGTAAATCTCGAAAAAAACAAAGTATATGATTATGTCTCGTGACCAGAATATTGCACGAAATGGAACTGTAAAAATTGGAGATTTATCCTTCGAAGAGGTGGAAAAATTAAAATATCTTGGAGCAACAGTCACAAATATAAATGACACTTGAGAGAAAATTAAACGCAGAATATATATGGGAAATGCCTGTTATTATTCGACTGAGAAGATTTTGTCATCCAGAATGCTGTCAAAAAATTTAAAAGTTAGAATTTATAAAACAGTTATATTACAGGTTGTTCTATATGGTTGTGAAACTTGGACTCTCACTTTGAGAGAGGAACAGAGATTAAGGGTGTTTGAGAATAAGGTTCTTAGGAAAATATTTGGGGCTAAGAGGGATGAAGTTACAGGAAAATGGAGAAAGTTACACAACGCAGAACTACACGCATTGTATTCTTCACCTGACATGTTTAGGAACATTAAATCAGACGTTTGAGGTGGGTAGGGCATGTAACACGTATGGGCGAATCCAGAAATGCATATAGAGTATTAGTTGGGAGGCCGGAGGGAAAAAGACCTTTAGGAAGGCCGAGACGTAGCTGGGAGGTTAATATTAAAATGGATTTGAGGGAGATGGGATATGATGGTACGGACTGGATGAATCTTGCTCAGGATAGGAACCGATGGCGGGCTTATGTGAGGGCGGCAATGAACCTGCGGGTTTCTTAAAAGCCTTTTGTAAGTAAGTATTATTACTATTATTATTATTGTCATTGTTATTATTATTATTATTATTGTTATTATTATTATTACTATTATTATTATTGTCATTATTATTATATCTACATGTAATATTTAAGTATTTGGATGGTATAGAAATTAATGGAAAGGTCTCTCTATTCGATATGAAGCCCTTTGTGTTTCATCGCTATTATTTTATTTTCATCATATTTCTCCCCTAAATCCTTCCTTCAAACCGCAATGAAAATTCACTTGACGATAAAATTCGCTGTTTGACGAAGTTGACAGAGGCTCATGACGTGCAGTGGAGATAATTTGCATACTGACGGTTGTCGTAGTTCTTCGATCAGATTGCATCTACTCGTTTGAATTAGTGGCAGTGGCATCTATGATAAATAGCTTAACAAGAAGTCTGAGCTCTTGAAATCGGGTTTGTCTCACAGTTGAAAACGTTATGGCGCACTTGATAAAATTATATGCGTATATGTATGTTTGCATTCATATATACGGATTCAAACGTGACAGATGGAAATGGATTTTGAAAGAAAATAAAGTCCGGGAAGGAACTAAAGCTTTGAAGCTAATTTCATATACCGGGTGCGGGAAAACGACTTGAAATGTTGAGAATGGTACATTAGATCAAAATAAACAACTAAGGCTTAGTTATTTCTTTAAATAATCCGTGGCGCTACAGCCCGTGAAGGGCCTAGTCCGACCAGCCGGCTGCTGGCCTCACGCACACATGTCGAAGCAGAAGTGAACGATCATCCAACCAGAATAGAGGTATCGTGTGGTTAGCACGATGATCCTCCCAGCCGTTATAGCTGGCATTCGCAACCGGATTTCGCTACCTATCGTAGCTCCCCAAGTGAATCACGATGCTGGGTGGGCACCGGTCCCATACACTGGCCGAAATTTCATGAGAAAATTTCTTCCCCCATGAGGACTCGAACCAGCGCGCATTCCGTAACGAGAGTCCTAGGCAGGATGCCTTAGACAGCGACGCCACGGCGCGGGACAGTTATTTCTTTAGTGGACTAAAATTCTAAATATCAAAGCCAATAAATTATTTATAGCAGCTTACAGATTTCCTGCACTGATAAGATTGCTATAGTGAAAGAAAGTGAAATAAAAACAATATGCGTAACATTTTAAATACACATTACTACTGTAATGAAAACAATCATAATAATAATGGCTGGACGTTTTCACCTTCAACATACAAACAAGGAGTACATCTGTTGCAAAGGGACTGGTGGAGTCACTCAAAGAATCCACGAAGAACGCGTGATGTACTTAAAACGTAAACAGGAACAATTGCTGCTCTGTAGTGAAAGAATCATTATGCTAAGCGGTACATTCAAGCAAACCACCAGAACGATGGGAATCTCCTGCATTGGAGAAGTTCAAATCGTACAAGTAATGAAAAATTGCTTATTTGTCAGGCGTTAATTAATTTTGGCTCCTCGAGAAGTAACTAAGTCATTAATTTCAGGGTGTTATTCTTTGAGATATTAACTGAGATCATGTCCTGCTGATAGGAGAAGTAGATGGTAACAATCGAACACATGCAGTAATTTTCATTGTTACAATTAATTATAAAAGTTGGATTTATTTTTTTGTTATTGGGTTATTTTACGACGCTGTATCAACATCTAGGTTATTAAGCGTCTGAATGAAATGAAGGTGATAATGCCGGTGAAATGAGTCCGGGGTCCAACACCGAAAGTTACCCAGCATTTGCTCGTATTGGGTTGAGGAAAAACCCCGGAAAAAACCTCAACCAGGTAACTTGCCCCGATCGGGATTCGAACCCTGGCCACCTGGTTTTGCGGCCAGACGCGCTGACGTTACTCCACAGGTGTGGACTAAAAGATGGATGTCAAAGAAAAGTGCAATATGTTTGTGGCTGGAAAAATTTGAATCTGTGACTCGTGAAGAACCACTACACGAGAATAACATTGCCGTTGAGATAGATAGTTAAAAGAGACTGGAAGTCTATTGAAGAAAAAGCGTACTGGAAGATCATTGGCTTAATGATAAAACGGTAGAAGTCATCCAAAGAGCATTTGTTCAGAGTCCAAAGGAATCAGGTTATAAATCTGTGTTGTTTGGGTAAAGGGAGATAAGTCATAAAAATGAGTTTCGAGGTAAATGAAAATTAAGCTTGGAACTCTTATTTCAAATAATTTTCTACACAAATAAAACACATCAACTGCTAGTATTCTTTTGATTTTTGCTCACTCACTTGTATAATTTAAGTTGTGTGTTCAGCTGAGGAACAAAATTCTATCTGCAGAAAAAAGCGACTCATCCCACTTTACCCGAACATCACAGAAATGTGTCCGACAATTGGGACTTCCGGAGTCAACAGTTCATAGAGCTTCAAAGAAACGTCATCATCTGACTCTTTATTGTTACATGCACTTCATCCACATTATTATCACGAAAGGTATGAGTATGCCCGTTAAATACGCGACGAAGTTCACGTTGTGCACGAGATACAGATTAAAAATTTTGCCAGTCACAATAGTAATATGCGTTACAAGAGCGGTATGTTGAAGTTTTCATGTTCGAGGAAAAGTTTGAAAAAGCGAAACGTAGTTCAGCTTTTTTAATTTCCGAGAATTGAAAGAAATCATACCGCTCGTGTATCGTACATTATTTTGTGCGAAGATCGTTTATTACATACCTGAAAGAGGAATTTCTAATTAGTTGCAATGAAATCTCCACCTTGGTTTCTGTTCAATGACGGCAAATTTGCAAAACAAAAATATCTGTCTTCAATATTGTTGCTTTAAAATGTTTTCTGTGTTTACTATACTGCAGCAGGCCGTGATATACGTCTGTCTTTTTTTCCTTTTTTCCCCCAGTCTATGGAATCTTGTTGATTTTTTCACGGCTTCCTTAATGTTACTTGCATTACGAATGCAGTAACTTTAGTGGAGTTGTAGAGTTTACTTAATTTTTGCAAATATTTAAAACCAATAATTAACAGTGCAATTTAGGTGAAATTGCAGAGGTAAGTTTCCAATTTATAATTATTACTATATTGAACGTCTCTAAAAAATATGTTAAAAGCCTAAAGCAGTAAAATCAATATGTCACTTAAGCGGTAAGAAGAGGGAAATTGTTATGTGTGTTCGGTTGGGAATACTGAATGTGGAATTTTAGACTTTCCGCGGATAGGTTTTGTGCGGAAACCAAGCAAATACGTACAATCTCGAACAAAATACATTGCACTTTTGTTTGGACATCCATCTTGTATAATAAATTGTAACAATGGATATTATTGCATTTGTTCGATTGTTACTGTCTTCTGTTACCTTCAGGAAATGCTTTGAAAGTTTTATTTTAATCTATAATAATAATAATAATAATAATAATAATAATAATAATAATAATAATAATAATAATAATATTGCTTTGACTCGGTTAAGAGAGAAGTTTTATATAGCTAATATTCTTATTGAATTTGGTATTCTCAAGAAATTAGTTCTAGTGATTAAAATGTGTCTCAGTGAAACTTACAGCAGAGTCCATATAGGCCAGTTTCTATCTGATACTTTTCCAATTCACTGCGGGCTAAAGCAAGGAGATGCATTATCACCTTTACTTTTTAACTTTGCTCTAGAATATGTCATTAGGAAAGTTCAGGATTACAGAGAGGGTTTGGAATTGAACGGGTTACATCAGCTTCTTGTCTATGCTGATGACGTGAATATGTGTGGAGAAAATCCACAAACGATTAGGGAAAACACGGAAATTTTACTTGAAGCAAGTAAAGTGATAGGTTTGGAAGTAAATCCCGCAAAGACAAAGTATATGCTTATGTGTGGTGACCAGAATATTGTACGAAATGGAAACATAAAAATTGGAAATTTATCCTTCGAAGAGGTGAAAAAATTCAAATATCTTGGAGCAACAGTAACAAATATAAATGACACTCGGGAGGAAGTTAAAATGCCTGTTATTATTAGGTTGAGAAGCTTTTGTCATCTAGTCCGCTGTCAAAAAATCTGAAAATTAGAATTTATAAAACAGTTATATTACCGGTTGTTCGGTATGGTTGTGAAACTTGGGCTCTCACTTTGAGAGAGGAACAAAGATTAAGGGTGTTTGAGAATAAGTTCTTAGGAAAGTATTTGGGGCTAAGTGGGATGAAGTTACAGGAAAATAGAGAAAGTTACACAACGCAGAACTGCACGCATTGTATTCTTCACCTGACATAATTAGAAACATTAAATCCAGACGTTTGAGGTGGGCAGGGCATGTAGCACGTATGGACGAATCCAGAAATGCATGTAGAGTGTTAGTTGGGAGACCGGAAGGAAAAGGACCTTTGGGGAGGCCGAGACGTAGATGGGAGGATAGTATTAAAATGAATTTGAGGGAGGTGAGTATGATGATAGAGAGTTGATTGATCTTGCACAGGATAAGGACCGGTGGCGGGCTTATGTGAGGACGGCAATGAATCTGCGGGTTCCTTAAAAGCCATTTGTAAATAAGTAATAATATTGCTTATTGCCAGAAAAATACAATGCAAATAGATTGTAAATTTACAAAATTCTACTTGTAGCACTCCCCTGTAAGAGAGTGTGCTTATGCTCAGAGGAGGATTCTGGCACCAATATTACATTTCTATCTCTATTCATTCAAAAATATAATCCACTGAAACCCCACCATGATCTTTGGGACACAGTGTAATATACCTACTACTTGGTCATTTAGGTGGGTTTGCAGCTACTTGCTTTGGAGCGCTGGAAGAGTGAGAGAACTGACAGAGTACCACAAACATGAAAATGAGACCGGACAGCTCTAGTCTTGCACCTTCATGGTGCGTGGGGGTTTATGCCTGGCTTTGTGTTGCTTACTTATTTATCTCTCGCCGGAGATAATCTGGGTGATGAGATCGCAGGAGTTTGGTGCTCTAGTATGCAAGTAAGTCCACTTTGCGTCTTGCCTAACACCGCGTGTGCTCTCATCTTATATCCGGCATCACGGCGAACTGCGCCCGCCCGATTATAAGGATTTATCCTGCAGCTTTCCACACGGTTTTAAAATTCCTACCCGACAAAACTGCGTTAATTATTCTATAAAAGTAGACGTGAAGTCGTTATGCTCGCTTGGCTTCCTCCCTCACAACGTGATGGTTAGAAATTGTGTCGTTAAGGCACTCCAACCAGTCTCGCATTTTCGTCTTCTTGGAGAATGCGAGTGCATGGACGACTGACCTTTGAGAATTAGCGAATTTGCGGAACCACAATAAAGTAATATACAGGGTGATTCACAAGGATTTACCGTCCTTTACGGAGCTTATTTCCGAAGACATTATGAGCAAAAAATGTCATAAAACAATTGACCCATTCTCAATATTTATAGAGTTACGTTTCATTATTGGAACGCATTGCTGTGAACGTGTGATCTTGGTCAGCGTGCAGTCAGCAGCCAGCGCGAGCGCTACGGAAATCAAAGATAGCCGTATGCAGTTATGTAGAGCGACGAGTGCCGTTCACAAGCGTGCGGCCAAGTGTACTCAAGCGGTCGGCGACATTCTATATACGTGTATATTGCATGCAAATTGAATTGCATCATATTACCTCATGGAGCCACCGGCGTAGCTCTGTCGGCTAAGGCGCTGGCGATCCGGATTTGCGTTCGGGCGCGGGTTCGATTCCCGCTTGGGCTGATTACCTGGTTGGGTTTTTTCGAGGTTTTCCCCAACCATAAGGCAAATGTCAGGTAATCTATGGTGAGATCTCGGCCTCATCTCGCCAAATATTATCTCGGTATCACCAATTCCATCGACGCTAAAGAGCCTCGTAATTGATACAGCGTTGTTAAATAACCAAGTAAAAAAAAAGTATTAGCTCATAAATTCTTACTTTTTCGTATAGGCTTTATCTCAACTTAAGTGGCAGATACTACTCGTTAAAATTTGACTCAAGGTTACTGCTGTAGAATTTCTAGTACATTGTAAATATTCATAATTTAAATATGTAGGCCTATGTCACTGTTGTATTGATTAAGGCTTGTTGAGTGAAAGAGAAGGCCTTATGGCCTTAACTCTGCCAGGGGAAATAAAATATTATACAAACTTCGGTCTTCAGAAATGTACTGAAATCTGCATCGAAGAGAAATATATTACCTCGGACCTCTTTCAAGAACTGAACCTGTACTCTTCCCGTATGAAGCTAATCTCTCTGCCAGTTGAGATTCTTCCCCCCCCTCTTTTTGCTATTTTCATGGTCTTCAAGGTCTGTCAGGGACTGTCCCTTAATCTGACTCTCCCTTTTCTTCGATCTTCCCTTCTCCTCTTCTTGCGCTCGGAGAGTATTGGAGTTTTTTTGTACAATTTTTCCCTTCCCATTCAGTAGAATCCATGGAGAGTTCAAGAACTTAAATTCTGTTGTTTCTGAGCCAAGTTCTTGGCCCGAGAATATTATAATGAACTAGAAGAGTCACTATTTTATATAGCTTGACATAAACAAGTTATGAAAACATTCCAAATATGATTTTTGTACTTTCTAAAGGCTTCCAATAAAATAACTCTATTTTAAAACGAAATTGTGGCGTTTCTTGTGTAACTTTTAGACAGTTGACATGTAGTATATGTTATTAGGTTTAAGAGTTAACAAACATTAAAATTCATACATAGAAGCATAGATAATACGTCATTCTTGGGTTGAAATCCCTCTTGAACCAATTGTCCGTTTGAGATTTTTACGAAACTCTCAAGCTATAAGGTGAATGTTAGATAGTTCCATGGAGAAACTTCGATCTCATCTCACTGAAATATCATCTCACAGTCAACAATTCCAACGATGCTAGAGAACCTAATAGTTGATAGGGAATCATTAAATAATTGATTACATGTGAATAAAAATATGACACTTCAAGCCTATATGAAAGTGGGATTGCATGTTGCGTTATACATTTGAGAAAGCTTCCTGTTTTATCTTAGCTTCCAATGACAGGTGTTCCTTAATGATAAAACTGACCACATCACCGCCTTCTAAACTTTGTGTCGTAACGCTTCGGTGGCAGTAATTATTTCCTGTAAGGGAAGCTGCAGCAGTGTTGCCAGACTTCCTAATGACAGGAAATAACAATACGTGTTAATCTTTTTATTTAATTTGTAAGAAAACCATCCATTTTACTGAAAAACTACGGAGGTATAAATCATTCCTTATCAGTTGCTCTAACGATAAGGATACAAATCATAATCGAATGGATAGTACTTATCGAGGAAAACAGTATTAACCTGTACGAAAAGTTTTTTTCTGAGAAAAGTATTAATTTGGGACTAATATGGTATTATACAATTTTTTGTTGTACACTATCCAAGGAATAACAGCGCTTTTAAAAATCTGCATAAGTTATCTTAATTTCATCCTGTGTATGGGTCGATTTTAAGTTATAAAATATTATTATTATTATTATTATTATTACTACTACTACTACTACTACTACTACTACTACTACTACCACTACTACTACTACTGTTATTTATTTCTCTAATGGCATAGAACATTAACAAAAAAAAATAATCAATTGTCCATCTGATTCATCATCTTGACCCTGGATTCCTAATATTTTTCGGTCTCGGATGTACTGCGAAGATCCGGACAGCGTATTAAGTGGCCCCTGTCCATATCTTCATCCAGATTACAGAGCTTGCAGCTGGGCGTTTGAAGTAACCCAGAGCGATACAGGTGTTTGGCAAGATTGTCGTGTCCAGTTTGGAGCCGGAACTTCGCAACAGCTTCTTGTCTTGGCCAGCCAGGTGTGATTTGTAAGGAAGTCTTTTAGGGCTTGATTGTGTTGTTTGATTCTAAACTCATGAGGTATTTTTCCTGCATTTGCATTTTTATGTAGAATTTGGAATATTTAGAATAATTTAGAATATGATGTTACTGATTTGCAGCAACTAGCGAACATGGCAGCATTCTTCGCTATTATTATTATTATTATTATTATTATTATTATTATTATTATTATTATTATTATCATTCAATTCACGATATAGCCTGAATCTGTTCCGGTCTTACGTCGTTCCATCTTTTCAAGGGTCTTTCTATGGACCGTCGTCCTTAGGTATGTAGTCTAATATTTGATTTTTCATTTTAATCTGTGTGTTCTTTTAGAGAGTGGTCGGATCTAATTATAGGTGAGAGGAGTGAAACTTAAAAGTAGGACTTGTTTTAGGTACAAAGCACGTACGGTCAGAAGACCCGTGCATTGGATGTAAGAGAAAATTATGATAATATAGACTAACATCTGTATGTATAATATTACTCAATAAATCCATCTATCTATCTAAACATTTGTTTTGGGATTCGTTTCTGTGGCATTCTATGTAAGTGTTGTAGCCAATTGTCTGTGTATGTGTTTAGTCTTTCAGTTATTGGTTCTATTTGTAGTTCTGTTCTTATTCTTCTGTTTCTGACTCTGTCCATTTTTGTACTACATCTCTTGACAGTTCTAAGAAATCTCATTTCTGTAGCTTGTATTTTACTAAAAACGTTCTGCATAGTAGTCCATGTTTCACTGCCATACAGCAGTATTTATTATTATTATTATTATTATTATTATTATTATTATTATTATTATTATTAACACAATTACGCACTAACGTCATCCGGCTGTTTTGTGAACAACAGAAAATACCGATAACTGAATGGTTACAGAAGTTATGGCTAACAGAATTGGAGGTCAGTCCTGCATTGTTCCAGTCTGCAGCCAGCTCTTGTATCGATATAATTAACAAGCATAAAATTGAGTTTGAGTTAGCCCTATTGTCCAGAATTGTTATGAAACTCGTACATTTTCTACCTGGTTTGTTCATTTGTATTTAACTAAATATACTTAAAACTCTGATTAAGTCGTCAGAAAGCGTGACAGACTCCATAGTTCTATCAGAATTAAATTTTCGCAGTGCAATCAGTGAAGCCCCGTATTTCTAATTTCACAAATGTAAATAATGACATTAGAGAGTGAAATATGCGACATATGTCAAGTAAGGGAGAGGAGGTGTACAGTGAAGAGCGATGAAATTAAACGCGTTAGGGAGCATCTATGTTTACAAGAGAATTTCAGTACGATCGGGTTGCAGCGTGTACAGGACGTTTCAGTGACCGTGTTACGAATTTATAATGGTTATAGAGATAGACATTGGAAATAGTATGGCTTAAGAATCTGTATTGGAAACGCCTAGTTTGTGCGTTGTAACCTGAAATACTCGTAACAAAAATACGATGAAGCCATGGATATTGATATGTTCTTCAGCTAAAAATACTTCATCCTTTTTCCGAAGCTCGGAAGCTTATTGTGTCTAGTAACTGCTAAGTACAGAACGCACAAACATTAGTATCTTAGCAACACAATTACTTCTACTTAACTTAACGTTATTTATTTATCTGTATCTCTCAGTGGAAGATAGATCAAGAATTGATATTTTAACCCAGAAAAACTGTAAAATAATTAATCAAACAACCAATACTTGATAGCAACAACATTTCAGATACTGTACAGTAAACAACAATCTCAATATATCATCATCATCAGATGGGAGCCACCGGCGTAGCTCGGTCGGTTAAGGCGCTTGCCTGCCGATCCGAAGTTGCGCTCGGGCGCAGGTTCGATTCCCGCTTGGGATAATTATCTGGTTGGTTTCTCCGAGGTTTTCCCAACTGTAAGGCAAATGTTAGGTAATCTATGGCGAATCCTCGGCCTTATCTCGCAAAATATCATATCACCAATTACATCGACGCTAAATAATCTCGTAGTTGATACAGCGTCGTTAAATAACCAAGTTAAAAAGATAAAAAAAAGATGGTCCTGATCCAGCCACAGACGTCTCTGCCGTCCCAGATCTCTATGTCCCCTTTGATAGTGATGAAATTCCAATTTTTTAATTTTGTGTCTGTCCATACGTTGCAAAAAAATAGTCTGAAAGTCTGCTTGCTTTGGGAACATTGCGTCGCTCGTTCACGTACGAAAACATATGCACTCGGTCTGAACAGCAGCGTTCCATCCCATAGTCACTGCAGTAGAATCGCCAGACTTCCTAATGACAGGAAATAACGATACTTGTTAATCGTTTTATTTAGGGGAGAGTCGGGTAGTATCAGACATCGGTAATATCGGACAGTGAGTTTCTTTCATCTACCACACGATGATAGTACCTGATTGACATGGTTACGTTACTGTGATGTCGCATAGAGAAACGTAACCACGTCATTCAGGTACTACCATATGGTGGTAGATGAAAGAAACGCACTGTCCGATACTACCCGACTCTCCCCTAATTTTGCAAGAAAACCCTCCATTTTACTTAGAAACTGTGAAGGGATAAATAATGTTTTATCATTTTATCTAGTGATAGGATAAGAGTAAACATCAGAATCGTACGGATAGTATATTTATCGACTAAAACAGTGTTAACATTTAGGGGAAAATTATTTCTTCTAAGTAAAGTATTCATTTGGGACTAATATGTTACCTAGAATTTTTTGTTGTGCTCTATCCAAGGAGTGAGCTGTTAAAGTCTGCAGAGTTATATTACTTCCAGCCTATACGAGGATGACTGCTGTATCAGTGGATGTCAAGCGTTGTAGAGTTGACCCTATTTTCAAGCGAAATTAGTATGAAAACATGCAACTCCACTTACAAACCAGAATTTATTTTCTGTAAGACATCGAAACCCTTTATGGAGTTACAAGCGACGCGAACTGAAATAAGTAGAATAACAGGCTAAAACGCTACAATTTAATACGTCACTTCTCGTCGCTAACGTGGCGTGATAAGCTAAAAGATCGCTTTTATGAATCCTGGGCGTCGGTTGCAATATTTATATCCCACAACGCACGCTGCATATGTCATCTGCGTGGCTACGGGAAAATTTTAAATTATTTTAAAAACCTGCAAAGGATCCATGTATTTGCGCTTAATTTGAACATGAAATATGCAGGCAGTTAATTCTTTATGTGTCATTCCGTTAATGTGCCGGCCGGTTAATTGCGTAGCTCATGTAACTGGAACTGCCAGCAAAGAAAATTAACCTCGTAACGCGGATCAGCTCGCACCTGCAGCCCGTTACAGAGACTCGTCTGGGGGATTCGCATAGCGAGCACAAACAGTGTAGCTAGGCATACCAATAAGAAGCGATAGTAATTAAATTAAGAAAGAAATGTAAGTGGCAGACTAAAGCTAAAGGTGTCCATGAACTTAACCAATTTTAGTAAACCAAGGACGTTGTTGTAATTTGCAATTCCGTATTAGGCCTATACGAGTATAAAAAGAAGATATCGTGATGCTACCAAAATAGTAATATGCGTTACAAGAGCGGTATGTTGAAGTTTTCATGTTCGAGGAAGAGTTTGAAAAAGCGAAACGTAGTTGAGCTTTTTTAATTTCCGAGAATTGAAAGAAATTATACCGCTCGTGTATCGTACATTATTTTGTGCGAAGATCGTTTATTACATACCTGAAAGAGGAATTTCTAATTAGTCGCAATGAAATCTTCATCTTGGTTTCTGTTCAATGACGGCAAGTTTGGAAAACAAAAATATCTATCTTCAACATTGTTGCTTTAAAATGTTTTCTGTGTTTACTATACTCCAGCAGGCCGTGATATACGTCTGTCTTTTTTTTTTCCCCAGTCTATAATTGCGAACTTAAAACAAACGGCTTCCTTAATATTACATGCATCACGAAATGCAGTAACTTTAGTGAAGTTGTAGAGTTTTACTTAATTTTTGCAAATATTTAAAAACAATAATTAACAGTGCAATTTAGGTGTAATTGCAGTGGTAAGTTTCCAGTTTATAATTATTACTATATTGAACGTCTCTAAAAATAATATGTTAAAAGCCTAAATCAGTAAAATCAATATGTCACTTAAGCGGTAAGAAGAGGGAAATTGTTATGTGCGTTCGGTTGGGAATACTGAATGTGGAATTTTAGACTTACCGCGGATCGGTTTTGTGCGGAAACCAGCAAATACGCACGATCTCGCACAAATATATTTATGGCGATGTGCATAAAAAACGTTGGTAACGTAGTAACCTTGTGTGACGAAACAACAGTTAAAAGTAACCGTCCTAAAATGTAACTTCTCTGCACAACTTATAATCACATGTTTGTATGACACCTCATTTAACCAGGGTAAAGTTTGTGATGATACCCTGGCGTTCAAAATACCTGATCCCTACTAATCGATAATGACCGATAATTTGTTCGTGTAAGTATGGTTTATTTAGTTATTACAGTGGAAGCTCTGAAGTTCGACAGAAATCAAATTCGACATCCTATAGTTCGACAGCTTACGTAGGAGAATTAGACACGCCCCTATACGGGCACCAAGAAATGGGTTTGCCATTTGCATGGGAATTGATTCTGTGTCTTGTAGTGATGCTTCTGTTAAAGGAAAACAGAATATTTTATTGATTAGAACATCCATATTGATCACTGATTTTAAATTAATGAACTCTTCTTCTTCTATTTGAGAATTGTGCCGTTTATGAGACGGAACTGTCGAAACCCACTGTGATACTAGAAGCGCTTACACAAGTCTCGGGGCGGGCAGGAAATGCAAGTACAGTACTGTATTCGTTGATGAATAACCAATAAGAATTTGTATTCATTTCACCGTCACACTCACTACCCTTATTGGACTGAACTTTCAATTCTGTTTTGTCGAACTTAGGAGAGTCCACTGTAACTTCTATGAATAGATGGAGAATATAACATTCAGTGTCGCCAATCACACATAAATATACCCGCATTATTGAATTAAAATTTCATCTTCCTGTGCTGATTGTAAAAAAGCGCTTGGTTTAGCAGGAAATCGCTGATAGTGTCAATTATGAGTATAATTTATACTTAATCTACATAATAAGTTTTTCCAACACATTTATACCCGTCCCAATAATAGTAATTCTTGAGAACTAGGGGAACTACTTGAGAGATTGTCCATTTGTTACGCTATATCTTTGGTTCTGACTTATCCCGTGGTTAAAAGTTCGCTTACACTATCAAAAAATTGTAGGTCAGATATCTTAGAATGCCAGTGTACACTATTTCTACAAAATAACACAAGTAGAACACCTATACCTCTGCAAACATGACAGTCAGAGACTAAGAACGACTATACTTACATCGTTTACCGTCAGTAGAGAAATTGGAATCTTCTACAATCAACTGCTTTTAAAGCCACCGGCGTGGCTCAGTCGGTTAAAGCACCTGCCTGCCGGTCTGAAGTTGCGCTCGGGCGCGGGTTCGATCCCCGCTTGTGCTGATTACCTGGTTGGGTTTCTTCCAAAGTTTTCCCCAACCGTAAGGAGAATGTCAGATGATCTATGGCGAATCCTCGGCCTCATCTCGACAAATACCATCTCACTATCACCAATCTCATCAACGCTAAATAACCTAATAGTTGATACAGCGTCGTTAAATAACTAAAAAAACTGCTTTAAAAGAACACATTTTAGCATTCTTTTGTCACTTCGATGAATTAAAGGAGAAATGGTAGTAGAAACATTAAAAGGTACGCGAAAGCGCTTCCTTGCAAGGGAGTTTGGGGTTGGGAAAAACTGAATATGTGAGCTCCAAGTCTGTTGGCCACTTGTCTGACTCCGAGTTTCGCTGTTCCACTGAAGGAACTCTAGAGAATTTTGAGGGGAAAAGCCGAAAATGGGCGTAACCTAAAATTACCACATAAAAAGGGGAGGGGGAAATGGATGTCAGCAGCATCCGAAGAAGAAACGCCGGAAGACGTAAGCCTGAACATTGAAAGGCATCGTATCCTTTCGCAGTTCGAATGGAAGTCGAAACTTGCCCATGCCAAGGGAAATATGCGAAAGCCAAAGCCACGACTCCCATTTCGAAAACTTCTCTTTGAGAAAAATGACAGAATTTTGTGGGTAGGAGGTTGTAGGTACGTGGCCCATTTTTTTAGAGTTCATCCCGATATTTGTCTTTGCGCCTTAGGGAAACCACGGAAATATCACCTGAAAAATTATAGCATATTGTCAGTAAATAATCTACATCCGTAGGCTATATTATACAACCATTAATATCATTCAGCAGGCCTCTTAACCCTCTCATTAAAATTAAATACGGAGTATAATATAAAATTAATAAAATATTAACTCAAAAACTTAGGACTTATTCACACAATCAATGAGATTTAAAAATCTCCTATCATTTTTACTAAGATTATTTGATGAGTATCATTTCCTGATAAATTGGTTTTAAATTCTGCATTTGGATAAATAGTTAAATTTGTGGAGAAGTGCTTTAGTGTTTTAGAAAACTCCAGGTTAATGTTAGGCCGTTTTTACGATTTTACCAAAGCTTTTGATACCATTTCTCACGATATACTCATACAAAAACTGGAATTTTATGGTTTTAATAATTCTAGTACTATGTTTTTAAATTCTTATTTAACAGGCAAACACCAATCTGTTTACTGTAATGGTGCAATGTCTCAATTTAAACCTGTCAAGTTTGGTGTCCCACAGGGTTCCGTTCGTGGTCCTGTGCTGTTCATTATATATTAACGACCTCCCAGGCAGCATTGAGGATGACTGCCTTGACACTTTCATGTTTGCTGATGATTTGGCACTTGAAATTTCTCAGGATAATGATTTTTGATGAAAAGACAGCTTGACAACACATCGTTCAGATAAAAGAATGGTGTGATGCCAATAAACTTAGAATCAACTCTAATAAGACTGTAGATATTAAATTTTCTTTTAACAGAAATATTACTGACTTGTCTTCCTCAGTTAAATTCCTAGGCATTCACCTCGAAGCCGTTCTGGGCTGGAGTACACACATAGAATATCTTGTTAATAAAATTAATAAAGGAATCCTCAGACAAACATTGTGTTATAATTTATTCTTTACTTACAGTTATTATGCCCATATTTACAGCCACTTAAATTACTGGACGCTTTTGTGGGGCAACCATACTTCGGTTTCTAATTTGTTTATTCTTCAAAAGAGAGCAGTGAGAATTATTTGTGGTGTCTCTTCTAGAACTCACTGTAAACCACTTTTTATACAACTAGGAATGCTTACGTTGCCGTCAATGTTTATTCTCGGTTGCCTTCTGTATGGTAAGCGTAATGTGCATAATCTTCCTACTTGTTCATCCATTCATAATTATTCTACCCGTTCCAGACTTGACATATATTTCACCAAGTACAAATATAGTACTACAAGCAATAGTTTTATTTCCATATTTATAAACTTTATAACTCTTTGCCATTGCATATAAGAAACACGTCATATTTTACTTTTAGAAGGATGGTGAGGAGGACATTGATGGCAAATCTACTCTTCAGTGTCAATGATTTTAGCAATATTACGTTTTAGATACTATTTGTTTTAACCTCATGTAATTGACAAATCTGTACATTTTAACCTGATTTTATACTATTTCTTTTAAAACTTTTAATCTGTTTTTGTGATTATCTGGTGATTGTATAATTATTTTTTATTTCATTCTTACATTTATTCATATTGTAGTAGCCATGTATTATATATCTACGTTGTCTATGGTTGTAAATCGCTGAACTATCCAATAGTGTAGAATACAATTTGTACAAAACTACATTATCTGTATGAGGGATGCTGGACACATGTATATCCATAAAAATGTAAAAAAGGATGGTATTGAGCAACATTTTTATTTTTTTCTACTTATGATGAGAATGTGAAGTATTGGTTTTAATTAACTGATGAACTAGTGGACTTACTCGTGTTAAATATGTAATATTCGTCCGGCTTACAGCTGTTTCAGAGCATCACGCACCATCATCAGAGCCTACTAGATCGCGGCGTCATCTCGAACGTCTCTGCCTGTTAGGAGGGTGTGTTTTATTGTTGGAATGTGTTGGATTGTGGAGTCGAATAGTGTGTGTGTACTGAAATTGATCTGTGTGTTGTACACACATACTATTCGACTGCACATTCCAACACATTCCAACAATAAAACACACCCTCCTAACAGGCAGAGAAGTTCGAGATGACGCCGCGATCTAGTAGGCTCTGATGATGGTGCGTGATGCACTGAAACAGCTGTAAGCCGGACTAATATTACATATTTAACACGAGTAAGTCCACTAGTTCATCAATTAATTATATTCAAGTGTTAAAAGTGGTGTACGCAAGATTCAAAAATGGATTATTGGTTTTAATATAAATGTGGTAGGACTGGTAGGCCTAATGATGCCAGATTATATGAAGGTACATTCTAAAGTAATTTATTATCTGGGCAACTTCTGTAACATTTTGCTACAATCTGTGAAACAAGCCGTACGAAATAATGCAATAACAGGAGTCCAGGTGAGGTTAGTGCAGCCTGGGGAGAGAATCAGTTCTTGATTACTACTGAGTCCCACCGCGTTTGTACCACGCACTGCGGTCCTCAGCATTGATTTAGTGCGCCGGTATTAACTAATCTTCATAACTCTGTGTTATTATGAACCTGGCATTACACTCTGCTGAATCTGTATTAACCTAATTTTACAGGTTATAATTTGACTAATGTCTCACTTTGGAAAGTAACACTACAGTATAATTTAAACAACTCCTTAAAAAGTCGAAAGTAATGACATGTAATTTCTCATACAATGCCAGATCAAAAATAGGAATAGATAACACAATTTAGAACGAGTGAAACTTTTAATTTATCCTGAATGTCACACAGACATTGAAAGAAAGGCTGACTTATCTACATTTCAGCACATTTATAAGTTTGCCTATAGGAATTCCGAGAACTTTCAAGATCTTGATGTTGAAAAATGTTCCGTCTGAGTAAAAATCATCCCGCGTTTTGTACTTTTGACGTTAAAGGTTTAGAATGGAATGGAATGGAATTTAACTGAGGGGGCACGGATGGCCCAGCACTGCGACCTATTGGGATCCATTGCGCTAACCATCGATATGGAATGAGTTGCGTGCCATAGATTCCCTACGCGCACCGCCCTAACCCCATGACTCCCTTAACAACCGGTTCCTACAGTCGACAGAAATCCATATACCATTCCTGCTTCGGCAACTTCCCCAAAGGCCCCCCTGTCGGTCCGAGGCGAAACTCCTCCCCCGAGTAGGTCCGCCTCGGGTGCTCGTTGCAGAAGCCATCCAACGTCGCTCAACTACATTCCACGGAGGCCGGCCGAGAGAGCCAGCAGCTTCGGGAGGCCGCCTGTACTGTACTCCAACCAGGAGAAAGTCTCAGGGGAATGAGATGCAGCGGAGTAATGCTGTGAATGAATGTTGATGTCATAAGATGTCATAAAGTCACACATGTGGGTACATGCATCTCCATTAGCTAACTCTCAAAGCACAAACGATAACACTGACACATATATTTATACTAGCCTAGTTACAAAATTAGATCACGGTTAATTTCCTTGTCTTTTAATCCCTCCATATAGGAAATGACATATGCAGGAGAGCGCATGTTTTTTAAACTGAAGTTATAACGGTAATATAATCTATCTACTTCGCTCCAATAGATGACGCAATAGCAAGCACATTCCTTTCACGGTTAATCTCCTGGTTGGAGAACAGTAGAGTGATCTGAAAAACCAGAAACGGGATGATGAGGAAAGGATGATGGTGGAGGAAAGGAAGTGACGAAGAAGACTGGGGTTCCAATCGCCTGATAAGGTTACCTGACAAAGTGAGGGGAAAAAACCCGAAAAAACCACACTCAGGAAACTCGTACTGACCGGGAATCGAACCCGGGACTGCTGGATTAGGAGTTAGACTCGCTAACCCCTCAGCCACAACGGTGGACTGACGTTAAAGGTTTACTCTGATATCACTTTTGGTACCATGAGAACAGAAATGTAAGATGAATTTTGTGCCTCGTGGTTTTCCTCACGGTCCGACTCGCTCCTTTCTCTACTGAATATGCCTCGAGGTTTTCCATACAGTTATAATGGAAGTATTGAGTATATGGACAAGGTGCCCATAAAGTCCGTATACATTTCCATGATACTGACCTACAGCGGCACAATGAACATGATATTTGTGTAGAGTAGAATCTAACAAGCACTCAAGCTATTGGAATTCCACATGTCCACTTTCCTTCTCAACACACCGCTCACATTGCCTTATGATTGCACGGAACACCCGTCGTAATACAGGAGGTGTTATCAGCAGGCATGCCTCTCTTATTCGCCGCTGTAGCTCATTAATATCAGGAAACCTGATTTCGTAAACTTCGCTCTTGATAAAGCCCCATGCGAAAAATTCGAGGAGTGTCAGGTCGAAAAAGCGGGGAGCCCAAATGCGTTTCGAACCTCTTCCGATTCACCGGCCAGGAAAGACATCATTCAGGTACTCTCGCACAGTGATTGTTTAGTTAGGCAGTTTCCCATCTTGTTGGAAAACTGAGTAGAGTATACCATCCTACTGCAACTGTGGCCAGGAACTGTATTAGCATATCCAGATAGCTTCCCCCGGTTATTGTCTTTTCGGCAAACATGACTTTTTTTGTCACTCAATGGCTTCATTGGGTGCTCATCTGTCCAGATCCGCCATTTGTGTCGGTTCACGACGCCGCACAGTTGAAATGTCACTGAACAGGACATGATCCACCAGATCCTCCTCGGCTGCAGCCATCCTCCAGCCTGTGAAGCACCTGGATATGGAAAGCCTTCTTCTTAAGAGTGTAACGCAGCATTTTCCACACTGTAGACTTTGGAAAGTTCAACTCCCGACTCAGTCTGCGAGTGGATGCCTTTGGACTTCTAGCGATGCTATCACTTATTCTCTGTACCCGTAGTGAGGTCGTCCATTGCACTGCTCATTGCCTACAGACCCTGTACGCCTGAGTTTTTCACAACTTGCTGAACAGCAAGCCTCGTAGGCGATTCTTTGTGATACTTTCTCTGAAATACCCTCTGGAGTTCAGCATAGCTTTTGCCACCTAAACGGCAATCGTTCAGCAACGGTAAACATTTGGACGTGTCTTCACTGTACTTACAACAGAAACGATCCAAACTTATGCTTTCTGTAAAGTGTATAGGGACTTTATGGGCACCCTGTATTTTATTACTATAATTTGAGTATATATTTCACGTAATAGTAGGGATTTACGAATAGGAGAAATACAAGGATAACACGTAATTCTCGTAAAGTTATGCAGCATAGTAAAGCTACGCATGCACTTTGCGATTTTTTTTTTTTTTTTGCATTGTCATAATGCTCTCTTTACTCTTCGTCTAATCCTCTTTTGCTGGCGTTTTCCACGTTACAGTGGTTTACCGTCGTACCCACCGGCTATAGCTTTTCTGAGTGCCTTACTCCGTCGGACAGGTGACAGGTCTATCCTGGGAAAATGACAGGGTGATATATGAGGAATGATGGTGAATGGTGCATGAGGATTGGGAAGGAGTCAGGCATAGTCTTTGAAATTGTTATTATCTAAGCACTCGTCTGGAGGGAATTGGGAAACCTTTACAAACCCAAGTCAGGGTAGCCAGCTCCTGAGATCGAATCTCGGACCTTCCGCATGAATGTGGAAGTAATAATTATTGCACCATCGTACTCAGTACCCTTTGTGTAATAAGAAATTAAAAAATGCGGACTTTTTACGTTTTATATCCCATCCAGAACAAAGTAATAATAATAACAAATCCGTTTCGCTGTAGCCCTTGGAGAGCCACGACCTGCTAGCAGACTGCTTACCTCACGTCCACATGCCTCAGCAGAGGTGAACGATCATCCAACCAGTATAGAGTAACGTGTGGTCACCTCAGCCTTTGTATCGTTGCATGTTATTTCCAATACCTTAAATATGTTGGTATTCCGTGTCATTTCCGATACCAAACATAATTCCTGTTCTCAATTAATTAATTCCATGTCATTTCCAATACCATCTGTAGAATAGGGCGTGACGTCACACAGCTACTTCCTGGCAACTCATGTGTGCTGCTGTTTACTTATTCTGTTTTTGCCTAGAATCGTTGCCAAGAGGACAATGTTTACAAATATCCACAGGGAATGTTGAAGAGTTAAGTCTGTTAGGGTGTTATTCATAGACATTTCACAGCACGCGCTACGAGCGTACTAAGCTAGCCCCGGCTATCCACTGGTTACTTGTACATAATTCAAATCATATCCTATCGCTAACACTGGTTTATGAATACGAAAAACGCTGATCATCCACCGGAAACCCGCGCTAAAAATGTCTATGAATACGGCCCTTAGTCTCTATTCGTCTTCAAACATGGGAGTCGTTGATATGTTAGTAACAACAAAAACAAGCCATCTTATGTACATGAAGATTACAAGTGCAACGTAAGTAAACGAAATGAATCTACGACGAATTGGTTGTGTGAAAAATATTACACTGTAAAATGTAGAGGAAGAATTACAACAAACGAAAATCACCAAGTAGTATCTGAACACAGCTGTATTGCAGATGTAGCAAGATGTGAAATAGAAAAACTTAAATTCATTTGTAAGAAAAGGGCCAGAGAAGAAGTGACGCCCATGTCAGCAGTGTATAGGTAAGTATTTCAGGAAGTTTCGAGTTTAGGTTACGAGTTTGTGAGGGAAATTTCCCAATTCATTTCTCAAGTAGTCTACAATTCTGACTTTGTTCTAGATTAGCTATGTTGTAATTATTATTATTTACTATTTATGACGTATGTGTCAAAATATACGATCATTGTGATAAGCAGTTTTGGAAATGACTGTAATGGCAGAACCATAAACAGACAGTATTGGAAATGACTAGTTTTTAAGCAGTGTTGGAAATGTAAGTATTGGAACTAACATAGGCTATATTTCTTTATGCTCGACCATGCCGAAATGTAGTAATTATACACCTGGTAGCAGTCTTTTAATGCATGTCATTAAAGTACACCTACTCATTAAAGTACAGGTGTTCAGCCAATGACAACTCAGCTTACAGGTGTTCAGCCAATGACAAGTCAGCTTTGTACCGTTATAAAACCGCAAGTATCGATTATTCTCGGATATGCAATCGGAAGAGAATTAGCGAAAAGTCAGGGAGGCTGGAAATCCAATACTGTCGCAGAAGGTTATGTTCTGTTACTATAATAATTAGCGTTAATTGTAAATAATATTCAAATAAATTCAATTTGTCATCTCGTTTTTCAATGTCGAATTCAATAATCAAGGTTATATCAAGTTTAACGGGATTACATCAAGGTCAATGACATTATTGTTCCTCGGAAAAAATCAATACTTTCGCGTCTGCGCACATCTCACAATTCACGACCTAGAACAAGGTCACTTCCGATCTTGTCAGATACAAATAAAATGTATACATCTGAATAATTTCAAGTTAGAAATATGGTAGAGCATAAAAAGTCGTATGAAACTCGCCTATAATGGTAATTAAGAAGCTCGTATGAAAATTATGAAACTCGCTTGCGCTCGTTTCATAAACATCCATACTCACTTCTTAATTACTATCATTATAGGCTCGTTGCATAATGTACTATTATAAGTTATATGGTGTATGAAACCGGATTGCTGGGTGGGCACCGGTCATGAACAATTTTTTCTCCCGTAAAAATTCGAACCAACGCTCATTCCGTAATGCTACTTGAAGAAACGACCAGACCACACAGCTACAGCACGTAATAGGGCGTAGTATAAATGAAAAATTTAATAATTGAAGACAGGATTTCTGAGAATAAAAAACAAATATAGTACAGAGTGCTCCATAACAAGTCGAAAGGGAGGAGAAAACATTGGAAAAGACAGAGGAATATGGCAACATTTTATATGTGGCGAGATGAAGAGTTTCAAAGGCTGAATGTTTCAAACAGACAAGGAGGAGTAGGAAGAAAATATCTTCTTTAGCAAACATAGCATCAGCTCATTCAATATTTCCACTCTCATCAAACTATTACAAGCAGTGTTTATTTACAGCACACTAGTGGAATAATAACCAGAATGATATTTGGATTGAAGTTAAAAGACTATACAATGGTTAGCAATTGCAAGGACTTATGTTTATTGAAGGACAGAAACTCATTTAACTGATGATTAATAACACTTTTCAAGATGCATTTACATGAAAAATATTACTTTCATTAAACAGGCTTACTTTGAAATACACACTTTGCTTAACAAATGGTGCCTCGAAGCCATATATAATGGTTAACAGAACATTTTTGCGTCATATTATTAAACTGTCATGGTGTCTGATTCCTGTTTTAAATAAGTCATATATTTATTCCTCCTCAAAGTACACTTAGCCAGTACGTATGTTTAATTCAAAAGGGCTCGTGGTTTTAAAAAACATTTCTACTCCGTTTGATGCAATAAATATGAATGCGGAGAAGATATCATATTAAATTCTCTTTGACCAGTTTTAATGGATTGCGAGTTGCTGACACGAAATAAAAATGACGGCTTCTCAACCACTACGATGTTTATTCTCTCATTTCCAGCAGACTGACGAGTGTTGCAATTCTTGAAATGCCTATTAATAAATAAAAAATTAACTGTACAATCCTAACCGTTTGCTTATTCATTAGTGTAGTCTCACTCATGTAGTGGACTGATTGACTCGTGTTTAAAGTTAGATTATTACTATTTAGTGATGTCTATCAGATATGGGCTTTTAGGCTTAAATTATTTTGTTGGTCAAAGTGTGCTGAATTATATCTCAGTCGTTTGCAAGGATTAAACTTCTTACATATCCGTTTTAATTGCAAGGTTAAAAAGTGACAGGGAATTTCAGGAAATCCTTATGATTGTGTGCAAAATCTATAGGGTAAACATTAGTAATTTCGTGATAATTTCATGAAAACTAATTTAAAATGCAAATGTGTAAATATATCCTTATTCCGATTTTTTCATCTAAAAGACGATCATTTGCTGTACAAATCTGGAGACATAAAAGATTGGACACGTTCTTGAATATGTGCCAAAAACCACTTTTACAACTTAAGCTGAAAGGTTGGTTATTTCGTGATAACCTTGGTAATTTCGTGATATTACATTGATAATTTCGTGAGAGGTAGAAGAATTGTGGAAAAATTAATTAAAGTCTAATGAAATTCACATTTATTATTACAAGACTTCAAACAAGTCATTCCGTCTAATATTCATAGCAAGAAAACATAGAAATACATATCAACACATAATAAGAATGAAATCAAAGTAAAAATTGAAATTGAAAAGGGATCTTCTTTGCCCTGAAAGGGTGAACACTTTTATTACGGACTTTACTATAGCCTATATTACTAGGGTAACTTCAAAAGTAATACATAACATTTGTTTAAAAATTATATTTTTATCCTACAGCTTTGCTATTTTCACAGAATGTAGATGCATCCTTAAGGAACAAAATGTCACTTTTCCACATAATCCCTGTCCCTTTCAACTGCCTTACTTAACCTAGGAACGAGGGCCTGCAGACCAGCACGGTAAAAGTCTGGACCAACACGTCTGAGCCACTCTTTATCAGCGTGCACAAGGGAGTCATCTTCTAACCTCGTTCCGCGAAGGGATCCTTCAGTTTACCAAAGAGATAGTAATCGCACGGTACCAGTTCAGGACTGTAAGGCGGGTGTTTCACTGTTGTCTATCCGAATTTTCTGATCTGGTCTGTGGTCTTGTGACTGACATATGGCTGTGCGTTGTCGTCCAATAGCAGAACATCCTGCTTCTCCCGATGTCGTCGAACACGACTCAGTCGAGCTTGAATTTTCTTGAGAGTTGCAACATACCCGTTAGAATTAATGGTGGTTCCGTGTGGCATGATGTCCACAAGCAAGAGTCCTTCTGAATCGAAAAACACAGTAGTCATAACGTTTCCTGCCGAAGATGCACTTTTGAATTTCTATTTCTTTGGTGAATTTGCATGATGCCACTCCATTGTCTGCCTCTGTCTCCGGTCCAAAATGGTGGAGCCATGTTCCATCTTCTGTCACAATTCTTGCAAGTAAGTCATCTAGCACTTATCATTGACACTTAGCATGATAACAAATCAAACAGAAGCTACACTGAACCCATTGCGTCTCCGTTTTCTTTTTTGTTATCACATCCTGTCTTCAGAGTTCTAAAATTCCTATTGTAATATATTTTATACTATTTTAAAAATTGTAACACTTAATGCTCAACAAAATTTCGCCTCAAACAGCTAAGATTTCTATCAGTAAAGCTAAGCCTATATGGCGACTACAGATGTATCTAAAATTCCAAAAACATTTCCTAAAATTTCATGAAGATACAATAAATATTTTTACCAAATATCATATGCTTACCTTTAGTAATAAGCCTGTAATGTAATTACAAACATCCACAAAATTTGTATGTCTGAGAAGTCGACGCAAACTTGCTCTCTCCAAACATAAAAGCTGACTGAAGCAACTACAATAGTCACACAAAGCTTAGCTGTATGTTTCTGGAAACTGGACAACATATGCAATCCCTTGGCGGAAATTTGGATCTCGTAACACCATTGGTTAGTTCACAAAAGAGCAAAGAAAAAGTATCACGAAATAACCTCTGCCACGAAATTACCAATGTTTACCCTACAGGAATTAGGGTAGTGGAATTATGATAAATGAGTAGCTACAATTTGCTGTAAGATTTTAAGTGCGTCTAATGAACAGAATGGAATAAGCCATGATAAAAATCCTCCAATAATAATAATAATAATAATAATAATAATAATAATAATAATAATAATAATAATAATAATAATAATAATGCATTAAAAAGAATTCCATGATTCAGCTGTCAGTTTTGCATCTGAAGACGAAAGTATAACATTTTTGAACGGAGTTTTTTCAGTGTGATATCCCAGTTTCTATATAGGTCTATTGTTTGGCTAAATAACAGAACATAAATGTAGCCAAGTGTAAATGAGAGGTTATCTCTGAGAAAATAACTTACAGTTACGAGATACGCTGGCAGTGTCTCTCAATCTTGTGGAGACACATTCTTGCCCGTTTCACCGTGTTGTCAAATACACGCCTCGTCATGTCTAATTCGATATTGTTTACTTCGGATGTGATGTTTGTCCAGAGATTTGTCCGGAGATCTTGGATGATATGTGATCTATTTCTGTAGACTTTTTTCTTGAGTTGCGACACAGAAAATAATCCTCTAACGTCAAGTCTGGTGATTTTGGAGGCCACAGGTCTCTAGAAATAAATAACACAATTCTCGAAGAAACTGCTGATGTGTGCCATGGATTCATTAGACGTATGGCGTGATACAATCCTATTGAAAATATTCCTGCGTAAGTTCGAGTAACTAACTTTATTTATTTGAGGTTTAATGTATCTTACTGCCAGAAAAATGAAATAGACAAGAAATTAAATATGTTTTATGGTATGTATGGAAGAATAAGAAGAACATTAAGAAAGAAGACTTCAAAATCCACGAAGTTAAAATTTTATAAAATGATGGCAGTACCCACGCTAATGTATGCATGTGAAAATTGGACAATTAACAGAACAGACAGAAGAAGAATTGAAACAGCAGAAATGAAATTCCTACGTTTAGTAGCGGGTTATATAATGTTAGACAGAAAACGAAATACAGACATAAGAAAGGAATTGAACATTTTCAAATAATTGGACAGAATGCATCTCAGACGTAACTGGTATGAACATATACAAAGAATATCACCCGATTGACTGCCACATATACTTTTGAGTTACCATCCAAAAGGAAGACGAAATGTGTGTCGTCCATTGGAAAGATTCCAGTCCTTGATGTGGAAACAGGTCTAAGGCCTAATTCCATGAAGCAGAAGAAGAAGAAGATAAAGAAGAAGAAGGAGGAGGAGGAGGAGGAGTTCGATGTCATCTAGCTGCTGCACAAAGTCCGTGAAAATGTTATACACATCATTGTTAACAGTTCCTTAAAAAAGAATTGGTCCAATGATTCTGTGATTGCACACCAAACTCCAATTTTTTCTTGATGAAGAGATGTCTCGTGGTGTACATAAGGATCTCCTGACGTCTATATCCTTGTGTTTGATAATTTACATAGCCTGAGATATGAATGGTTATGTGAAAATAATGAACATTATAACGATGTATCGAAAGCATTTCTGCCAACTGTCGATATCCACTGAAACCCTAATTTCGCGCATCACTTCAATGAAGTTACAATTTAATAGTCATCGAAATTATGAAAATTATTGCAATTAAGAAGAATCGTAATGAAAGATAATTAAAAAGTGAGTTAACCCACTGAAAAATTCTTTATTTTTCTATGACTATTACACTCTTACTACGTCATACTACTTTTGACCAATAAAACGGTACGAAAGGACGTATTTCAACCAATCATGGCTGCTTATCGCATAATTTTATCGCGTCCCTAGCATTTGTTTCTTTGTTTGCCAACATTTGAAACTGCGCTGGTCTGGACGTCAAAAATGTATATACAATTACAAACCACTCTAGTCGATGCACAGCAGTTTCAAATATGACTCGCATTGGCATTCAAGAACAAGAATTAATAAAAATCACTGATCATACCTATGCATTTCTGAAATCCGATTTACAAATAAATGAAGAGCGCCATTCGGAAATCCTGAATAAGTTGAATACACCATGTAGGCCTAAATCAACGAGTTCCACTTCTATTATGCACATGTCCAATATAACATCAATTGAACCACCAACCACATTCAAATTTGAAAATTGTAGATTCAATAATTATTCCTTTTAAAATTATTCATGTTTATTTTTTATGTCATCGTCGTTAATTAAAACTTTTCTAACACTTGTGTATATTAGTTAGGTTATGTTATAGCTTCTGCTCTGAGAGGATAAAAAGAACTTCTGCTATATGATATTATGGATAGTCACGTATCAGAGATTGTTTAACATTAAGGTTTATTGAATAGTAATCATTACAGTGTGTGTATAATGACACTACTGCCATCTAGCATGCATCTAGCGTAATATTTGTAATATTGAAAATTATCTAGCTTTAATTAGTTAGGTAATCTTTTCGTACTTTGATTTTTATTGTAATTGTAATTGTAAATTTAATACTAATTGTAATTTTATTTGTAATTGTAAATTTAATACTAATTGTAATTTTATTCTTCATATTATAGTTGGAATCTCCTGGTAGAGGGGCAGAGAAGGCCTGACGGCCTTATCTCTACCAGGTTAAATAAATAAATACTACTAATACTACTTACTTACTTGCTTACTTACTTACAAATGGCTTTTAAGGAACCCGAAGGTTCATTGCCGCCCTCACATTATTAGTATAATTTTTTTAAATCGTAAAAATATTTAAATATTACTACTACTAATAAAATCTCCGTATTGTGATAATGTACACATTTTCACTAGCAATAAGGGACTCAAATCCAAACTTTTCTTGGGTTCTGTTGTGTGATTCGGCTTGGTAAAAAGTCTTGTACAGTTAATGTGTATAACACTTGATTTCTATTATCCCATGGCTCACGTAAATCTCATGCGGAAACAAGCGGTACAACATCTCATACATTGTTTCTCTCAGGCCACGAAGAGAGTTTCATGTTAAAAGAATAAAAAACGGCACGAGAAACGAGCACGCCTCGAAGTAGCTTTGAATAAAAAAAAGAAGCCATCGATTGAGCGCTCTCTCAATTTTTGTCCAGATTGCCTCGTAAAGCAGGTTTGAAGACTGCATCAAGACGTGTGCGATAACAGGCCTATCTCGACACTACATGCAATAAGGCAGTGCGCATGTGCGAGTCCGGAAGTTGCCCACTTGTAATGGCGAAATTTATAACTCAATATCCACAACACGAAGCTTCGGAAGAAGCCCTTCGGCCAAAACTGGAGTTCGTCTTGAGATATGGTCAGTGGGAAGTCGACTTTTTTCCCCATAGAAACGGATTAAATACAAACAGCCGAATCGACTCTGTTCATAGAGAGGCAGACTACGGGTTTCAATCCGGAAGGAGTTTTGTTGCTTTGTTACATTATCTGTTATGTAGGTCCATAACTTTTAGAATCTTTACGTAATCCACTCTGTCTTCTACAAGCAAGAAATCAGTTCGTCGTAGAAGATAAAAGGCGAACGAAGCGTGGCGGTGGCATCGTCCTTACATTCTGTGTGTATGTGAATATACATGTTACATCTTCGTGTGCGAGGAATGACACTGTATTTTTAAATTTAAGGAAAAGCCCCACAGGAAATCTCTTTTCTCATATTATTTTAAGTTTTTTTTAATTGGGTTATTTTACGACGCTGTATCAACATCTCAGGTTATTTAGCTTCTGAGTGAAATGAAGGTGATAATGCCGGTGAAATGAATCCGGGGTCCAGCACCGAAAATTACCCAGCATTTGCTCGTATTGGGTTGAGGGAAAACCCCGGAAAAAACCTCAACCAGGTAACTTGCACCGACCGGGATTCGAACCCGGGCCACCTGGTTTCGCAGCCAGACGCGCTGACCGTTACTCCACAGGTGTGGACTATTATTTTAAGTAGAGCCTCTATTTATTTAACATAATTTCTTATAAATGTATGAGGGGTTAGGTACAGCTTACAGCAGTAAAATTTTGGAAATATTCAACATTTTTTTTCTCCATTACTGTATCTTGTACAATAATGAAAATTGGTATGTGTAAAACACTGTTCTTCTGCTATATGATAAAAATATTTTAAAATATTTTTACGGTTTAAAAAAAATATTTATATATTTTTTCAAAATTCAAAATGGTGGCAGTTCACTGTGCAGTGATGAAGCTTTTCCCTCATAACTCAAAAACTTTCCAACATTCTGTTATGAAATTTTTTGTGTATATTTATGGATGTCATGTCTACAATATGATACAAAATCCCTTCTCTACCTTTGATAGATTATATGATAAAAAATAAATTCATTTTAAAAATGGACAATTATCAGTACTTTCTTTTAACGCAAAATAAAAAAAAATATTTATTAAGGAATGTAGTTGAAGGAGCATGATATTGTAAACATGAGTTTCAGCAATAAAATAAAAGAAAAAGATCATGAAAAAGTTAACAAGTTTATGAGTTATGAAGGAAAAGCTTCATCACTGCACAGTGAACTGCTACCGTTTTGAATTTTGAAAAGAAATATATAAATAGTTTTTAATTAAATCATAAAAATATTTTGTTTAATATAGCACAAGGACAGTGTTTTACACACACCAATTTTCATTATTGTACAAGATACAGTAATGGGGGAAAGAATGTTGAATAATTCCAAAATTTTTACTGCTGTAAGCTGTACCTAACCCCTTAAACACAACATTTTCACTTTTTCCCTTTGTGGTACAGTCACAGACAAAAAAAATGCAAGAAATGGAGTATTATAAAGAAAATGATATATCTGCTCTCAAGAGTATTACAGAATCACAAATCTTGTTTTAAATGAAAGTTAAAGGACTGATAATCAATTTTGTTTGATGATTTTTAGAAATTTTAATTTTTATATTGATATTTTTAGTTTTCATTTTTTCTTCTCTTATAAACATCTCAACAAACAAACAGGAAACAGGGGTGCATACATTCGCATACATTGACGTGCCCTCGCGCAAAAACATTTTCAACGGTAACTTCGAATCGACGCGTCAAAAGACATAAGTTGTTTAACAAAAAGGGTTCCTTATTATTAGATCTATCACCTCTCAGAGTTTGTCGCAGAGGTTTTGAGTCACCCTGTATAACATATATGGGTATATTTTATCATAATTGCACTCCTTATTGAACACGATTAACACGTCGCATATTATATACGTTATTTCAGTAAAATGAGCAAAAATATTGCATGGAAAGAATGTTCGCCATTCTCTTCTTTATGTTATGTTAGGTTGCGTATAGCTAGATGCTGCTGCAGTCACACAGACTTGAGATATCCAGACGTACAACAGGAGTCACACTCGTAATCATTATTATTATTATTATTATTATTATTATTATTATTATTATTATTATTATATTTCAGTTGCATTATAAATTTGTTTTTTTTTATGGTTTGTTGTTTCAGACTCAGACATATGAATTATTTACTCTTTATTGTATAATAATTGTGGGAATTTTATGTTAATTAATATAATAATTAAATATATTCCCGCTGGCCCAACACATAAACGTTAAAGCAATTTTTTACATGTACCTAACTGTATGTTATATGCATGTTTACATATCATTATATAGCATTACAATGACTTGTTATATCATTTAATAACACTAATAACAACTCCAGAATTTGTTAGTGCTCTTTTGGAAGCCATGGAATATGTATGAGATATATATATGCGTGCACTGCATTAATTAACTATATTGTGTTATATGTTTTACAGTACAAAATAATATTTGGTATTTAAGAGGATTTGGACGGAATGATTGGGGAAAAAAATCATTAAAATTTCGCTAATATTTAAATTGCAGGTGCTCAAAGTTTCAGCCTAAAATGTGATATAATTCTTTAGGTGAATGTCTTTTTCTTTATTCTCTGTTACAGAGAATTTGAAAGAAAATTAAATTTGCAAATAACATGAATATTAGTGTACTCATCTCGAAAGCAACTTAGATTAGAAAGTTGAAATTTTGTATAGATTTTCAGAATGTAATTACGTTAAAAGTTGACTATTTTTGTGACATTAATGTAAACATTTCAAATATTTTCATAGAAATTAAATTTTATATTATTTAAAGTAATTTTCATAATCAGATAAGTTTTTTAAACATAACTCATTTTTAGAGGAGCACTTAACCAACCTAGTATTAGTATGAATAAGTATTATTTTGTATCAAAGAGAAAATAAAATCCGGATGGTTTTTGAATCACTGTTGCACGTAGGTACTGGTGAATCGAATGTAGCCAAAAATATAATCAGACAGACAGGTTTCAGTTGATTTTTGCCTACATAGAACTAAATGTGCAAGTGGCGTTAACTGGCTTTCAGATTCTTCACTTAACAGGAAGACAAAATTAATTATTGTTTGTAATAAATAGAGCTATCTCTTTTAATTAATATAGCCCCCTTAATTAAGAACAGTAGTGTCTATTTAAAAATAAAAGAAATATAGCGCGTATGCTATTGTTTTTATCGTCATAGGGAAGAACAATTTTACTAATGAAAACATTTTATTCCTTGAAAGAGAAATCATAATGAAATTGTTGGCATTTTAATGATCAAAAATGAAAAAGTTATGCCATATTCCCATTAGAATAAATGTGTGTGTGTGTGTTTTTACTTCGAAATAATAAAAACCTTCCGCTTAAACTCTTTTATTTTCTTTCGTCGTCCTACTAAATTGGAAACAAAACAGATTTGTTTCTGGCCACATCTTCATATACTGTGAGGGATTGTTGGAGTAGCTGTCATTTGTTTAGCGAGTTTTGGCGCAGTTCTCATATTACAGCTGACCATCATAGCGTCTGCTGAGAGCAAAGCGTGTAACCGATTCTTCCTTAATACGTTAAAAGTCTCTCTCGTATCGCTTACATCCCTGGGGCTGCTTTAGAATGTCCCAACTTAAGAGAAATGGAGTGGTGACTCCATTGAGTCTTGTAAGTCGAAGACATATTATGTTAGCGTAGGAAATCTGTGGTCCATCTTAAAACCCGAAGAAGCAATATTGAGAAAAGAGTAAACGAAATGTGTGTTCTTTTGTTTGAGTCATTTGTTGACATGATTTTAAATTAAATTTTCGTATCTTGTCATAAATAGTAGGCCCTAAACCAAAGAATTGCAGTAGTATAAATAAAACATATAGAGGAATTTAAAATTTTATTTAGCAAGAATAAACCGATGGTGTTTGGGTAAAGGGAGATAAGTAGGCTAATGAAAATGAGTTTTGAGATAAATGAAAATTAAACTTCGGACCTTTATTGCAAATAATTTTCTATACATTTAAAATATGTCAAATGCTAGTATTATTTTCTTTTTGGCACACCTAATTATAGAATTTAACTTATGTATTCACTAGGGAACAAAACTTCATTTCCACAAAAATGACAACCCTCTTCACCCGAACATCATCGAAACGATGGTATTTCAAAATTTTTAGTTCTTTTTTTTTTTAACTTTTTTGTCACAAATATGACCATTTTAAGATTGTACAAGTCACTGACGTAGTTCAGGCGGTAGCGTATTTGCCTATTAATCCGAGGCTGAGCCTGGAGTGGGTTCGATTCCTGCTTGGGAAGAAGGTTTTCTCCAGATGTAAAGCGAATATCAGATAATATCATAGAGAAACCTCGGACTAATCTCGCCGATCACCATTGTCTTGCTATTACAAATTTAATCAGCACAGTAATTGGCACAGTGTCGATAAATAACCGACTGAAAGTGGGAAGGGATTTATAAAATTCCAACGTATTTATTTTTGGTTCGTAATTTTTAGGTTAGCTAAGAGTGAATTTAAGGATTACATAAATGAAACAGGCAGGATGTGTACACTCAACTCATAATTAGATAATGAAGCACATCAATCAATCAATTAATGAAGGAGAAAGGAGGGAAAGTATGCTGAAAAGTATAGAAGCGCGTCCTTTTAAAGGCCCTTGAGACTCATCCTAATCTAAAAGCCAGTTTTCTCATTGTTTACACCGTCCTACTTAAGGGGTTAGGTACAGCTTACAGCAGTAAAATTTTTGGAAATACTCAACATTTTTCCCTGCATTACTGTATCTTGTACAATAATGAAAATTGGTATGTGTAAAACACTGTCCTTCTGCTATATGGAAAAAAAATATTTTTACGATTAAAGAATTTTTTTTTATTTATTTTTTTTTTTTCAAAATTCATAATGGTGGTAGTTCATTGTGCAGTGTTGAAGCGTTTCCCTCATAACTCATAAACTTATTAACTTTTTCATGTTCTCTCTCTTTTATTTTATTGCTGAAAGTCATGTTTACAATATCATGCTCTTTCAACTACATTCCTTAATAAATAATATATATTTTTTTATTTTGTGTTAGAAGAAAATGCTGATTTTATTTTTTATTTCAGTATTTTATTTTACGACGCTTTATCAACATCTTAGGTTATTTAGCGTCGGAATGAAATGAAGGTGATAATGCCGGTGAAATGAGTCCAGGGTCCAACACCGAAAGTTACCCAGCATTTGCTCATATTGGGTTGAGGGAAAACCTCGGAAAAAACCTGAAACAGGTAACTTGCCCCGACCGGGAATCGAACCCGGGCCACCTGGTTTCTTGCATTATATTGTAGATAAAAGTAAAAGTAAAAAGTAAAGGTATCCCCGTAACATGCCATGAAGGCACTTGGGGGGCATGGAGGTAGAGCCCCATGCTTTCCATGACCTCGATATGATATGCATAAATACACACAAAAAATTTCACCAAAGAATGTTGGATAATTTTTAGTTATGTGGGAAACGCTTCATCAATGCACAGTGAACTGAATTTTGAAGAAAAAAAAAAGTAAATGATTTTTTTAAATCGTAAAAATACAGTATTTTTTACATGTAGCAGAATGATAGTGTTTTACACATACTAATTTTCATTGTTGTACAAGATACAGTAATGGAGGGAAAAAATGTTCAATATTTCCAAAAATTTTACTGCTGTAAGCTGTACCTAACCCCTTAAGGAACTTAAGTAAATTTTAAAGGCGGAAAAGCTGGAAAAACCGTAAAGTAGAAGGAGATTTTAATAGGTGGACAATTAAGTCAGCCTTGCAAATTCGCCCGCAAGAGCATAGACAGCGACTACCGCCGCATCTTATAACGTCCAACTGTCGAACCGTCCCTCACAGCCAAAGCCAAGTCCCCCGATGTGAGTTTGAGATTTAGATTTTAGATTTAGATTTAGACTTATTTTATAATAACATATACATAAAAACGTTACATTAAAATACCCCGAAAGAGCAAAGCTCGTGTTCGGGGACAGTTCCGTTACATATATATACAGTACTTAACAAAAGTTTAAGACCATGAGCAAATTTCATATAATTATTTTCTGGTCCTATATTTTTGTTTCTATTTCCCTCATGAATATTTTGTCAATTATTTGGACTGTGAGATATCTATCGACGCAAAGAAAGTAAAATTATGACATTTAGTTTTCGAGTTATGATTTTAATGAAATATTTTGTTACTGTAAAAAATGTTACATTTATAATTACGGAATAATTTATTCATGCTAAACCAACATGTTTATTGTAGTGATGATTTTTTTCAAGCAATTTGAGAAGTGTGAGAACACATTGGTACCAGAAAGAAAAATTTAAAAAATTTTATTTTCGTTTTATAATTTTTTGCATATTTTTCCAAAATAAGGAAAATAATAGTAGAAATAACGTTAAGTAAAGGCATTAACCGGACCTACGCCAATCGAAAGTACGAAATCACGTGATTTTCCTTATTTTGGAAAAATATGCAAAAAATTGTAAAACGAAAATAAAATTTTTTAAATTTTTCTTTCTGGTGCCAATGTGTTCTCACACTTCTCACATTGCTTGAAAAAAATCATCACTACAATAAACATGTTGGTTTAGCATGAATAAATTATTCCGTAATTATAAATGTAGCATTTTTTACAGTAACAAAATATTTCATTAAAATCATAACTCGAAAACTAAATGTCATAATTTTACTTTCTTTGCGTCGATAGATGTCTCACGTTCCAAATAATTGACAAAATATTCATGAGGGAAATAGAAACAAAAATATAGGACCAGGAAATAATTATATGAAATTTGCTCATGGTCTTAAACTTTTGTTAAGTACTGTACATATTTTGTAGACAAAATACTTAAGAAAAAAGGTCACATAAAGATGATAATAAAATTAGTAAATGATAATATTAGTGATAACTGAGCGAAAAAAGAGACGATGTTGAGATTGGTGGATTAATATTAAAGACACAGCCAATGTCAAGCCTCCATTACCAGCCGAAGATCAATAAGCACTATAATTTGGAAATCCGAAATGTAGGCCTATACTGATGGGTGATCGATCTCTGGTCCATTTCTCTGAGGGCTCATATCTTAAAGGCTTAGGAAAACTACGGAAAAACCACAAGCAGGATAAGTTATCTCAATTTAGGCCTTATTAATGACTAATAAAACGAACATATTGCTGAAAGAGAATCATAAATATTAATTAAGTCGGGAAACATTTTATGCATATTAAATGGAGAATTATGCGAAATTGGCCATATGAAAAGCCATGACGCACAAACTTCATCTCACACTTCTGTTTCCGTGACACCACGAGTGACGTCAGAATAAACCTTTCATGTCAAAATGTTAAAGTTTTTCTTTCTTGTACTTCGAACACAGACTTTTCAGGTTAGAAAGATTGCACACTGAGTTTATCATAAAGAACGTTCACAGTTTTATTAGGCAGGCCTACTTAAAGTTATAGACTTTTAATTAACCCTAATGAATGAATGAATGAAATGAATGAAATAGCCTTTGGATTTCCCGTGAAGGGCTATGGCCTCCTAAAAAGGGGAGCTCTTTAGAGATCATGCGGTGAGCTAATCCGCATGACGGTAACCCTAATAAAGAAAGGTAATTAAGTGATATGATTGAAAATTTTAAGGGGTTGGGTACAGCTTACAGCAGTAAAATTTTTGGAAATATTCAACATTTTTTTTCTCCATTACTGTATCTTATACAATAATGAAAATTGGTATATGTAAAATACTGTTCTTCTGCTATATGAACACAATATTTTTACGATTTAAAAAAATTATTTATATATTTTTTTTAAATTGAAAATGGTGGCAGTTTACTGTGCAGTGATGAAGCGTTTCCCTCATAACTCATAAACTTGTTAACTTTTTCATGTTCTCTCTCTTTTATTTTATTGCTGAAACTCAATTTTACAATATCATGCTCTTTCAACTACATTCCTCAATAAATAATATATTTTTTTTATTTTGTGTTAGAAGACAATTTTTAAAAATGAATTTATTTTTTATCAAGCAATCTATCAAAGGTAGAGAAGTGATCTTGTATCATATTGTAGATACGACACCCATAAATACACATAACATATTTCATCACAGAATGTTGGATAGGTTTTGAGTTATAAGGGAAACTCTTCATCACTGCACAGTGAACTGAATTCTGGAAACAAAAATGTAAGTCATTTTTTAAGTCGTAAAAATATTTTGCTCATATAGCAAAAGAACAGTGTTTTACACATACTAATTTTCATTATTGTACAGGATACAGTAATGGAGGAAAAAAATATTGAATATTTCCAAAAATTTACTGCTGTAAGCTGTACCTAATCTCTTAAATAAGTGTATTTCATAACTTTGAAAATTAAGAAATAATCGCTTGATTGTTCACTTTTTAAAGAAAATTTAAAAAAACTAATTTAGATAAAAGTGATAATGAAGTTTAAACTTTAACATCAAGCGAGATCAATTCTTAAGTTCTGTGAGATTATTTTGCAGGAAAAAGTAGTCATGGAGCAGGTTTCCTTCAAATACTTCAGAGTTTCTCCTATTCAGGCAAGAGTTAATTATCGATCAGTAATAATTATGGAAATCGCAGCTCATCTATAATAACCAATTACCCGAACAGTTTGTTACGGACTTCATAAAAAACGTAGCACTTGATTAGCCTATATGTAAAATTCGAGGTCTATAATCAAGTGCCACTTCTAATTGATGACTTAGTCCCCTCGTGACTGGTATCGCGGTGTGTGTGTGTACCCAAGACACGCAAGCATGATTAATTATACATTTTGATATAGCACTCCACAGCAAAAATTCGTTCCCAGTAATTAAGCCAACACCAACACAATAAACATTTCTTGGAAAATTAAATTACGTCATTAGAAACGTGTGTAATACAGATTAATGGACAAATGCATTATAATGGCAGGAATGACACGTATTAAAATCCACTTTTATGTTACAGTGTGTTCTGAAAAATATTTCACAGAACTCTCGTATTTCAAGCAATCTCGTACCTATCCCATAATTTTACTAATACTGTATAATCCATGTTCATGACTTCAAATAGTTCACACGTGTTTTAACTTATTCACATTTAATTAATTTAATGTGCGTCACCCATCTCGCTTCATTATCTAATTATTGGTTAGAATGTACGTTTTATCCTGGCTTTGGTAATATTTTATTCTTAAATCCATCACTTTCTAACTAAAACTACATACCAAGAATAAAGACGTTTCATGTACTCCAATGAGTGTCGTAAATCCCACTACTAAGTTATATTATTCTCACCTTAAATTTTTACCATCCTATTTTAAAGACTCTGAAATTAATAAGTAAAGAAACAAATTGATATTAGAAGAGAAAAATTCGCTTCGGCACCGGGGATCTACGTACCAAGCGCTCTAACCATTGAGCTACGCCGAAGTTCAATCCACAGCACCGGATCGAATCCCTCTCCTTCAATGTTTTTCCCTTTGTGGCCTGACTTCAAGTCCGACATGTATGTTGACATTTATATTAAGTCAAATGCCATTATACAAGGAGCGCACTCAATTGAGCGACTTGGTGGCCGGGATTCCACAGTAATATGCACTGTTTGGCGAAGAATCTACGTAAAGAAAAAATGATTGTTTAATAATAACAACAATAATAATAATAATAATAATAATAATAATAATAATAATAATAATAATAATAATAATAATAATATCAATTCGTCTCTATTTTTAAATGGCACAGTATATTATATGTTTTATTTTATTGGAATTGAGTGTATACCATTCTTTCTAATGAGTACCGTTAGGATATAAGCATTTAAGTTTCCAGGACTGAAGTACTTTATAAATCGAACTGTTAGCAATTAAATTTTACCTAGGGAGCCGTGAAAAATAATGTTGAAACTTTAATAGCGCCTTGAAATGAGACAGTTCGGAAACCTCCGGCTTACACGACTAAGGAGTTAAGGTTCCTTGCAATAAGTTATTCTCTTCCATGTAATTTTCCATCCTATAATTTATTTTCGAGCTTACGGAATTTGCAGAAGGAAGTGCCTTAACAGCAACAGGTGTAACAGAATGTATGTTACTGCAATTTGATTCTGTTTAGATATAAGTAAAATTCCCTCGTTTTAAACATATTCCTACTGCTTCTAATTACATACTTAGCGAACGTATAACAGTTTAATCGATCGAGGTTGACTCGGACGGTAACAGGAGGTCCCGAGTTCAAGTTTCGTGGTCTGCCAATCTGTCTGGGGATTTTCATGATTTCCCTCAATCACAAAGGTAAGTGCCGGATTGGAAATTTACATAGACTTAATGATTCATCAATAATCACCATCTCGATGACCAATACAATAAACGTTTAATCAGAATCTAAAATCAGTTACATAAACACAAGCCATCTATAGCACACGACAATAGAAACAAGAATTCAACAAAAACGGCCTACTGATATAACTTACCCAAAGATCCTACACACATGCGATATGACCACAGATGTTAAAGCGTGTATAAATGAACTTAGCAAAAAGAAAGAAAAAAAAAGTCAAAAGGTCAGAACACTTTCGAAATTACTAGAAAAAATGTTAAACTAACAAGCTTTAGGTATAAAAACACTATTTCGTATGCTCTAGAAGTAAAATAGTATTTACTTTTTTTAAAAATATAAATGAATATATTTATTGTGCATCATTTCAAAATAAACTGACGACTGGGTATGAATAAATGCAGTTAAATAGATTAGGAATTAGTTGGCAGTGAATGGCAGTGGAACCTTTGTTCCGAAGAGTTTGAAGTAAATATGTCCTCTACTCAAATTACTTTTTAGGCACTGAAATGTATAAACGAAGTACCGGTACCTGTATGTTAGATTTTATTTCTAATATTTATTTTCAGTTATAAGTTTATGTCATACCGCACCTTCTGAAATTGAAAATGTGATTATGAATTAGTTATATTTAAAATTGGTCTATAATTGATATATACGTAGTCCTATATATATATATATATATATATATATATATATATATGTACTTTATGTATATGTAGGTTATATATACACCTTTTTTTAATGCAGTCTGCATGCTCCATTACTGTGGAGTAATACTACATGCATTGGTTTACCTTGAACTATGTTCATATAATTACTTTATATTGTTCTACGAGTTATTTTATAGGCAATATAGATGGATGAATTTTGTACTATATATATACATATATATATATATATATATATACGTTATATACTGTATATGATAATGTTAAAGTTGTTAAACTACTACAGTTCGTATTTATTATTATTATTATTATTATTATTATTATTATTATTATTATTATTAATTTTAAGTGCATATAATATCCAAATAATTGGTCCTACTTCAATGTGGAACTACATTACAACCATTGAAGATTTTTGCATATTAATTAAAAACATATTTTGATCTGTCTTTAATATTATAGGAGCTACTCTCTCTTAGCTTTTAACGGAAGTTTGACATACGTATTTGCTGTACTAAATAATGAACAATCCTAGTAAAATTATAAAACTATTATAAATGTAATATACAATCTTCAAACTCTAATTTTTCGATATTTTACATATAGAGTTCAATATCATACTCCTTTTAATTTTTTACTTAGCACAAGTTTAAATAATCTTACACTGATTTTGTTACCCAGTTCCGTAATTCAGAGTTCTCTAGTGACCCTTCCATGTAGAAGTAGGCTATTTACGTGAATAAGGATATAGCCTACATGTATGGAGAAATGGATAAATATGCATAGGAGACATACTGTTAGTATAAACATGTAATAATGATGAAACTGATTTTAACAGCATTACAATTTTATATATAAATGTTCTTAGACTGAGAATGAATATATAAGCCTATATAAACTCAACTTCTGTATTTTTTGTAAATATGAAACTATTTTTGTGATATAAAAAACCCCTGGGAGTCAATACATTGTGTATCGACTTTGTGTCATTTGTCGCTGTAGTGCTTAATCGGTGTTCGCGAAAGCATACTGTGCTTGTGACGCGCGTGGAATTGGCATTTTCGCTTAATAATCTGCCTTCAGATAGGCTATATCCTGCAACAGTCGGAGCGTTCGCCATGCTATGCTTTTCTCTTCGGTAATTAAAACTTTCTGAGAATAGTAACAAAAGTGCTTGATATTAATTCCGAACCTTTATTGAAGTTTTATTTCACTATGGTATTTAATATGGCACACAGCCTCCACAGAATTGGAAATCTTGAACACCCTCGCCCTCTAGGACGTCGTCAACAATTCCAGCAATGCTTGAAATGTCTGAATTCATAACTGTTCCAGTCGAGAAACAACTTCAGATCAAATGTCTTGCTTCTTGTTTCCCTCTTTGTGCTCGGGATCTGGAAACTGTCCTACCGGATGTTGAGAAAGTAGTTCACTGCTCCCACATGGACCATGAACTTTTTTGTTAGAGTTACAGCCAAGTTATAAATGGCAATTCTCCGCAATTTTACTGCAGTTTACGCAATAAAAATCGATTTCAAAATGAAAAAGAAGTTAGTTATTTACGACGTTTTGCATGTGAACTTCGACCGATAGCCTTATTCAATTCGCCTTCTTTATCTGAAAATTGAAGATTGTGTTGATGACGACAATGTTGATGGCGAAGATAACGATGACTATGATAACAATATTGATGATGACGTTAATGACAACGACGATGATGACAACAAGGATGGAAACAGTGACTATGGGACTGAAAATCAGAACGTAACAATGATGATAATGAGGATGAAAACGACTAAAACGAGGACAACTATGAGGAGGAATAGGACGAGGATGGCGATGACGAAGAGAATGACTATGAAGAATAAGATGAAGGTGAGAACGATTGCAATGATGTTGAGCATTATGATTACGATGATAATGATGGTGACCAGGATCAAGAGGATAAATACGCACAATGATGTGTAACGTGTAATGTTTTATTTTTACTGGCAGAGTCAAGGCTATTCGTCCTTCTCTTCCACTCGATCAGATAACGATGAAGACGACAACAACAGTGATTAGAAGAAGAACAACGATGATGAAGACGGCAGCAATGGTGATGGAGACAAGAACGACGATGATGAAGACGACAAAAATGGTGATGAGGACAAGAACAACGATGGATGAGGACGACAACAATGGTGATGAGGACAGAACGATGAAGAAGGCAACAACAATGGTGATGGGGACAAGGACGACGACGCTGAGAACAACAGTGGCTATGAAGACAGGAACAACGACAATAATGGTGCTGAGTACAAGAATAACGATGATAAAGATGACAACAATGGTGATGGGGACAAGAACAACGATGATGAAGACAACAACAATGGTGATGGGGACAAGGACGACGACGCTGAGGACAACAATGGTTACGAGGACAGGAACAACGACAATAATGGTGCTGAGTACAAGAATAACGATGATATAGACGGCAATAATGGTGATGGAGACAAGAACAACGATGATGAAGACGACAAAAATGGTGATGAGGACAAGAATAACAACGATGAAGACGACAATTTTACACACGTAATTATGACGAATGCGAATGCAAATAGAATGCTAACTGTATTCCACATATAATAGATCTAATTGACATCTATGAACCCGGGTCAACTAGATCTATTACATTATGTATGTGAAATACTGTAATCTTAATATGTACTGTAGATACTTATATTTAGATACTGTTGTATATTTTTTTTAGTCTGAAGATGCCGAACAGGCGGAAACGTTAACTACTGAAATAAATGAAGAGTCCACTGCAAGAATGATGGATGGCACTTTCTTGTCGAAAATGAACCAAGACTGTCAATGCATAGCTTAAGACATGTAGAATGTACATACAGAGTTATATGACATTAACACTGATAGCCATTGTCCAGTAATGATCGGAAAATCACAATTAAGCTTTGAGCGCTAAGCATTTCAAACTTTCAATTGCTTCTCCTGCAAAATGTATTCCAAATGACATCCATCATTCTTGCAGTGGACTCTTCAAATGTAAATGTGAATAATAATGATGCTATATGTTATAAATATTGTATAATAAGTCATATTGAAAGTGCTTGAATAAAATAAGGATATTGTGATTACAAATTGATTTATCGGAAAATCAACAATGAATTTGTAAGCTCTGGTCTTCAGGATGAGAAACCCACGCTTTAGCGCTTTCATTTGTCATACTCCCCTTTTTGACCCTCTTCTATTGGGGTCGGAGCTGTAGCTTATTGTAAAGGTAAAGTCATCTCTATTAGTTGCCATGGGAACTCACTAATAGTTGATACAGCGTCGTTAAATAACCGACTGAAAATAAACTGTGAACAGTAAAATCTTTTGTCAACACGACAAAGGAAATGAATTGTTGAGGATCGCCTATAACGTGTGAGAAAGAATGTGTCAACCTCGTTTAAAATTGTGTCATCCTCATGGTGACACACATTAAAGAATTCGATCTTTATCTCCAACACCAGCGGTCGTAGCGACCACATGATGTCTGCAGCTGATGACTGGTCGTCCCTGCTGTGAAATATGAGATCGAAGCGGCATTGTGGGGTCCTCTAGCAAAGTTGGAAATAAAAAGAAGGAGGAATGCCTTCTTTAAAACGAAATTGGATTTCAGACAAATCGAGGAGTCTATCAAGGAGTGAGATTTGACAAGGACGCAAACTTTGATTGCGGTAACATGACTCCAGTAATCCGTCTAAGCACAGGTTCGCTCCAATTTAATGGATGAAAAACTCCCTCGTTAGAAGTCTGTCGCCACTTGAACTCCGCTTCTACAGTCGGTTCTTCAAACAAATGAATGCGATAGTGCGCCCGCCGGTGTGAGTGACCTCGCCATTCATCTCTGTCGTCCGGAGTTTGGAGTTCCTTATCGAGGAAATCCACAGGTCAGATTAATTCCCGATTAAAGATAGCCACAATTTTCACGGTATGAAACCCAGGACTACTTACTACACGCCAAAGTAGAGTGCATCATGGTAATAACGGCTTACCTAATAGAGTGAACAGTTGCGTCTATGCCTCAATCCCTAGCGCACTGGTCTTCAATCCAGGCGGCCCAGGTTCGATCTTCGGCCATATAATGTGCCAGTTTGCTGATTAAAGCTTTGGCTTAATATTGTAGGGCCGTATTCATAGACATTTTTAGCGCGGGCTTCCGGTGGATGATCAGCGTTTTTCGTATTCATAAACCAGTGTTAGCGATAGAATATGATTTGAATTCTGTACTAGTAACCAGTGGATAGCCGGGGCTAGCTTAGTACGCTCGTAGCGCGTGCTGCGAAATGTCTATGAATAGTACCCGTAGATTTTAAGTAATACCACAGTCTAGTAAGGTGGGTGCTCCTATTATGGCCATGTTCCTGATATGGCCACCCCCCCCTCCCATTGTGAGTTAGTTAACCAAAAAATCCGCTAAATTGCAGCAGCATCCAGTGAAAGGGCATCCTGGTATGTCACTTGATCGTTTTCCATCCAGTCAGGTTGAGCAATATGGCGTCAGTTGCCTGTTTTGCGGTTTTCATGTGATCGCTTCTTATTTTTCTCTGGTAAGTCTCCTTTGTTTTATGCATTTTTTCAAAGACTTGTTTCATGAAAACCATCATACTCCATTCAGTTTTTAATGTTCTATTGATTGGTGTTATCGTTGATGGCGTATCTTTTATGAGTTGTTCATAATCAAACGATTTTCGTGAAAACTTACCTGCTCCTGATATGGCCATATCAAATGCACCATGGCCATATCAAGTTCATTTCACTTTTATTTTTTCACCTGACAAATTTACATGCCTTATAGCTGGGATTATGTAAAAATTTTGTATTTTAAGAAAAACAACGTAATTTGTTTTATGGAAAAACCTGTTTTGACTACACTTTTGAATTATAAAAAAGATTATTAAGTGTCGTGTTTATTCATTTTACACTAAAATTATTTAATTTTAGCACAACTGCACTATCAAACTTAAAACAATCACGATTTGTAGAACATGGAACAAGGGTGGCCATATCATGTGCACATGTTCCTGATATGGCCACTAGGTAGACTTTTGGAACTTGGGACTTTTTGGACAATTGAAGCTACTTTTATGGGGAAAGGAAATTGTTTTAAGAAAGTCCATTAGACTAAGAACGAGTAAGAAAAAAGTGGTTTACATTTTTTCAAAATGGCGGCTAGAAAAATTCTCAAACTTTAGCATGGCCATATCAGGGACACCTACCTTATATACAGTCACGAAGCTTGAGTTAATGAGAGTGCTAGGAACAATAGACTGTGCCGGTATTATTTCGCATTGTCTGTGATGGGGCGATAGTAGCGATTCTAGTGGTTAGCAACTATCTATTCCCTACGTATTGAGCTTCGTGACTGTATACTAGACTGTGGTAATGCACTAAACACCACCCATCCTCGTTAATCTCAGTTGTTACAGTAAAGGAGTTCAAAGCACTGCTCAATTATCTTAAAGCTCTGAAGAGTCAAGGGGAAAGGTTCAGAACAGAATGAACAAAATTTCTCCACACCCATACCTTTTACTCAACTGATGAATTGTATACTTACTTAGTTATGGCTTTTAGAAAACCCGGAGGATTATTGCCGCCCTCACATAAGCCCGCCATCGGTCCCTATTCTGAGCAAGATTAATCCAGTCTGTACCATCATATCCACCTCCCTCAAATCCATTTTATTATTATCCTCCCATCTATTTCTCGGCCTCCCCAAAAGTCTTTTTACTTCCGGCCTCCCAACTAACACTCTATATGCATTTCTGGAAATGAATTGTATATGCTTGTAAATTTAATATTGTTCTTGATATCTATAGTACAATTTTATATAACTTTTGACTTACTGAGTGTATTAAAGATACATTGCTGATATAAGATCTGTGGAATATAATAAATGAAATAAATGAATTATGTTAAAGAACACATTAAGTAAAAAAGAACTGTGCTGTTTCAGCTGACAGATTAATACGCTCAGTTTCGGAAATGAAACTACTATCGTGTTGAATGTTTTATTTTTGTTCGGTTTACAAAAGAAGAATATGAATCTATGATAAGAGAGGTAATTCTTGAAGTACATGCAATTTATTTTCTCTTCATATAAAAAGACATTCGGAAATTAGTCCAAATTCACAACATATTTTTCATTATGGTTCACTCAAAGTACCCGTTATCATACGTGTCTACTATCACATTGTAGAATTACGATTACAAATCAAACGAGTATTTGCGCAGGTCTGTAGCTGCTCTCTATGCCGAGATATTACTGAGAGAAGCCCCACGGCACTGCTAATTATATACTCAAATTCGGCGCCCTTATGCCTATAGAGAGGGGATGTGGCGTCATTGGGCGTGATCACTCAAGTTACAATTGGATCATGGGATAAGTACTACTACTAAAAAAATGAGGAACTTTTGTTACTGGTCCGTTCATTTGTAATTTGAATGGAGCTGCGTTCCTTGGGATTACAGTGGTAGGAAGGATGCAGCTGTGCAAACCTCATGGCTACTATATAACTTTCTCCATTCAGCAGTTACAGATAAACCGACTAGTAACGAAATTGTCCCACTTTTAAAAACTTCAAACTTTAGAAACTGCTAGGACATTCACAAAGAAATTTATGCTCGACCATGCCGAAATGTAATAATTATACACCTGGTAGTAGTCCTTTAATGCACCTCGTTAAAGTACACCTATTCATTATAATTCAGTTGTTCAGCCAATGAAAATCACCACTGTACCATTATAAAATCGTAAGTATCGATTATTCTCGGATATGCAATCGAAAGACAATTAGCGAAAAGTCACAGAGCCTGGAAATCCAATACTGTCGCAGAAGGTTATGTTCTGTTACCATAATAATTAGCGTTAATTGTAAATAATATTCAAATAAATTCAATTTGTCATCTCGTTTTTCAATTCTAAATCAATTTCCAGGTTATATCAAGACTAATCTTCATGTTATTCTTTAGATTATATCAAGGTCATTGACACATTCGTGCCTCGGAAAAAATCAATACTTTCGCGTCTGCGCACATCTCACAATTCATGAGATAAGCTATTGCACTCACTCACATAACCATAACATGAATACTTACGAATAATTTCAAGTTAGAAATATGATCGAGCATAAAAAGTCGTATGAAACTTGCCTATAATGGTAATTAAGACGCTCGTATAAAAATTATGAAACTCGCTTGAGCTCGTTTCATAAACAAACATACTCGCGTCTTAATTACTACCATTATAGGCTCGTTACAAATATTTGATCTTTACGGGTGCTATTCATAGACATTTCGCTAGCCCGCGCTACGAGCGTGCTAAACTAGCCCCGGCTATTGACTAGTTACTTGTACAGGATTCACATCGTATCATATCGGTAACACTGGTTTATGAATACGAAAAACGTTAGTTCGCTGATCATCCACCGGAAGCCCGCGTTAAGAATGTCTATGAATACTGCCCTACCAGTTTAAAGATTAATATGTCCTACATCATCCAGCAGCAGCTGAGAATCATGCACCAATTAGTTACTCATTAATTTTAATTTTAATACTGAAAATGTAAGTTTTTTATTTTGTTTGAAAAACTTATAAATTCTCTATAAGGACTATCAGTCATCATATAAATACTGAAATTGCATTAAAATTAGTCCTGTTAATGAACAGTTAAAACATTGTCAGTTTCTATAATAATTTAAGGCCAGGTCAGCATTTTATAAGAATTATAAGGTGTCCCTAAACTTTCTAGCAAAACTGTAAATATATAAATAATAAATAAATACATAAGTAAATAAATAAGTAATTTTATATCTCTTTATTCTCATGTCGTACGTTAGGTGTTTTTCTCTTATAATGTTAACTTTACTATGTAGCCTCTATTTTATTGTATTTTAATGTAATACTTTAGTTAATAGCCTGGTTGAGAGGCCTAATGGCTAAATAAAACATTGTTATTGTATAAGATCACCACGTCTTTTCAGTTCGGAACTGGAGGCTAATGACTGCTTGTTTTAAAGGTGGGCAAGAGTTTGGAGTGCTGTGATAATGGCATTGTTCCACTCACTTTTACAGTAACAAAGCCCTGGAGTCTTTCTGCCAAATTGCTATTCACAGTATCAGTCCAGTAGTCGCACGAGGCTGCCGATTGCTGGAGACAACAGTCCAGCATTGTGGCCAGGCGCTCTGAGTGACAGTAAGCGGATTAGGTCCGCTCAGAGCCGAATAAGAAAGTACCCGTTCTTGCGCTTCTCGATACCGGATTCTATCTAAAGAACAATGGGTGCCAGGGGCTTACGGGTTTACACCTTCCCTTGAAGGGACAAGAAGATTCGTCTGACATGTCAAGGAGGAATAAAATTGCTCATTCAAATGATGTCAATACTAGCGACTCGAACTCTTAGCTCTTACTTTTAACATGTATCTAACAGATTGAATTTCACTGTTTTGCAAAGACTACATGCGAGAATTACAGAGTTTATTGTGCTCCATTTCTTAGGGGAGGATATATATATATATATATATATATATATATATATATATGCTTACTTACAAATGTTTTTTTAGAGAACTCGGAGGTTCATTGCCGCCCTCACGCAAGTCTCTATTCTAAGCAAGATTAATTCAGTCCCTAGCGTCATATCCCAACTCCCTCATATCAATTTTAATATTATCCTCTCATCTACGTCTCGGTCTCCCCAAAGGCCTCTATCCCTCAGGTCTCCCAACTAACATCTATAAAAATTTATGGATTCATCCACACACACACACACACACACACACACACACACACACACACACACACACACACACACACAGACACATATGTATATATAAAGGATTTTTTATCTTAAGGTAAGAAGTTGAACTGGATATATATAATTTTAAAATTTAAAAGGCATGTTGGTCCGACAAGTTAACATGTAAATGAAAATAAGTATCAAAAATCCTTCAATAACTGTCTATTTTTAACCTAATGCGTGGTACAATAAATTACATTAGGTTATACACATAAAACATATGACTAGCGCTTTTCTTCAGGTCTAGTTAGCATATTATGATGCTTTTTACATAAGGACATAGATGAAATGCAACATAATAAAAAGTGATAAAATACATGACGTGAGAAAAATTACAATATTAAAATAACTGCACAAATAGAAGGCAAAGTGAAATAATTACTTGAAAACAGGCGAGATGGTTGTAGTAATTCAACCTCTATAAAGTCTAGATATTAAATTACAGAATCTATGCCTTGAATAAAAGTCTGAAAAACATGTGTGCAGCTTATGAAATATAGAAGAGACGGTTATAAGAGTAAAAAGTTGTAACAGTCATCACGACGCATAGAATGGTAGCGTGTTGTGAATCTATAAGAATCAATAAGAGATGTTTTAGTAAAGAAAAGTAGACCTATACGGATCAAAAGAAATTATGTAGCGATAAAACACTTACGAAATTTTTGAAACCGTGGAAAGAGTCGATGTTACATGGTCGGTTGCGTTGTGTTGACTGGTGCAATGACATATAAAAGAATCACATAATGACGTAAGTGGATATATATTTTTTTCGATTTTAAGGGAAGAAGTTGAACTAGCGCTTAAGGATATGAAGAAAGGGAAAGCAACATGAGTTAATGGAATCTTCATTAAATTAGTGAAATGCTTGGGAGAAGACAAGAAGGAAATTCTGCCATTATACTAGGTACAGCGAAATACAGTGGAAGCTCTTAAGTTTGACAGAAAACAAGTTCGACATCCTATAGTTCGACTGCTTACGTAGGAGAATTAGACACACCCCTATACGAACACTAAGAAATGGGTTTGCCATTTGAATGGGAATTGGTGTTGTGTCTTGTAGTATACTTTTGTTAAAGGAAAACAGAATATTTTATTGATTAGGACATCCATATTGATCACTGATTTTAAATTAATGAGCTCTTCTTTTTCTATTTGAGAATTATGCTGTTTGTAAGACGGAACTGTCGAAACCCACTGTGGTACTAGAAGCGCATACATAAGTCTCGGGTGGGCAGGAAATGCCAGTACTGTATTCTTTGATGAATTTGTATTCATTTCACCTGCCACACCCACTACCCTTATTGGACTAAACTTTCAATTCTGTTCAGTCGAGCTTAGGAGAGTCCACTGTATATGAGAAAGGCGAATGGCCTGAAGATTTTAAGGAGACAGTGTTGCTTCTAGTACCAAAGAAAAATAATGCCAATAAATGTAATGAGTTCATAACTATCAGCCTGATATCGCACTCGGTGAAGTTTCTCTTACGAATACTGAATCGACGTTTATATTTTAAGATGGAAGAACAGTTGGAAGAAGAGCAGTTTGGCTTCAAGAAAGGAAAAGGTACGAGAGATGCAATTGGACTGCTACGAACAATTGGCGAAAGATACCTAGAGAAGAATAAAGAAGTGTATGTAGTATTTGTGGACCTAGAAAAGGCTTTTGACAGAGTAGATTGGAATAAACTGACGGGGATCCTAAAGAAAATATGACAGAGTATATCAGAGCTTAATTTTGACTTGGCGGGAAGTTAAAAGAAGCATTTTTCCTGATGACAATTTGTTCAGAGACATGGATTCGTTTAGTATCTGTCAATCTGCTGTCCATCTTTTCGGATGGAAATTAAAAAACTCGTACGAATAATCCTTATCAGACCCAATACAAAGTTAGTAATCATTTCACGATATATATCATGAAGCCAGCAGCCAGAATATTTTAGTCTTGGTTTATTATTAGCGTCTCTAAAAAAATAATAACTCTCAAACTGATGTCCATTATTGAGTGTACGTTTGTCGTGTACCAATAACGATAGAATTGCATTCTGGGAATTATCAATAAAATGAGAATTAATTGCCTCTATCCATTTACTGAATTCATAAAACATTGTTTATTTTCAATATCAATGTAACAATTTTATCGTTTTGCAATTATATTGAACTCCTATTGAAATTATATTTTAAATATTGGGTTACCTGTGGCGCATAAATGAAATTTGAAACTGCTTAACTATTGGAAACTGTTCTGGCTTTATTTATTATCAACATACGGACAATAGTAATCCTGTATTTGTACAGTTATTGAAATCTGTATATTTCTCTGTCACTTGGCTACAACATCTACAGTGAGATTAAGTGCCGAAAAGTGGGCACGGACGGAATTCGAGAGCAGCACATTCAAGTTAGAGCGAGGAGTCAAGCAAAGAGATTCTCTTTCTCCCAAGCTCTTTCTTGTCTTCTGGAGAATCAAGCCTTGGTTTTTCTGAACTAACGCATGCGAGTTGCGACGTGCGAAGCCCGCCTCGCACAAATCCGGACAACACGAAAGATAATGAGAGGTTTCTATAACTGCGAGGTGCGAGGTCTCCGTACCTCGCAGTTATAGAATCCACTCACTATCTCTCGTGTAGTCCGGATTTGTGCGAGGCGGGCCTCGCACCTCGCAACTCGCATGCGTTGGTTCAGAAAAACCAAGGCTTCAGTTTGGCAAACTGGATTGGAGTAACAAATACGATATAAACTAAAGATGAACAAAACTAAGTGCTGCTCTCTTTCGCTGTGTTCGTTGCAGTTGTCTTTGGAGTCCCGTCTCGTAACTCTTGTGCGCTTCGAGTCTTGCTCATCATTCTCGAAATAGCATTTGGTCGGCGTGGAAAGATTTCGTAACTTTGAATAACATACATAATTGAAATAAATAGCATTAGAAATGTTTAATTGAGATCAAAAAGACAAAATAAAACAGTATCGTAGTTATCAAAATGTTCCGGTTTTATTATCAACTATTACCTAAATTTATATAAATAGAAAAAAAAAAACAATTCTCAAATAAACTTGCATTTCTAAGAAACATAAAACATAGTGCTAAATAAAGCGTTAATATTTTTTTACTTGAGATTGTACACTTGATCTCTATCATACGAAAAGAAAAAAAATCCTATCCTTTTAATAAGGTCTAGTAATTACATAAAGATTGGAGAACTGATTATTATACACTGAAAGGTAGAGATTATGTTTTAAATAGGCTAATTGATAATTTATACATATATAAAAGTTGCCAAAAACAGCTAAAAGTTCAGTCTGGTCTGTGAGTATAAACTTCTGTGACGATTCAAGGCTGCTTGACGTTCGAGACTCGACAATTCCCGAAGTCTTGAAACGTTCACAAACAGTCTTTCCGTCAACGACACGATGTAGTTAATATTGTCGTGCGGGTTTTCGGCTTTGCGGGCGCTGTTAGTCTTGCTTTCTCGAGCGTTATTCAACTCTAGAATAAACATAAATGGAAAGAGATTTACCAATCTGAAATTTGCAGACAATATGTATAGTTCTCTTCGCTAGATCTGGGAAAGAATAAGAGAGTATGATTCAAGACTAAGTCACCAACGAAATACTTCTCTTAGTGAACGCTATAAAAACAAAACTGAAACGAAGTTTCAAATTGAAGTCAACAGAGAAGTATTAGAATGTGTAAAGTACTACATATATTTGGAGCAATTCGTCTCTTTCCATAAGAGTTTAGGAAAACAAGTAAAATGAACAAAATTACTCTTATTTTGAATAAGGTCTGGAATCTAAAGTTTATGTTATTGGAAAAATTCATAAAACTATCAAAGAAAAGGAAAGTTTACGAAACTTATGTTATTCCAGCATTATTGTACGGTTGCCAGACATGGTCCCCAACCTCTGTTGCTAGAAATCTGTCAGATGAAAATAAAGAGAAAAATTCTATGAATTTCTATAAATGACAGAACAAGAAACGAAGATGTCAGGAAGCCAACTGCCACAAAAGATGGCATAGAAACTGTAGAACAGCTCAAATGGAAATGGTGAAAACCATGTAACTATTGAATTACCTTAAGAAAACCACGCAATTGTTGCATAACCTTAGGAAATCGACGTACTCGTAATTGTTGAATTATCTTAGGAAAAGTACGTAATTGTTCAATTATTTTACAAAAACCATGTACATGTTGAATCACCTTATTAAACTATGAAGTTGTTGAATTATTTTAGGAAAACCAGGGAAAAACACAGGCTGATACTGAAATTTATGAAATCAATTGAGTAAGCGTTTGTGATCAATTAATAAAAAGACTCTATTACTATTGTTGGTTAGCGTTAGTACAATTGGTGATAATGAGGTGGTATTTTGGCGAGATGTGTCCGAAGATTTACCCTGAAATTATGTGGAATTCGCCTATAGTAGGAAAAAACCTAACCAAGTAATCTATTCTATTAGTCTCCATTGAGGGGTAGGAATTCGCTTTATATTTTGGAAAATCCTAACCAAATAATGCATTCTATTAGTCTTCCTTGAGAGGGAGGGGCACGGGCTGAAGATTGCCCTCGTACGTAGGCCGCTTGAGTGGCTCATTGCACTATCCGAAATGGAATGATGTCCATGTTCTTATTCTCCCTTGATACAGATTCTCCACTGGACCGCCCCCGAGCTCTCTTACAACCTACAGAATCTATTTTACCTTCCCACGTAAACATCATCAAGGTTTTTTTTTTTTTACTAAAGATTTTTTTTATTATTTTAATCCTACAGAATAATATCTGTTATGGTAACAATTAATATTTGAGGAGAAAAATTTGTTCCGACGCCGGGGATCGAACCCGGGTCCTTGGTTCTATATACCAAGCGCTCTCACCATTCAGCTACGCCGAAGTGCAATCCACAGCACCGGATCGAACTCCCCTCCTCCAGTGTTGTTTCCCTTTGAAATCCCGGCCATTAGTCACTCAGCTGAGTGCGTTCCTTGTACAATGGCAGTTGACTTGAATATATACGTCAACACATATGCCCAACTTGGAGTCAGACCACTAAGGGAACCAACACTGGAGGAGGGGAGTTCGATCCGGTGCTGTGGATTGGACTTTGGCGTAGCTCAATGGTGAGAGCGCTTGGTATGTGGACCCGGGTTCGATCCCGGCGCCGGAGCGATTTTTCTCCTCAAATATTATCATCAAGGTCCCTCAACCCTAGTCCCACTAGCTCCATGAGCCCCAGGGGACAAGCCACTGTGTATAGCACCACCTCTGGCAACTAATAACCACATACCACGGGTACAGGTTCTGTAGCGGCCCACAACCAAGCATCGGACGAAAGCAAGAAACGGAAATGATGATTACGACGACGACGACGACGACGACGAAATGAGTCCGAAATACAATCCCGAAAACATTTAAGAAATTCTGTAATTATGACCAGTTTAGGCGGCCATGAAATCGTAATCATGAATAAAGCAGGCTGCCATTCCATGGATACTTATTTCTTAATGGTTCTGAGTTTATGCTGCCGTAACATCGTGATCTTGTAACCTCTCCAACTTGAAATATTTATCTAATGTAAATTTGTAATATCCAAGAAAAAAACATTGTATGATACACATTCGTAAAGTTGTCTTTTTGGCACGAGTGCAAAGTTTATGAAACTAAAGTCGTGCCAAAAAGAGAACCTTTAATAACTTGTCTCATAAATAACTATAATCCTGTTCATACCCATCTACCATAATACAATCTAGAGTACCAGTACGCGTCCAACTAGGAGCACAGTCTAAAACGTGGGCACAAGATCATTATGCATCATCAATGGTTGAACAAAGCTCTCACAAAAGCGTGGTAAACTGTAGAAAGCGATTTTATTATAAAACTCAGTCATAAAAATCGTTGAAATCCATTTCCATGTTGAGTTAATATTGATGTCGGTAATAAGGTTTGCGGATTTAACCCCCCTTTGTTTCCTGCTGATACCTGCGACCCAAGTCAAAGGGATTGGTAGTGAGTATGAGTGGGCTTAATATCGAAACGATCAAAGCGAGCGGCATTAGTTGTGGCTCCACCGCACTCCTTCGGGAGGCAGAATAAAACCTCACTCAGTTCTGGCTTCATTATGTCTAAGAGTCGATCCCTACAAATCTACTTTGTCCCTTTGATTCAGTGCAACCAACTGCTTGCACAATTGTAGCTCAGAATAGGGCTCATATATGTAGATATATGAATTTATTTAGCAATATTATACATACAGATGCATTACAATATCAGAATTTGCTCTTAAATTCAATGCACGGGTCTTTTGACCTTACCTGCTTTACGAAACAAGTCCTACTTTGTAGGTTTTATTCCCTCATCTATGATTAAACCCAACCAATCTCCAAAAACAATACACAGATTAATATCAAAATGGTACAAACAAAACACATTATAGCATACAGTATAAATATCTTAACCTAACATACAAACAGGCATAAATTCAAAAGTTACCATTAGTCAGTTCGCATCATAAACTTCAACAGCTGATGTTCTAAGCTGTCTCGCCTTCAAGAGAAACAATCTATTCCAATTTTCTATTCCCCATGAGGTCAAGACATACAGCGAATCCCTATTTCGACTTAGCATCGAGGGTGGTAGATATTTTCTGCGAATATGTTCTGTTTTCTCACAATGGACTAAAATGTGTGTCCAAGAATCCTTTTCCACACATAATGGACAGATGGGCTCTCCTTCTTCGGTGAAAATTGTATCATCCTTCCATGTTCCCAATCTTAGTCACTCTAAACATGCCCTACTATCTTTGTTACAAGAATTTATGTAGTCACACCACCCCCAATTAAACACGAGGTCTAATTGTAAATGTGGTGAGGATTTTTCTGAACATTGGAGCTCAATCTCTTGTCCCTCGATATCAATTAAACGCATCTTCATATTACGTCATACATTTCTTTCATTATTTTCTCCTTTTTCCCACACCCATCCCATTTCTATAAGATGCAGCCCTCTCTGCAGTTTATAAACCAACTCTTTTTTCCACCACTCTTTTTGTTGAACTCTGTAACAAATCGATCTAAAGTGTATGAATACAGTATTGTTAAAGCAACTGCAAGTTTTGTACACATATTGTTTGAATTACTAATCTTCCTGTTATTTCAGAAGAAGATATTGGAGTTTCCAAATATGTCGCACCCTCAGTAAAATATTGTCGTATGTCGAAAATCACATATTACTTTCGTCGATAATTTCCAACATTGTTTTACTGATTGGGGGCATCAAATTGTAGTAATAAAATAGTAAATTATGAAAGGTTTTGGTACCTATTTATTAAAATATTTTTACAATAGTATTTTACTGGGAAATAGCATATCTTTATAAATCACAATTTTCGAGCCACGACACTATTTGACTGGGAGTGCGATGTAGTATTCGTATTTAATTTCTCTGATGTTTCCGAAGTACTTATGAGTCTCAGGATAAGTGTTATGCCCCTTAGGATCTGTCTATTTAGTCCTTCATACAATTATATTACTAGCCCAAATAGTTGGACAAATGTCACCCAAGACCTAATGAGTCGCCTACTCCATTGAATTCTTTGCAGTTGCTAGTCCAACTGTCATTCAAGACCTGAACAGTCACCTATTCTATTGAGTTCTTTATGTGTTGCTTGTTCAAATAATTGGACAACTGTCTTTCAAGACCTTAACAATCGCCTATTCTATTGAGTCCTTTATATGTTGCTAGTTCAAATAATTGGACAACTGTCATTCAAGACCTTAACAATCGCCTATTCTATTGAGTCCTTTATGTGTTGCTAGTTCAAATAATTGGGACAACTGTCATTCAAGACCTTAACAATCGCCTATTCTATTGAGTCCTTTATGTGTTGCTAGTTCAAATAATTGGGACAACTGTCATTCAATACCTTAACAATCGCCTATTCTATTGGGACCTTTATATGTTGCTAGTTCAAATAATTGGGACAACTGTCACTCAAGACTTGAATAGTTGCTTATTCTATTGAGTGCTTTATTTGTTACTAATCTAAATAATTGGAGAACTGTCACTCAAGACTTGAACAGTTGTTTATTCTGTTGAGTGCTTTATTTGTTACTAATCCAAATAATTGGACAACTGTCAGTCTTTCATCGAAACCTAGTCTTTGGCATGCCATGTGTATGTCTGCGTAGAAATGTTTGTCAGTTAATATCAGGAGCATTTGGTTTATATTTACTAAAAGATTATCGACGTTTCTTATGGTTAGAAAGTGAGATTCAAGCTTTGAGACAACGCGCGAGACTGAGTTCGAATCCAGCTATGGTTGGTCACCTGGTTCAGTTTATGTTTGAAGTTTTCCAAACTATAAGGAGAATGTCAGGTAATATCACAGCGAAACCTCGGTATAATCTTGTCAAAATATCATCTCACTTCCGTCATATTTACCGGCGCTAGATAATGTTGCAATTTTTACAGCATCATTAATTAACAGATTTGAAAAATGCCGAAACCGAGTACCTTTCTAATGTGGCTGATATAGACACTGCGTTTGAACGGAATCTGACTAGCCGCCACTGCTCGCGTAACGATTTTATTATAGTCACAGGCGCATAGTGGGGATGCCCTGCGGGTCCTTCCTTATCCTCGAACCAATCGCATGCTCATATTTCTTGTCCTTACAAAATAAAGAAAAGTCTTTCTAGGAATTGTGCAACGGCAGTCAGTTCTTAAAAAAAGAACTTTTTTCTGAGCCCGACTAAAAGACTCTTTCTTTGCGTAAGCAGTTATATCGTGTTTCGTAATGTAGCATTGTTGATATTTTAATGTGTGTTCAACGACTTAGATTACATGGGCATCACAATACAAAGGAAAGTCTTTTATATGTTTTGCAAGAGAAAACGACTGAAAGAGGAAAGATCGGAAATAATGTACGAGGAAGAATAGAGTATTTATTTTATATAACCATGAATGTTAAATTATAATGTGAATATATAAATAAATGCAGGATCTAAAGCAGAAATATTCGAGAGGATTTGTGTGTGAACACACGGAACAAATTGTTCCAACTTTGTTAATATTTAAACTACAGCTGTACAAAATATTGCTGTCATAATTTTTACAGCCTTATAATGGATCATTTTAGGAATATTTTAAGATGTGAGACATAACTTTTAACTGCGTATTTTTAACGTAAAACGTTTAAACGGGACCCTGTACGGAAAAAAATATTGTCCCATTTTCTTGTAATACGATGACACAATGCCAGTTTCTTAGCAACGGCAAGGTGTTACGTCACAGTATACTGACGGCAATTGCCTATCAACGGAAATGAGTTAAGGCTGGTTCACAATAAACCGGAAACGTAAAAACGGCAACGAGAACGGAAATAAAGTTAAATACATTTATTTTAACAATATTTCCGTTCTCATTCTCGTCGTTTCCGTTCCCGATTTATTGTGAACCAGCCTTACATCACACTCATGCTAACGAAAAAGACAGGCTGCGGCACGAATTGGAGTCACGTGGTTATCATGGTCTAGTCATGGCCATCTTGACAATCGCCTAATATAAATACATGTTCAAAGTTCTAAAAAAGAAAGGAATTGCTATATTAAACTGATATTAAATGTGCATTTATATATAAATTTGTTCAATGTTAGCAATATTTTGACTAAGACTGTGACGTCGCGCCTTAGTCCGTCTTTCTCGTTAGCCACGCATCGCAATATTCTGACATCAGTTGCTTAGCAACGAATCATTCAGTAATCCAACTATAAATACTTGTATAAATGAATGGCATATATTTAATAAAGAAGTAAAGGAAGAATAATTATTAAATAATAATTAATATAATTAGACAGTGGATGCGGGATGACTTATCGTTGAATGTAGGTGCAATATGTTACAATTTTTTCATTCAGATCATTGGCTGAACAGGTTTTAAACGTAAACAGACGACGTCAACATGCTACTGTATCTCCGTACAGCCAGAATGAAAAGAAATGACGTACTGTACCACAAACCTCGTCATCATTGATGGAATTACTAGCGTTGCAGTAAACGACGATATAGTCTCGTAAGTTGTCGAAGCTGAATGGTCTTCGCCTATTCTGCAAGATAACATGACTGCACACTGCAATGTTACTATGAACGGACCGGGGTTCCTTCGTTCTGTATGCTGCTGTACTCGCTAGGTACACAAGAGACGGACGACACAGCACGTGCCATATACTCTGATACGAAACAACTTCATTTTTCCTTAAGTCATCCCGCATACACTGTCTAATAATAATCCTACAACACATTAATTACTTTAACTTTATTTCACTCTCAATCATATTGATAAAAGCAATACCTTAAAAAAAATTAAAAATAGCACTCAGTAACACTCAAACGAGAACGTTTCATGCAATTAGTACAGAGATCCTATTAATCTCCTGTCACTTTTTTTTCTTTTTTTCACTGTAACAAAGCATGTCAAAGAATTAACGTGGGAACCTCAATTTTATGCAAGATTTAGGTGTGTCTAATGAACGGAATGAAAAACTATGAATAACAGACAATCCTCCAGTCATAATAATAATAATAATAATAATAATAATAATAATAATATTAATAATAATAATAATAATAATAATAATAATAATAATAATAATAATAATAATAATAATAATCCCTTAAAGATAATGTACTCTTAAGAGAACAAGTAAAAAACTGTTTTTGAGCCACAGACAAAAAAAATTAGTAATTCACTGGTACATTGTATATAAGCACATGACAATATTCAGTAACTATTGTTATCGTTTGTCCACTCCTGTGGAGTAACGGTTAGCGCGTCTGGCCGCGAAACCAGGTGGCCCAGGTTCGAATCCCGGTCGGGGCAAGTTACCTGGTTGAGGTTTTTTCCGGGGTTTTCCCTCAACTCAATACGAGCAAATGCTGGGTAACTTTCGGTGCTGGACCCGGACTCATTTCACCGGCATTATCACCTTCATTTCATTCAGAGGCTAAATAACCTAGATGTTGATACAGCGTCGTAAAATAACCCAATAAAATAAATAAATAATTGTTATTGTTATTTTTATATCTGTATGTGAGTAATGCCAACTTTTTGTAGTTACGCATATATTGTGCACACGTGTGTTTCGCGTCCATGTCAAAGTACAGTTGAATAACAATCTTTTAATATGTTGCATCCACCCAAGATGGACTGTTATAAACTCTTCCAGATAGGTTATGTATATGGGCCCATGCGCACTTACTTTGTGTATAGGAATGCCATTTTTATGGGATATCAAGCACGCATTTCCATAACAACCGAAATATAATTTCCGTTCCACAAAATCCTTTCATTTTTTATTGGTATTGTTAGGATATACACGTTATACGTCATAAGTAAAGCCCGAATTTTTCTAAGCAAAATGAATATTCTTTTCCACAATTTTAAAGGTAAGCGGGAAGGTTATACTTCTTAAGACACACCTAGATAAATAAGCAGTTTTATCCATGTTTGTTAGTGCTTATAAATGCTTATTTCGCAGGAAAACATTTTTGGTTACTTATTTTACTATTTTTAATTAAAACAGTATATTTTATCCAAAACTGTAATTTTAAAAGTGCATATTTCACTCCTAGCCGTCATTTATCACTGATTCCCTTTTTTTATTGCCTAATAAAATTTAGCTTCAGTCGAATGCGTAACAAAGCAATGCTAGAGTATGACCCAGGATGTTGTGCAATACTGCGTAGTTCTAATTAGGAGAGAACATTGGGATTTCCCGCCAAGCTTTTGCGTCTAGGCAGTATAAAGACGTTAATCTTGTTTTCAGCGTGAAGAAAGTGCTTATAAAGTCACCGATTAGAATTAAAAAAATTCGTGAACTCCTTCCAAATTTGTCTTTACCTCCTCAGCCAATCTAACTCGATGGGGTACGTGGTTACAGGTTATGTCATACTACGCGTGACATTTCTGTAAAGTTAAAAATGTTTTGAATTCCCTAAATGCAGAAGATGCAGTCATCATTGCCACAACCCACGAATGTTTTGCTAAAAACGGCATCCAAGAAAAGATTCAGTACATCCATAACCGTTTCTTCAAAATACCCGAAATTTTAAAGCAGTTGGAAGCTCGAAATAATTCCTTGGAACATTCACTTTCTCTGATAGACGAAATTTCGGTAACATTATCTTCAGAAACACATGGGGTTGCAAAAATTGCGTTCGAAAAACTCAGGTATTACAGAAAAATTCCGGTTACAAAACACTGTGTCAAATTTTTAAAAAGCTTTCTGGTGAAGAAACAGGTATTGAAGAGGAATTCACTGAAGAAGAACTGTGATGTTTTTCACATGGGCCTGTGACGTCATGCGTCGTCGAAAGAACATTTTCACTGTACATATAATTCTTCCCTGACAGGCGTAGGAGCTTCACACAGGAAACTCTCAGGATGACCTTCCTTATATAGGGTAAATTAGGGCCTGTTGGACAGTCAGGCATGTTGGACACTTTGTACTTTAATGTGTTACCTCGCCACTTGTGGGCACCACATTCTTCTAGAAGTCAATGACGGAAGTAGCCACGAGTGGGGCTAATTTCGTCATTGACTTCTAGCAGAATGTGGTGCCCACAAGTGGCGAGGTAACACGTTAAAGTACAAAGTGTCCAACATGCCCGACTGTCCAACGGACCCTAATTTACCCTACTGCAACAGCTTTCAATAAGATAAGAGTTCTACGAAACAAATAATTTATCATCATATTTCCATGTATTCGTTTTTGCTTATTTTGGTGCTTATTTTCACCATTTTTCGTGCTTATTTTACTGTTTCCGTGTATTCGTTTTTGATTATTTTGGTGCTTATTTTCACCATTTTTCGTGCTTATTTGCTTGCTTATTTTACTGTTTGATTGTGCTTAGAAATCCGGGTTTTAGTCATAAGAATAGGAAATACGGAAAAGATTGGGCCTATTGAAAAGAAGAATAAACAGGAAAAAGAGTGGAAATTTAAAAGACAATCGATTTGAAGAATATTTAGTTATTCTTTCGTATACAACTAATGTATACATTCATTTTTTTCATCGTTCTTGCTAGTGAAAAGAGTGGAGGCAGAAGGTGAGAGGAAGGAACAAAGTGCTTTCACCCTAATGCGTCTGTCTTTTATTCTACTTAAAAAAACACGGTGACGCTCATTATCTGGTTTCTGCTGTCTTTTCCTAATATAAAACTTATTAGACCTCGCAAGTGTAAAAGGAATTAATGTAGTACGACTAGTGCAAATCCCAGAGTGTGAACAGAGCTGTAATTTGTGGCTGCGGATTACATTAATGCATTTTTAAAACGCTCTTCATCACTCCGTCTTGAAACCGCAGCGGATCTCAGATGATAAACCGCGGATAGACTCACTTTGATGTCCGCATGTGGGGGAAGCGTAACACTTCGCATTGCTACAGCCGTTTGGCTGCGTAATTCAATTTCAGGCGGACGCGACCTCTCTTCACGAGGGGGCTATGGTACAACGGATGACGTGGGTCGACGACATGTTAGGTGTCGTCAGTGTTGCATGGAGACTACCTTCCACGATGAGCGAGAGGAAGGATTGATACCCCTGGAGTTCGAGACCTTTTGTGCGGAAAATCATGCGGAAAATAGATTTTTTTGCAGGTTTCTGGTTAAGATGGGGCTCCTTGTGACATCGGTCGTTTATGCATTTAAGTGTAACCTGGATCGCACTGTGTGTGTGTGCATGAGAAGAGAGAGGAGAAAGAGAGAATGGGAGAGTAGCCGAGTGGCTTGAGTCCAGCGGCTACTGGGGCGTAATGTGAATAAAATTCCAATACTGTGAAATGCAAGTGAAAAAAGTCGGGTCGCCGGCTTGTTGCTCTATTTCAATTTGCGCTAACGGTTGGTTCAGGACGCACTTTTTGTCCTATTGTTATGATCTTTCGGATTCACGGCTGCTCAACACTCTGCGATCCGTAGTGATAATTCCACTTGTTAGGGGGTTGCAGAGATGCGATACAAAACACAGCACTTCGGTAATGAGCGGCGAGCATACAAGCTGTCACGACCACTCGACTTCCTTGCTGATGTGCAAATAGTTTTTATACTTTAACTTTAAAATAATTACCATTTTACCGAGTTTTATCACTAGAAAAAAATGACCTAATTTTCTGTCGAAGTGTTCATATTACTGATGCAACTAAAGTGATATTATTATAATCAATATATGTACATACATAAAATAGGAACTCGCTTAATTCTTTAAAAAAAATTCCCCACATACCTATAATGTGTGTATCAGAATATTCAATATTGAATGATTAGTTCAATTTTGTTATTGAAATTCACAAGAAAACTCTACAAGTTGTAAAATCTATGAAAATGATAAAAATTACATTGTTTTTTCGTGAATGAATAGACCTACATTTGTTTTATATTTTTAAGATGGATATATGTAGAATTTCGAAGGGTGTCAAAAGTTGCATTTGTTAAAGAATTCAAAAGCCGCGCTAAATAATGGTTCGATAGATCGGCCTACTAATCAGTTCATAATGAACAATGATTAAAAACAATTATGTGACAATTTGAAAGAAAAAAATCATTAAGATAAATGATAAGAAAACATAGGAAATTATTTACAATAAAAGTTTCTTGGGTATAAATGATTACTAATTATAGCTATACATAAATATTAACAAATGAAAGTACATCTAATACAATATTAAAACAAAAATTTTGGACAGTTACTAGGATTTCCCAAAAGAACTTGCTTTGCCAAATATAATTATTTTTTCTTTTCTACTTCCTCAAGTAACAGAATCAGTAGTGTCAAAGCCTCGATGTATTATATTATAATGTTGATACATATACACATTATATAATACAAACTTCCTTAATTTAAAAAAAATCCTGTCTGTAATGTGTGTATTAAAATGTTAATAACTGGATGCTTAGTGCAATTTTGCTACTGGAATTCACAGGAAAACAGGAATATATATGTTTTTGCAATCATTTCTAAGCTGGGCATGTGTAGAATTTCTAAGGCCGTTATAAGTTATGTTTGTTAAAGCGCACGGCATTTAAATATGAACAAATGAAAGTAGTTACTATATATATATATATATATATATATATATATATATATATATATATATATAAAACAGTAATTTTTAGATAGTTGAAAGGACTCCCTCAATTAGTTCGCTTGGATAAATAAATATAGGTATGAATATAGAAAAGAAAACTTAGAATGTATAAAACACGTGCAAGACAGGTCTCAACACACACTATACAAACATGAGCAGAAATGAAACGTGACAGGGGCTTATTTTTGGTGTGTAATTATTAGGGAACGGAATTTGGAGTAGTAAAAGCTAGAATTGGCATCTACACAGTCATTTGTTTACAACCCTTTATACCAAGTCCTCCCCTCCATGACATACTCGCAGGTCTCTACACGTCAACAACAGGTGAACGGGACAGTTGTCGCATAAGAACTTCAACATGCAGGTTTGCAGTTCAGAGTAGTGAAGTGCAGGTACAATGCCGAAAGTGAAACCAACTAACAATACAGTATTGAAAGATTATATTTGTAAAACCTCCAGATCAAGTATCAAAATTCAGGAAACAATTCCCTAAATTGTCGCTTCCCCCATGTCCAGTTCCTACCAGATGGGGGTCATGGTTAGAAGCTTGCAATTATTACGCACGTCACCTCCAATCTGTGAAGAAAGTGGTCCAGTCTTTCGATACCGATGACGTGGCTGCGATTCAAATACGCCAGGAACTGCTAAATGATGACACAATCGAGAAAGAAGTCACGGATATTAAGTCAAATTTTGGATATTTACCGGATGCCATTATTCAATTAGGAAAGTCAGGAGTAGAACTAGTTGAGCAAATAAATATTATGAGGACTATTGTAAATAAACTGAGTGCAGTAGAAGGTGAAATAGGAAAACGTGTTGGTGAAAAAATGAACAAAGTTTTGATTAAAAATGATGGATACGATATTCTTAGTCGGATTTCAGATGTACTAACAAAGACGTGTCCCAATGACGTCATTCAACATGTGAATTTAATTGACGTATCTTGTTTCAAGTACTCTCTAATTGTCTCTGCAGATGGAGAGCGGAGTTTTTCCATGTTACAAAATTTCCTCCCTTGCAACAGAGCAAAGTTGTATTTTGAAAATTTGAAAATAATATTTACAATTTATTATAACAAGGCATAACAAGGCATAGCATTAATTGAAAATGTCATTTCGTTTGGATCTATATATTCAGACGCGAGTTTTATACAGAAGACAACTGTCTATCAACATCAATATGTCCACTGACACGCGAAGATGCAGAGATTCATATGTAATTATGTATATTTGTAATGTTGTTTATTGGTGTCTTATGCGTTGCGAAGAAAAGCACATGTAGTTCAAAAAGAAATGCAGATTATGTATGTAGGTCACTATATGTCATTAAACTATTCCATTTGTTTATTCTGAAATATATTTACAGACGTTGCGTGTAAGTTTGTATGAAGTGGACTGTACTCTTCCATGCGCCGTGACGCAGCTCGCTTGACAGTCACTGAGCTACGAATAACTATACTACGTTTCACCATTCTTTATAATACTCCAAATCCCTTTCCCTGGTAATTATGTATGAGTAAAAATCGACGCTCTCGTCTCTCAGTTTACAAAGAGCCTTTAATTTATATAGCATATATATCTGATAATCGAATTCTTACCATGGATCTGCTGTCAAGACATTTATTGTACCCGAGATTCGAACTGGGTAACTTCAAGTTAGAAAGCAGGATTCTGACATAAGAATACTGAAGCATGAAGAGTTCCTTTATGACATTTTACTTGCTTGCGCTCCGGCCAAAACAAGAACAACTAAGCCACGTGACTTGAAACACAAGATGGATTCACTGTAACGTAATCTAAAACAAACTGGAAACAAAAGACGCCCAATTTACAACTCCGCGAAATGAAGAAATCTGATAAGCTAATTATGTGTATACAACAATCAACACCTTGCCCCTGCTGCTGAGTTTTAGCTCGAAACTTAATTCTCAGTGGGGCTCATCTTCCTTCTTATCATCGTTGTGATACTGTGAAGAATATACTCTCTGCCTTCGTATTCTTGGGGTTTTGTTTTCAGATTATGTTGCAGTAGATCCCTTGCTATCCCTAGTTACTGCCTTGTTTTGGATACAATGGTATTAAATTACAGACTGTCTTTTATATTCTCATTTCAGTGAGCACTCTTTGTATTAGTTCTTGAAACTTTGTTTCGACTTAACTGAATAGGTTGTCTTTTTAGTCACGTCTTTATGGCATATCTCTTCTTGAGATTTATGTCATATACCTTGTACTCAAACTATGATATAGCCCGGAATAAAAATGTCCGTGTTCCCTATATAGACTACTGCTTAAAGTTTCTGGTCTTTTTAAGTTCTAGTACATCAGTGTAATATACGTGAAGCATTCATAAAGTAAGTCAACAGTGAAATGTTAGCTTTTACTGTATATAAATACATAAATCCTAACCGAAAGTCACTGTTGTACGCAGACACAATTTTTCAGACTTTTTTTTCCATATTGTTGCGATAGTGCTTATATTGCCTCGATAAAAATTGGCTCCTGTGATAAGAATTACGTATATATACTATTTTTTCGACTCATCACTCTGCAATCGTATTCATTCCAAGCAAGATTCGAACCCATTTCTGACCGCAGTTTCAAAGGTTCAGTAAAACTCGATGAGCCTTAAGCTATGCCAATAGACTGGTCAAATCGTATCTAAGTTTAACTTTTTGAAGTCCAAGTTTTTCTTCACAATGATGCAAATCATTATTCTGCTGCTGCTGATGTTTTTTATGTTTATTTGAAGATAAGTGCAAAAATTAGTAGCAATTGGACGAAACACAAAATTAAGCATGAGGATTTCAACTGAAATATCTGCAGTGCTCGGGAAATGTGACACAAGTCAGTTTCCACAAACCTTCTTTGATAATTTATTGACAACTTACGGAACACCTGCTAGACTGGAAAAAAATACATAAGTATTTCTCCCATTACAATAATTCATACAGAAAAAAATCAAATCGACATAAACCAGTGTAACTTGTCAATAAATTATCAAAAAAGGTTTCTGGAAACTGACTTAGGTCACTTTTCCCAAGCACTGCAGATATAATATATCAGTCATAAAGGAAAAAGAATTTGAGTGATAGAAATTTTATGCACAAAATAACATTTAATGAATTTAAGGAGTTATAGAGACAGTACATCTCACTTGACCATATGTGTCAGAGGAAGAACGATGTTTGTATGCAATTGAAATCTGATTAGTGTAATATGTAGCTAATCGGCGATGTATGCAATGGAGGGGAAAGGAAGTGACCACCCTACTCCTTTATCTCCTGGCATAGTTACCTCATAAGCGGTGCCATGTTGATATCACTTGTGAGGTTCAGACCTTTCTTCGCACAGTTGACTACACAACAACAGATGGTGATATGATGAACATTTTTCATTAAGGAAATCATGGTCGGAAATAAATGGTGGAGTCACAGTCCTAATAGAAATATGAGTCATGCTACTACTAATCATCGAAAATAAAAATTGCAGCGAAATCTCGGTTCCAAAGAATTTGACGTAAATACATCTCTACTAAAATTGCAAACTGAAATTTAGTAAACTTTTGTGTCGAATTGTGAAGTGTTGCTATTGATTCTGTTATAACTGCAAGAAGAGATCTTGTGTCAAAATGGATTGAGGGAAAGGAATGTCTAAAGACTGACTGTGATGTAGTTTATTGTGATCGTTGTAATAAAGACGTAAATACTTGTGTATTTAGGGGCGTGCGATGTCGTCGCAGTTAAGGTGTAACGCTGCAAAGTCGGAAGGTCGCGAGTTCGATTCCCGAAGGGGTCATGGTCATGCGGAAATGCAAAATAATTACAATTCTACCTCATTTGTCCCTAATTTTTTTCACTTAAGTATGCATCTGTCACTTCTTGTGACGTAGAAAGATCATTTTCTGTGTTCAAGAACATGCTTCCGATAAATAAATGAGACAAAGTGAAGAAAATTTATAGAAATTAGTTGTATGTTGTTTCAAAATAAAAAAAAATGCAACATAATGTAGAACTCAATTTTGATGGTGCATTTTTTTAATTTTTTTCTTTTTGTTCGCAATGCATGTTTTTCGTATGATAGTGCATGAATGCATACATGTTTTAAAGTTTGATAGTGCATGGAAATCGGGCTCTACTAATCTCTATACCAAATTTCATCAGAGAATTAATTCAGAATATGTAGAAATTAAATTTTGGATTTCAGTAATTTAATACCAGGTAAAGATGTACACTGTACAGTAGTGGCAAAAAAACCGGACTGAACCTTGTAGCTGACTTCAGAGCCTTGTTCATAGTGACAGCACGATAGACTGGTAACTAAGACTTTCGTGGTTCGAATCCTGCCTGGGAAGGAAACTTTTTTTTGTTCCTTATTCAAATTTATTCCCAATACTTTTCTATTGCAGTGATATTTTACTACTACTTAATTAACTTATTATTCCCAGAACATGAATTTTACCAGCTTATTTTCTAATGGCTTTCGAAATGGACTATGTCAGTAGTCGAAACTACAACAATTTCAATAGATTACTCGCTATCTTGTGAATGCGGGCGTGATATACGCAGTGACTCATTTCGGGGACTTTGATTATTGCGTCGGTCCGGTTTTTTTTTGCCACTACTTTACATATCCGCTTAATGAAAAATGTTCAACGTATCACCTTCTACATCTCTACAAATTTATGAAACACTATTCATTCGCACCCTGTTTAGGCGTATCATTGTGTGCAACCTAACAATATAGAAGACGTCGACAAATAATGAAATTAAGTTTTAATTGATGTACTACATGTTTGCCTGCGACTGTACTCACATGCAAATCGTGTGTCGTTACAAAGGATCACTAGCAATCTTGCTGAATGATGTCGCGCGATCAATATACGACAGCCAATTACTTTAACTCGTCTCATGTCCCGTATTAATTGCTCACGTACTGTCATCTCTAGTTTTGATAGAGCGTTCTGGGGCACACGCCTCGCTCTACGAGGGTGCCGCCCTGTTAAATGTCTCGGAGCAGTCGCTGCATCGACACTTCAAGACGCTAGACGTTCAATTCATGCGTTAAAGAAGCAAAATGTGATAAATTAATTGCCAGTGCCAAGACAAAAGAAAAACAAAAGCTATTTTCATTTTTCATTCATAGTGTTCTGCCCAAGGGCAGGCCTTTCACTGCAAACCCAGCATTCTTCAGTTTTTTAAAGAAATAAATAATAGTAAGGCAGAAAGTACAGAAGAAAGAAAAAAAGATATAACAGAAGGAAAGGAAGAAAGATAATCTGAAAATGGAAATGCATGATGGATGATTGGACAAAGAAAAGAGAAGTGATAGATTATATTAAAGAAAACGAAATTAGAACAAAATGATAAAGAAGAGATGAAAATGAGGCAATAAAAAAATATAAATAATAATACAATACAAAGTACGGAAAGAAACAAACGAAGAAAGAAAGAGTAGAAAAATTGTGTCTGCAGATCTAGCTGACAGAGCTTCAATTCTTGGCAAGGAATCCGAGATTTATGTCTCTTTTATATGCCCTGTGTTATCTAAAGTTGTGGTCTACAACTATTATGATTATATAGCGAAAGACTCCAGCTACTTTTCGTAACTCTTGTTGGAACAAAAATGGATCACACTATGACATTATAGCGTTTAAAATATGATAGTAACCATGGTAATGATGAAATATGAATGTCTCTTGATATGTGTTAAATATATCAACGAAAAAAAAAAAACATTAAAGAATGAGAGCAGAGAATGGGATCGAACTCCGTACCTCTTGCAGTCTTCTCAAGCACTCCGCCTAAGCTCTGCACCACGTACTCTTATTTCCATTGTTTTAAATTACAGTCGTACTTTGAGTAGGCTATACCATGAGTCTCTTGATTACGAAGTAAACACGCATGGGAATGTTAAAGAAACAATCCAGATGCCGCTTAAGAACAGCCTGCAAGATTATGTTTAGACTATTTGCTTAACACTGAAGTAGAAGAAGTTCTCTACAATAGCGGCGTGCAGCACTGCTCGACAGAATTAAGAAATTCGTGTTCATTACCAAATCCACTTCATTACTGTCATGTAGGCTGCATAACACCATGAAGAAATGCGGAGGTTTAGATTTATTTATTAAATCATACAGCGTCACTGATTTGTTCTATTTTGATGGAATTGAGATTTATGCATCTTTGAACGGGCCTGTTCATGTTTACTTTCTCTTGTATGTATCCTATGTTATCTAAAGTAGTGGTCTGGCCAAAGATTCTAGCAACTTTTCGTAACTGTTCGCCGAGTTAGCTCTGTGGTAGCGCATCTGCCTCCAGGCTACCCGGCCCGGGTTCGATTCTCGGCAGGGTTGGACAGTTTCATGTATAATTTCTACCTCGGGACTAGGAGATGTGGCGGTGTACGACTTCTAATTACTAGATTATGCACCAATATGCCTGGGTTAAATCTCAAATCTCTCCGTAGTGCATATGAAGAGAAGGCATACGTCACTGTTGGTAATGATTCTTCTGTCGACTCCCTTGGTGCTATTCGACAGGTGTAGGCTACGTGCCGGCACCGGGTTTCCCCTCTCCCTTCCTAATCATCATAATCGTTCTCACCTATTTCCTACACTACACTTACACAAACACCTACACATACACACACCTAATACACGACATAACTCTCCGCAGGTACACATCATGCATAGAGTGACCCTCCGAAGTTGTGTGCAACTTAAAATTGGGTCAGAGTCCAGCCACCTTTCCCCATTATTCGGAACGCGAATCACACAAGTGAAGTGGGTAAGCATTGGATACACATACATACTTCTAATAACATTCTTCGACTCTATTTATTCACCAACATTTTCTTCTCTAATTTAATCCAGGATACACACGATATAGCATTTATATAGCCCATGTGCGCGAATATTGGGAACACTGGGTATACAATTATGAGGAACGGCAGATTACCACCAGAGGTATAGCATACCGATTTGAAGGTTAGAGAGGAATGTGTAGTGTGGCGGATAGTAGGGCTGGTTTAGCCGCTCAGTGTAATCATCACGCAACTCATTTTATCATGAGTGCACAGAAAGCTTCTTTAGGCTGCAGTGCACAGAGATGCTGGTGTCGAACGAACTTCTACCAATTTTTACATAAAACTTGATGTTGTTGCCTGGCTTCATTTTGATTTTGTGACAGCAATTAACACAGCTAATATTGTTCATTTAGAAACAAAGAATAACCCCAGCGCAAGGCAGTAATAATGTTGTGTTAACAGAGTAGTTAACGTGGTTTCTTGTCATTGTACTGTAAATAGCAGAAGGTAAGACAATACTCAGAAAATAAATTAGTCTCATTGTTTATTAGCTGGGCTGTTTACATATTCATTTAGGTAACAGAGAGTATTTTATTTTCTGACTGGCGAATTTATCGACCAAATTCGTCGAATCAATAACGTACAATGACTGGAATTAATAATTGGAATTAAACTGGTATGATATTTTACAGAAATCTAAACAATATATATTGTCTGCTGGGTGAATACCATGACGAGCTCAGGTGTTATTCAATACTGCATTTTTACCATTAAAACCGTGCACTGAATATTGGCAATTTATTCGGTGTATTGTTCTAATGTTCTCCATGAATGATAGTTGACAAGAGAGCATATTAATTAGGTAGTTTGTGCAGAGGGATTCATATTTCATAATATGCTGCTGGTTTAAATTACCTTTCTATATCTGTACACATTAGAAGAATAGGGTGAAAATTCACTGCAGTGTTTAATGATCGTATCGGATCTATAAATGGAACGTTCAAATGCTCCCAGTACGTTCTCCGTGGAAGAATATAAGTATTATAGAGGAATGTATGGAAATTTATGTAATTTCTCGTCGATATATACAAATATAAAGTAAAATATAAAACAAACAGTCTAGCAGCATAGTTTACAAAGAATAAACTTCAATTTTCTCTAAACACAAAGAAGAATAAAACTGATATTAGCAGTTGAAACTTGGATAAGACTCGTAACTTGGAAAATTAAACATTTACATATAAGCTCTAAATATTCTCAAGCTGAAGTACAATTACCTATAAGAATTACAGTCGAATTTCTATCCTGGAAAACCTTATTCATATCCCGTTCATTTCGTGTTACATTGGTGATTGAAGAAAACTGTGTTTATTCGGAGCCATGATTCCACGACTTAAGCATTCCTTACCATGCATAAATTGAATCAGATCGGCAGTCATATTTTCCGTACCGTCATACTTGTGGTGGACAAAATCAAACCTGACTGGAATAGACAAGATCAAACCTGACTGGAGTCATACTTATGGTGGACAAGATCAAACCTGACTGGAGTTATACTTGTGGTGGACAAGATCAAACCTGACTAGAGTGATACTTGTGGTGGACAAGATCAAACCTAACTGGAGTTATACTTGTGGTGGACAAGATCAAACCTGATTGGAGTTATACTTGTGGTGGACAAAATCAAACCTGACTGGAGTCATACTTGTGGTGGACAAGATCAAACCTGATTGGAGTTATACTTGTGGTGGACAAGATCAAACCTGACTGGAGGTATACTTGTGGTGCACAAGATCAAACCTGACTAGAGTTATACTTGTGGTGGACAAGATCAAACCTGATTGGAGTTATACTTGTGGTGGACAAAATCAAACCTGACTGGAGTCATACTTGTGGTGTACAAGATCAAAGCTGACTGGAGTCATACTTGTGGTTGACAAGATCAAACCTGACTGGAGTTATGCTTGTGGTGGCAAGATCAAACCTGACTGGAGTCATACTTGTGGTGGACAAGATCAAACCTGACTGGAGTCATACTTGTGGTGGACAAGATCAAACTGACTGGAGTTATACTTATGGTGGACAAGATCAAACCTGACGAGTTATACTTGTGGTGGACAAGACCAAACCTGACTGCAGTCATACTTGTGGTGTACAAGATCAAACCTGACTGGAGTCATACTTGTGGTTGACAAGATCAAACCTGACTGGAGTTATACTTGTGGTGGCAAGATCAAACCTGACTGGAGTCATACTTGTGGTGGACAAGGTCAAACCTGACTGGAGTTATACCTATGGTGGACAAGATCAAACCTGACTGGAGTTATACTTGTGGTGGACAAGATCAAACCTGACTAGAGTGATACTTGTGGTGGACAAGATCCAACCTGGCTGGAGTCTTACTTGTGGTTGACAAGATCAAACCTGACTGGAGTCATACTTATGGTGGACAAAATCAAACCAGATTGGAGTTATACTTGTGGTAGATAAGATCAAACCTGACTGGAGTCATACTTGTGGTGGACAAGGTCAAACCTGACTGGAGTTATACCTATGGTGGACAAGATCAAACCTGACTGGAGTTATACTTGTGGTGGACAAGATCAAACCTGACTAGAGTGATACTTGTGGTGGACAAGATCAAACCTGACTGGAGTTATACTTGTGATGGACAAGATCAAACCTGACTGGAGTCATACTTGTGGTGGACAAGATCAAACCTGACTGGAGTCATACTTGTGGTGGACAAGATCAAACCTGACTGGAGTTATACTTATGGTGGACAAGATCAAACCTGACTGGAGTTATACCTATGGTGGACAAGATCAAACCTGACTGGGGTTATACTTGTGGTGGACAAGAACAAACCTGACTGGAGTCATACATATGGTAGGAAAAATCGACACTGTCTCTAATTATAGCCTATTTGTACAAAACGGAGTATTGAATAGCTATTTTTAGTAATGCCGGTTGGAGATAACAAGTCAGCCTACTACTCCCATGTAAAACTTTCATGAACGTGCATAGTGGCAGATCGGTGATATCCACTGGCTACCTAAAATGTGTTCTCTTAGGTATGGCTATGTGTAATTTCTAATCGTTAGGACATACCTAAGTGTTATCTGTGGTATATCAGGGCCGAAAAGTCATTCATCACTCGCAGGTTTTCTATTCAGCTTACAACGCCTGGAGATTATATGTACATACAAAGATCTACCTAAATTTTCTACATTCAGAAGTTTTAGCCTATATCCCGTGTATACATACATAAACACGAATACACACATTTTGAAGCTGACCAATAAATAGTGACCAATTGAGCAAGGAAAGAAAATCGCATTTACAATGCTGTCAAAAGTGAACAGACGTCCGGATGTTGCGACTTAAATCCAAGCCATTCATCATCTAGATTTACGTGTTAGAACGCCGTCACACCGTGACAATGGATATTTCATGACAGCTTTTGCTTTTAATATTTACAATCGGCGCGGCCATTGTAGAATGCAAAGTAAGTTAAAATAAATTTCACATTAAAAGATTTAGTTTTAAACACACTAATGTCTGCAGATGATCTCGTTATATTTACAAAATATAAAGAAAGCTACAATTAGCAACATCGTATGACATTTTAGGTGACTTTTTACTAACGAAATATGTACGATTTTATTAACACTTCCAGCAAGATAACTCTTAACGACGGAACTGTTTTTTTTTTCTATTTCAGTGCTTCACACAAAGTAATTTTATTAAAGTTGCATATTGGTCCCATTACAGCATAACATCATTTACAAAAGATGTGCATTGTACAGAGGTGCAATTGATAATAATTTTCTTTCAATGTTAGAATTATTTATTTGTAATGATTTTTAAAATATTATAATTTATAACGATTATTTAAAAATATCTGTTTAAAGAAAACACAAATATCCATTCCCCGTTGTGCAAATAGATTAGGATTTAACATGTTCCGTTTGTTTTGTCATTTAGACGTATTTTATTAATCATTTATATTAGTTTAGTTTGAAAGCTGTCTTTTGTGTACCAGGTAATAAGCTTTGAAAAATTCATTTATCTGGCAGGATTTGAAACCGATGCACATTTGGCACCGTAATAACCTGCCATTCCAATACCTTTTTTCACTCATCTTTTTAACAAATGGGTGATTAAATGAAACACGATGGAGGCAACGGACATGCGATGTTACTGCACGTTCGCGAACCTTGTTGGAACATGTTATATAAAAAAGGCAAATGGGCCTATTGGTATTTAACGAGCGACTATGACAGTTGAGAATTCATTAACGCAAGAACATTTTATAGCCCACCTTAGACATATTCAAGAGTACTTTTTTACAGTTTTTATCGGAAGATTATGAAGACTTTCTAAATAAGAGTAATTTTACGAAGTTTTAGAACTCAAAATCTGTACACATGTTATTTTAGAATAGTGCGATCCTTCTTCTGCAGCACAGTGTAATTTTGCTTGCTTGTCACTACAGAACGTTATTTATTTATTTATTTGTTTGTTTATTTATTTTTATTTATTTATTTATTCATTCGTTCATTCGTTCCTTTATTTATTTATTACTTACCTACCTATCTATCTAAAGCCACAGTTTTTAAAATAAACTCTGTGCTTTTACATGCCACGAAAAAGACGCGTGCACAATATCGTGTGTAATACTATTATATGTAGAATATTAATTCAAGGTTGCCTTTACTCACATACAGATGAACAAATAATAAAAAAATATTTACGGGATATTCACATGTGCTCATACATACTACACCAGTTAATTATTGTTAATTATCTGTGGCTCAAATCAGTTCTTATCCTCTTAATAATACATCCTGTATTATTATTATTATTATTATTATTATTATTATTATTATTATTGTTATTATTATTGAAGGAGGATTGACTATTATTCACCACTTATTTCATTCTGTTCATTAAGCACAGTCACATTTTACAGTAACTTACATTAAATGTATTTATTCTAATTTCATTAATCTAATTCCTGTATAGACGTTATATCCAATAGTAGTGATTTCCTCAAATCACCTGATATGTTTTTTAATTTTTTTATTACACTATGAATTTTTATTAAGGAAGACAAAATTTCTTTAGATTTTGACATATTCATTTATTTATTTATTTATTTGTTTATTTATTTGTTTATTTATTTATTTATTTACTGTGGTGGAGTTAAGGCCATCAGGCCTTCTCTTCCACACCACCAGAAATACAATACAACTACAAGAAAAATTGTACAGTAGTGGCAAAAAAAAAACCGGACCGACCCTTGTAACTGATTTCAGAGCCTTGTTCACTCCAGAGCACGATAGACTGGTAACTAAGACTTTCGTGGTTCGAATCCTGCCTGGGAAGGAAAGTTTTTTTGTTACTTATTCAAATTTATTCCCAATACTTTTCGATTGCAGCGATATTTTACTACTTAATTAACATATTATTCCCAGAACATGAATTTTACCAGCAATCATGTTCTGGGAATAATATGTTAATTAAGTAGTAAAATATCGCTGCAATCGAAAAGTATTGGGAATAAATTTGAATAAGGAACAAAAAACAGTTTCCTTCCCAGGCAGGATTCGAACCACGAAAGTCTTACTTACCAATCTATCGTGCTGTGGAGTGAACAAGGCTCTGAAATCAGCTACAGGGGTCGGTCCGGCTTTTTTGCCACTACTGTACATCAATGCAATTAATCTACAATAATAACTAGTGACGGAATTAATATGTCATAAAAAACAACTTAACATACAAATACAAATTGAAGATAATAAAAATTAGTCTAGCATATTAAATGATGCAAAAAAAGGAACACACAAAAAGTGAAAACATATACAACAAACACAGACACAAAATAACAGTGTCACTCAGTATCATTATTATTAACTAAGGGGCAATAAGCTGTTCTAGTATCCTGTCACAATGACAAGAGAAAGGGGTAATCTAACAAAAGGAAATTATTGCCAAAATACTGAAGATAAAAACTTTGGCATAAATTTAGCAACTTCTCAGAAACGGATTTCGTGAGATAAAACATACTTTTCTAATTTACTTTCAAACTGTGACAGTGTCCGGCAATCCCTGACGTCACTAGGTAACGAATTCCAGAGGCGAGGCAATGATACAGTGTAGGAGGATGAGTATAGGGAAGTTATGTGACGAGGAATAGAAAGGAGAGATTGATGCTGATTTCGTGAAGTAGTTAGGAACTGAAAGCGTGAAGACAAGTCATTTGGAGAAGAGTTATGTAAAATTTTGTAAAGAAGCGAAAGAGCATGTATGATTCTTCGTTCCTTTAGACGAGCCCACGAGAACAGCTCAATAGTCGGTGTTATATGGTCAAATTATGGTCAATTATGGTGGAAAATAAAGTCATGTATATTCTCCATTTAATATATTCTTGACAAAATAAACAAGTGTCTAATCGGTATTCAAGCCATTAACTCTTTGAGCCCACTGTTAATTCCAGAAATTTTTAATAAAGGAGTCACAAATGAGTTTTTGAATATGTGTCGTTAAATAAAGATGATCGAAAGCTAGTGAAGTCAGCTGAATGTGTATTTTTATGTTCTGTTATTTCTTAAACACACTAGACGTTTGAATCTGGAAGCAATAATCTGAAAGCATCTGGTTGATGTTTTGAGTTCTCGTTGTTAGCACGTATTTTATACGCTTTTCGTGCATGCAAATGCAGCTTCGAGCTGAAACAAACGTGATTCCGATAGAGGATAACTTTACTCATGCTTCGTCGGTTATACAATTTAAAATGGCGCTTCGTTTGCGGTTTCTCTCTCAGGTCCATCATGGCATCTGAACAATATAGAGACTCGTAAAACATGGCGCCATTACTGTCGCCACTACACCATTCTACATTTTTACACATATTGGGCTGACGTATGAATTAAATGAACGCCATTAGGTTCTCCCACTAACTACTTCCATTAAAAAAAAAAGAAAAAAAAAACGAAGCGCGATTTATAGTTCGCCATGTTTTTTAATTTGCTTTGTCATTTCAGCACAAGAAGTGGCATACGTAGACAACCACTGCTCTCGGCCGCGAATACAGCAACATGGCAACAATGTAGACGATGAAAGAGTGATGGAACGGAGAAAAATTCTCTCCGGCGCCTGAATTTGAACCCGGATTTTCAGCTGTACGTGCTGACGCTTTATCCACTAAGCCACACCGGATTCCACCCCGGCGTCGGAAGAATCGTCTCAGTTTTAAGTTCCAACTCTTGGGTTCCCTCTAGTGGCCGCCCTCTGCACTGCGTCATAGATATCTATGAACCTAGGACCGAAGTCCACACATGTGCTGAGGTGCACTCGTAATGAGTGACTAGTTGGCCGGGATCCGACGGAATAAGCTCTGTCTTAAACTGAGACGATTCTTCCGACGCCGGGGTGGAATCCGGTGTGGCTTGGTGGATAAAGCGTCAGCACGTAGAGCTGAAAATCCGGGTTCAAATCCCGGCGCCGGAGAGAATTTTTCTCCGTTCCATTACTCTTTCATCGTATGATGACGCAGAATATCTGCATGGAAATATCATATGTACTTCGGTACATTAAAATAATATAACAATGTAGACGTCATATGAGTAGTAACAACAATGGAATGAGTACACTGATACCAACTGTTATAGCTGAACAAGTTTATTAATGAATGTTTTAATTAAATTTCCTATGTCTTGACATGTAGTGCTCATGCGATCGCATTAATATACTGAAGCGTTGAACTCAAAGTCTGGCTCTCCTTTGACTGCGTGGATGCTGCAGACACTTGAGCGTCGGAGCGCGCGAGTGTTGTTGCTAATGCTTAACAAGGATTATTCATTACTGAATGAGTGATCTCCATGCGGCTTATTCTGAGAACACATGAAAGCCACGTGTCTAGCATTGAAGAGTTTTCAAGGCCACAGCTTTACAGACGCCTCGTCTGTGCATTTTAGGGACTAATTATGATCTGTATATGCAGCAGATGAAGTAAATACAAACTATCAGTTGCCTCGTGTCTGTGAATATATTAACATTACACTCATAAGGGTTGTCATCGTAACCTTTGCCTAGGAGTCTAACGTAAAAGAAGACCCATATAAACAACGTTGGGTATTATAACTTCTTTAAGAGGAGAGGATAGAGAAATTTGATTTTTTTCTTTGGTGCATGATTTTCATTTCTTATATCGTTGCTGCAGCAACTTAAGTTCAAGGTAAGTTTTTGAAAAAACTGCGTTCCAAATTTTTAAAATTAATGCTAAGCTACAGTAATTTACTGAACTGGATATATCTCAGAAATTTTTAAAGATATTTTCAAGATTTTTAAAATATTTTACTCCTAAAACAGATTCTATAAAATTTCTAGAGCACAATTTTGAATTGGTTTAAAAAATTTTAAGATAAAATTACATTTTAAGAATGAATTTTAGAGACACTTTTATAGAAATGTGGAATCATATTCTTAAAATGCAACAAAATAACCAATTTCTATTCCAGAGAAAAGTTTGTTAATACGTTAAAGAATCTATGTACCAAATATCTTGCGTGTAGCATTAATAGTTCCGAAGATATGTAATGTTTTGTTTGGAATTAAACATGTTACGTGATATTGCAAACAATGGTTAGTGTCACTTAGAAATCCTGTGCACCAGAGTTTTAAAAATGGGGTCACAATAGCTGGAAAGGCCATAAATGCGCATTACATTTCAATTTTATTTAATTTTATATAACTAGCTAGCTCTTGCTAGTGAGTACAAATTAAAATTATAAAACAAAAATGTTCCTAGCCACTACCGTAAGAGCCAGGCTCGTCTACGGTGTGGTCTTAGCCAATAATATAATATAACATTTACAAGAACAGTTTACTAAATAGAGTAAGTAAATTAATTCAAACCAATAAATAACACACAAGAACAAAAAGAAGAAGAAGAAGAAAGAGAAAAGAGAGAAAAAACATAAAAGGTAAAGGTAAAAGGTATCCCCGTAACATGCCATGAAGGCACTTGGGGGGCATGGAGGTAGAGCCCCATGCTTTCCATGACCTCGGCACTAGAATGAGGTGGTGTGGTCGGCACCACGCTCTGGCCGCCTTTTACCCCCGGGAAAGACCCGGTACTCAATTTTATAGGAGGCTGAGTGAACCTCGGGGCCGTTCTGAAAGTTTGGCAACGAGAAAAAATCCTGTTGCCACCTGGGATCGAACCCCGGACCTTCCAGTCCGTAGCCAGCTGCTCTACCAACTGAGCTACCCGGCCGCCGAGAGAAAAAACATATTTAATATAAATTGACAATGAGACAGAAGCCAGTGATATTCAATAAAAACATGAATATAGTCGACAGAAATAAATGGTTGGTTTCGTTTTTCTGTACGTATTTTTTCTTTGTTTGGATTAACACACATAATCATGTGACACAGAATCACTTGTTATTTGGACATACCTACTTACTTTATCCCTACCTGTAATTCCTTCTTGCACTGAAACTAAGCGTCGCAGCCCATGAGTTCCTTACAAAATATGCTTCCACGAAGGTTATCTGTCTGCTCCCTAATTTTGTCGGTCTAATTTAGAGACACTCTGTAAATCTAATGAATATAGTATTTAACACTTTTAAGAAACATTCACATTATAAAGTTATCAGCAATATTCCGTACTTATTGTTCACTCTTTATAAATTTATGTACACAAGCGCATGAATATACCGCACATCCTGTAAAATATTGTCGTATGTCGAAAATCACTTATTACTTTCGTATTTTTTTCAACACTGTTTTAATGGTTGGAGGTATGAAATTGTAACATTAAAATAGTCAATTATGGAAGGTTTCGCCACCTATTAATTAAAATACTTTACAGCAGTATTTTACTAGGAAATATATCTTTACAAATCACGATTTTCGAGTTACGACACTATTTTACTAGGAGTACGATATGCATTTATGTACATGTACCTGTATGTATCTATGCGTTCATGTACGTACATATGTGTTCGAATATGGGCTTTTGGGCTTTCACGTCTGAGCGGGCATATTCTTACTAAAAACATGGCGAAGTATTATTAAATACTAGCCGTACCCGTGCGCTCCGCTGCACCCGTTAGAAATAAATATAAAGTAATTATATAATTAAAATAGGACATTTGATCCAGGGAACATTCGTGTTTGATAGAAGGATAAATCGTTTATTATGTTACTTAATTTAAATTGAATTAAAAAATTAAAATGCGATCATTTTGATCCAGAGACCACTCATTTGGTCATAAAAATTAGTTTAGGAAATACAGGAAACGAATATACAGAATAGCCTATCAAGTTTCCTGTGCATAAGAATCTATTTAATCTTACCTGTCCTCGATTCACTCAGAAGTTACTGTGATAACATTATAGCATTATGTCCATCTAGAGAAACTACACTTTCCAATGGTGAATTAATAATTAATTATACAAATCGGTTAATTTAGCTTCCGATATTACTTCATAGAAACGCAGAAACATTATCTGTAGGCTATCTTTCATAGCTTTCGATTGTTGCTGTCCAAGGCCCCTTATAGACGAAGTCATTTGTTTTTTAATTCATTACACTGCCTTAGATGGCAGTTATTTTAATTTTAAAACTCATTTATCTCATTAAATATCAGTCCTATCAAAATTTTTCACGGAATAAAACTTATCGAAAATTATTTTTAAGGAAACTTTTGTTATGTAACATTTTTCACAAAAATCAATAATAAGCGAGATATTTCGATTTATTTAATTCAGGCCCCCTTATAACCCCCCTTTTAAATAATGTATTTTGAATGCCATGTAGCCTAAAATCTAAGTTACAACGAACTTAATTTATATTACAATTTTCATCGAAATCCGTTCAGCCATTATCGAGTGAAAAGGTAATATACAGACAGACAGACAGACATACAAACAAAAATTTCAAAAAAACGATTTTCGGTTTCAGGGTGGTTAATTATATATGTTAAGACCAATTATTTTTGGAAAATCGAAAATTACCAGAAACATTTCGGCTACAGATTTATTATTAGTATAGATTTGTCTATAGAAACAAACCCATTTAGAACAGACATGATAATATTCATTGAGAAAGAAAATTCCAGCCTTCCACATAGGATCTCTTTACAATAGATCGTGGGAAACTTAATCTTTGCTGACAGCTGAAAAGTATTACATCTTGCAGCACTTCCAATACAGGATGAAGACCAGTAATTAGCTACCCTGCACCATTATCAATATCCCAAGAATTTAAACGACCTCGTGGTTTTCAATTAGTTCTTTGGTCTTCTGCCAAAGAGTTCAATCTCAATATTAAGACGCAACCAATATTGAAGATAATGAGGAAAAGCGCAAACAAAATTAAACTTGTTTTTTCCTTAATTTTGTGGACGTTTTCGATTCCGCCATTTTAGAGTTTTTGTTAGATTTTTTTTTAATCTCTAATATCCTATTTTTACGACATTATAATTTTACGTGAGTATACATTTTAGTAATAAAATTGAGATGCTTTGTGCTAATAAACAATCAGATTTCACTCTGTTTTCGATATTATCTTTTAATTCAATATACTTTAAATGCCATCTTGATAACTTACATAATTGCGATCTACTGTGCTGTATTGTAGATTTAATTTTTGTATTATTTTTTCTTTAAGAACTATATCTACGTTTTGTATCAATAGTCATCAACTTTTTAATGTTGCAATTGCTTTAAAGACTGATTATAAAAATAGCAATACATGTGAGAGTCTGTAGGTTGCGTTAATGTAAAAAATCATAATTATTGTTATTGTTGCTTTAGTTATATACTTTAGTTTCATTTTTAAAAACAAAGGTTTTTTTTTTTCAATAAGCGGGCAGATTTTCATTTATATTTTAATACCCTATATTTGTAGTACAATAATTATTTGGAACACGGACACTTTACCTGAATACAAATTTTAGTAATAACATTGAAGGTTTTGTTCTAATAAACAACGAGATTTTTGTCTATACTTTCAATATTTGTGTTTTTTAAATTACAAAAAGCTTTTGATCGTGTTAATTGGAATAAACTGTGGCAGATAATGTATAGAAGAGACTATCCTAACCATTTCATAAACGTATCTGCAGAAACACGAGAATTAGCATTAATATTTGACAAGACAAATATAGCAAGGTTTTTGCCTTCAATACTCTATTTTTTTGTTATATTATACTTGTAATTACTTAAAAATATTGATATTTTATTTAAATACAAATTTTAGGTATAAGATCCAGAGACTTTATACCAAGAGACAGCCATGATTTTCTTCTACGCCTTCAGTATTATCTTCTTTTTTTTGTAAAATTATAAATACTTTAAGGGGACTGGGTAATGATTAAGGATCAAAATCCGATTTTTCATTTTGTGTTCTAATAAAAGTACAAAACTTGTTCTTTAAAACAGTATACAGTGTGTATTATGGAGGTATCTTTACATATAAGCCCTTTAAATGGCTTCTTTGAATTTGGCGGCGCATGCAATTCATACATTATTTTTATGCAGTTTTGCGTAAGTTGGTATTTTTCAAACTTATGTGCATTTTCCATTGAAACTACTTAATCAACGTAAACAAAATTTTTACAGTGTTTTCTGTAGCCTGAATTCTACAAACTAAACCTACGGGTTCATGAATATTGCACACATGACATGAGAAAAAATATATAGGCTATGAATTGAAAAAATGGTAAGAATTGTTAATGAAAGTTTAATATTTTTTCTATTCCCCTAAAGGCGAAATATTTAACTAAATTTTACTTCGGAATTTACAATATATACTATCTAATAATTTTAAAAAATACAAAGTATATGAGTGAAGATTTTAGTAAGTAATGTGCACCTCAAGTATGAGGTACATTTAGCAAAGTGGGGAAAACAGGTTTACAGTTAGGTCCTTTCTTTTGCAATTGGATAAGAAACTAATTAGTTGTTTTTATACCACAAAATTCAGAACTATTTATTGTACGACTATGGAAATTATTATTCTACTCTGAACATTAAAAGCCGAGAAATATTGAAATAAACTTTTGTACTGAAATTCTTCAATCGCACAGTCATCACTAACCAGTTCCCTCAAGTGTAAATATTTTACATACATGCATTCTGTCTGATTTTCACAGGATTTGCAGTACAGATTTACTTCTAGTAAGTTTATTTTAGGAACGACAGGTTTTCGATCAATAAGCCGCCAGGATTTTCTTTTACGACTTTAATATTATATTTTTGTAATATCATAATTAAATCTTACCTTCAATAAAAAATATTTAAATAAATGCAAGCTATTAACCTTTGCAATGGAGTGTAATAAAAAGTATAACTTTAAAATTATTTCATCTTTAAGAACGAGAGGTTTCGTTTCGATAACCGTTGGATTTTTTGTACGTCTTCAATACTTTATTTTATTTTTCTGTGATACAGCTACTACTTTTAACTACTGATTACTATAAATAAATATAAATTTTAGTAATATTTTATCTTTAGAGATTTTTTATCAAAAGACAGTCAGAATTTTGCCAGGATTTTCTTTTACGACTTTAATATTATATTTTTGCAATATCATAATTAAATCTTACTTTCAATAAAAATATTTAAATAAATGCAAGCTATTAACCTTTGCAATGGAGTGTAATAAAACATATAACTTTAAAATTATTTCATCTTTACGAACGCGAGGTTTCGTTTTGATAACCGCTGGATTTTTTGTACATCTTCAATACTTTATTTTATTTTTCTGTGATACAGCTACTACGTTTAACTACTAATTACTATAAATAAATATAAATTTTAGTAATATTTTATCTTTAGAGGTTTTTTTGTCAAAAGACAGTCAGAATTTTGCTGTACGATTTCATTATTTTTTGTACATAAATATTTTTTTGCTGCTTCAATATAAAGGGAATGTATTGAATGCAATAACAATTTAAATTACATATTTAATTTTAGTATTATGTTATTTCTGGAAGAAAGAGATTTTTCTATCAATAGGACGTCATAGTTCCCGTAGTGTGGTTTTGATACTGTTTAGATGTTTTCCTAATACTTTAATCTATTTAAGTAATGATGCATTGGGTAAATGCAATTCGTTGAATCTTACAGTCATCCTAAGATCTTTACAAAATCTACATCCCATTCTCTTTTAGATGTAATGAAAATCTAATAACTTAGACAGTATGACGGAGAAATATGTGTAACATTGTCTTACCTTGAGGTAGAATATTTGCTTCGTAACGATCACTTCGGAAATTTTGCGAAGATCCAGTGTCACACGTACTTCTACTTACACTGTAGAGAACAATCTAGTAAAACACGACGTTTCAGATTGCTTTTAAGAACAGGTGCTTTCGATTTCGTGATTCAAGGTTGAGACTTCGAGCCCTGTTGTTGAAATATATAAGACTGTCATTGCTCCCCCAGTTTCGGAAATTGCTGTGGCCAGGCCCGCCACTCAGGTGGAGATAGTAAGGTCCAAGTAAGGCCCAGGGAGGTCGGGATAAAGCACGGATAGACGTGAATCAATAGGCAACGGAGAAGTGTTTAAAAAAGTAATCGGGACTATTACATACTAGGCTGCAGGGTGTGGATTGTGATGTGCACTGGTCCTGAACTTACAGACTGCGGGTCAGGAGAATGTGGAATTTCTTTATTGCTACTTCTCGGTATTGATATGAATAACATGACCTTTCATACGCTGGATCATAGAACGGTCCATTGCAGCTTCGATTTATGATTTGAATTCGACCTCGCGATGACCCCTTTGTTACGTTTCCAAGTTTTTATACATCCGCGCCATTTAACAGTAGCACAACTTTGGCATTATTTTCTATCTTTGTTTGCTGTCTTATTTATTTATTTACTTAATCTTCTCTTCCTTTCTATTTCATTTTATTATTTCGATTTAATTATTCTGTCTTTTTTCTTTGTTGTTTTTCTTTTTTAGTGTTTCTTCTCTCCCCTAGTTTTTACAGTTATGTGTATTTAATTTATTTTTGCTGCTTCCTTTTTTATTTTTTTATTTCACTTGTTTTCTGTACTTATTCTTTCTCTTATATTTTTAGCTTTCCTTTCACATTCATTTTATGTAATTTACACTTTTTCTCTCGTTCCTTACAGATAGATAGATAGATTTATTGATATAGTTCACAAAAGTACAAAACTTAATAATTTAACAAAAGATCTATATACAAATGTAGTTCTACATAATAAATATACAATTTCCTAAACTAATTAATCTATCGCAAATCACAATAATTTATTGGCTCAAACTTGCACTTACGTCTTGTTTTAGTGCATGTTTAAACCAATCGTGATAACCCTTAAGACTTTAAACCTTATTTATTTGCTCCTTTTCAAACTTTAATTGTAATATTTAGGTCTTATTTTACATAATAATTTATTATTCCAATTAGGTGATCAGATGTCGACATACTGTAAGTCATGAACCTGAAATAGCTTAATCGGTACATTCCATATGTAGGTTAATCTTTCTTTCTTGCAATATTTTCACGTCAGCAGAAACGTTTGTCGTTCCTTACAGATACATCATTATAATTTCTTCTCTTTCTTTAAACATGAAACGTTTATGCGTTTGGCATTCGGAAAATATAGTTACAATTTATCTTAATATGGTGACGTCAGTTACTACAGTAGACCTTGAATGACTGAGATTATTTTGTGTTTAAAACAAAATAGTTTTAAATACAAGCGGCCCTGATAAAATATAAAGGGTAAAAAAGTGCCATAATAATTAATTCATTATTATTTTCTTTCTTTAAACATGAAACGTTTATGCGTTTGACATTCGAAAAATCTGGTTACAATTTCTCTTAATATGGTGACATCAGTTATTATAGAGGCCTTGAATGACTGAAATTATTAAGTATTTAAAACAAAGTAGTTTTAAATACAACTAGCCCCGATAAAATATAAAGAGTAAAAAATGTACCATAATAATGAATTCATCATTATGCTCCACAAATGGGATGATTATATGGGGACTAAAGACAGAAGTATTGAATTTAACATGACTACTTCTAACATACTTAACAGTGGTATTATTTTCTAAATTAATCAAATTCTCTGTAATGCCATACACCAGTATTATTCATTAGAATTTGAAACCATTTATTGACATCATATTGATATGTGAATATTTACGATTTTCAATTTTATTGTTATCTCGAGACTAGTTTTCATGGAAAGGGAAGCGAATTATGAAGTAGTTAAGGAGAAAGCAGGAGTACAAAGACAGAAATGAAAATACATATTAAACTTTGCTTTAAAAACTCAAACATCCTTACTGTCCCAACCTCGTTCACAATAAAAATCACGACAGCATATCAAGTTCCACGTAATTATATGGATTCGTTGAATCCCGTCACGTTTTATTTTTCCTTCTGTTTCAACCTGTTTCTCTTAATTTATTTTCTTTCTGTCTGCATTCCACGTTTATATTCACTTTCTTTTACTCTTTTAATTTTCTTTTTTATTTGTTTGTTTTCTACAGGTATATTATTCTAACTTCTTTTGTTCACTTTCTTTTTCCTTTCATCCTCTCTTTAATTTTTTCTACTGCTTCTCCCTTTCCTTGACATTTATATTTTTCATTTCCATTTGCTTTTTCCTCTTTTTTATTTTATTAGCTCCCCTTCCTCTCTGTCTCCATTATTTATTTCATTTATGTCCCTTTTATGCTTGGTTTTGTTTATTTTTTCTATTGTCTCTTTCTTTTTTATATGCTGCTTATAAATTATTTTAGTTACGTTGCTTTTTATTTTTGTCTTTTTCCATTTTCTTTTCGTTTTCTCATTTTCTCTTTCTTTGTTTTCTTTTTTCTCTTTCTTTGTTTTCTTTTTTCTTACATTCATTTTATCTCCAATTTGTTTTACTTTTCATTATTTTTAAATATCTTTTTTTTATTTAATTTTTTTATTGACGTAATTGTCTACATTGGAGATATAAATGGGAAAACATATCACAATTAATGTGTAAGACGAAGTTACGTCATGCAGTGATTGCGGACTGTCGAAAAACCATCTTACATTAACGCACTTAGAGTATAGGAGTGTATTGTCGAAAAAAAAAATGAAAGCACAGAACGAGTTCGGGGTCCATCGCTGTGGAGTAACGGTTAGCATGTCTGACCGTGAAACTAACGGACCCGGGTTCAAATCCCTCTTGGAACAAGTTACCTCGTTGAGGTGTTTTCCGGGGATTTCCTCAACCCATTAAGAGCAAATGCTGGATAACTTTCGGCGCTGGACTCTGGTCTCATTTTGCTGGCATTATCACCTTCATCTCATTCAGACGCTAGATAACCTTAGCAGTTAATAAAGCGTCGTAAAATAACCAATTAAAAAAGGGACGAGTCTAACTCATTGGGGGGAGACATCAGCCAGTATTGCGACCTAGTTACGCAATGAAAGGAATTTAAAAATCCCCTGTTAATTTTTCTTATAGATTATTGTAATTTCTTACCTGTTCTTTTTTTATTTCTAGGACCTTACATTCTCATCGCCTACTAATTTTAGATATAAAGATTTTAAAAAAATTGTGGATTGAAGTACAAAATATAACGTAAACTTGTTGTTTCCAATTTTTTTCTATTCATAAACATGAATTGCATCTGACGTAGCAATTGAAACAAAAAATAGAAGCTCATCAACTCTTTTGGCCGTTCAGATGTTTTTTTGGATATTATTCGCTCTCTGAATACAGAACATTATTATTACCTTTTAACGAGGCCTGCCTACAAAAGTCTCTCCAAACTGGCCGAATTGAAAGCTTGATATATCCAAAGAAACTTTCACTGCTAGGTTTGCTACAAAGAGGATTTCAGGTTAAGAAAAAAACATTGCGCATATGGAGGTATTCCATTAAATGACCAGTTGCCATAGTAACTCCTACCTACCACAGAGCTTCTACAGTATACTAGGCAAAGCCCATAAAACCAATGCTTTTTTCTTAACCTGGAATCCTCTACAGTTTATTTATTACATTTATTACATTATTATCGGATTTTCCAGTTGTTTCGCGTACTAGTTAGTAATCTGCAATATAGCAAAAAAGTTTAATCATTAAACTATAATAATTAAATAACAGTAATGGGAATTATAACCTTAATTGGAGTGCTTGTAGTGATCGTCTTGTGTTTAAGTAACAGTATCTGTATTTTGTTTTATATTGCGTAGTGATGTGAGTTTTATTGAACGCTTCTTGCATGATTGCCATTTATTATTAACAGTAATGGAATTTGCGTTATGTGGGAGATCTCTCTAACACAGATTCTGCAATTGAAATCTGCCAGGTAAATGCAACAACTTAGTAGGTCGCAAATTGGCCGCTTGCTTATAACTAATATTAACCTCAACGGCTGATAATTATATGTACTAGCTTACTCCATTAGCTGGTGGAATGGTGTATCTAAATTACATTTCTAGCTTCTCATTCGTATACTAATGGAATATTAGTGACAGTGTTTCGAGACTTGACATTGTAATTCCACCCTAGCTTGCATAGAAGTCGGTGTTATTGCATTGTATTTATTTATTGCTACAGACAATACAAAATTAGTAGTACACAGAATAAACAGAGCGCACACCCGTCTGAGCAAGTTCCTTTTCGGAGGCCATTCCTATAAATAACAATTTCCTACTAAAATACAATAAAAGTTCAAAATTTAATACAATAATTACAAAATAGTAATTACTAAGATAAAAATCACGAAATCAAATCGAGAACTGAACGTAAGGGTGTTTAAAAATTGATGGTAAAAGTTTAGAAATGAGAAGTAAAAACGAAGAGAAGCAAAAAACGTTCCAGTGAAGATAGATCCGCAAATTAACCATTTACGAGATAATGTCATTTTGTGCTTTTTAGGGTCCGATAAATACTAAGTACTAATTCCAACAAAAGCGGTGACAATTTATTAATTTATCAACCACGAGGCAGTAAAATTCATAATTTTGTCATCAACACCACAGAAATGTAATTGAACATACACAAAAATATCTTTTGTGCGAGATCGTGCGTATTTGCTTGGTTTCCGCACAAAACCAATCCGCGGAAAGTCTAAAATTCCACATTCAGTATTCCCAACCTCACACACATAACAATTTCCCTCTTCTTACCGCTTTTCTTTCCTTCTAAACTGAAACAGATCTTGATACAGATCCTGGTGATGCCTTACTTTGACTATTGCGACGTTTTGTATAGTGAACTTAGTGTTGAATTGTCATTGAGGCTTCAGCGTGTTCATAATGCTTGTGTTCGTTTCATTTTTAACATCCGTCGCTATGATCATGTATCCGAGTATTTCTTTCAATTATCTTGGCTTCGTTTACGGGAGAGACGTTCAGTTCATTCACTCTGTTTGCTGTATAAGATTTTAAATAATTCCACACCTATTTACCTAGTCCCTCGCTTCACACTTCTAGCATCCCACCACAACCGTGATACACGTTCACAGCATAACCATGTTCTATCAATTCCATTCCATCAAACATCTCTCTACTCTGCTTCCTTCACAATACACACATCTCGTTCCTGGAATTCCTTGTCACAGGAAATCAGGAGCAGTCGGAGTCTAAAATCTTTTAAGTACACACTACTTAGAAATGTGTTTAATGAACAGAACTAGACTCTTGCGGAAGTTTCTAAGTAGTCTTAAATGACCAAGTTGTTATTTCTTTCTCCTCTCTCTTCTTCTTTTTTTTCTCTTTTCTTTTTTTATTATCTTAATATATTTCTTAATCATTTGCGTTTGTATGCCATTTAGTACGAATTTGCTAATCAACATTTTATGTCTTGTAACTCACATGTATTCTCCTACTAGTATATTAACTGTATAATATATCTCAAGTGAATTAATCGTCGTATTTATCTCGGGCATTTTAGGTCTTATAAATTGTGTGTTTGTGTGTGTGTATTCCCCTTTATGTTATGTAACTGATTTTGATTATGTGTAATTTTCTATTTTATTTTATATATTACATAACCGATCTTGACTATTTGTAATTTTATATTATGTAACTGATCTTTTCTATTGTAATTTTCTAGTATATTTTATGTAATTTCTAAGGTATTTTCTTTTGTGTTGTTTTGTAATCAAATTTTGTGTTTCATGTATATCATTGAAACCTGGTTGAGTGGAAGAGAAGGCCTCATGGCCTTAACTCTGCCAGGCAAAATAAACCTATTACTACTATTACTAAGTGACATATTGATTTTACTGCTTTAGGCTTTTAACATATTATTTTTAGAGACGTTCAATATAGTAATAATTATAAATTGGAAACTTACCACTGCAATTTCACCTAAATTGCACTGTTAATTATTGTTTTTAAATATTTGCAAAAATTAAGTAAACTCTACAACTCCACTAAAGTTACTGCATTCGTGATGCAAGTAACATTAAGGAAGCCGTGAAAAAATCAACAAGATTCCATAGACTGGGGGGAAAAAAAGACAGACGTATATCACGGCCTGCTGGAGTATAGTAAACACAGAAAACATTTTAAAGCAACAATGTTGAAGATAGATATTTTTGTTTTGCAAATTTGCCGTCATTGAACAGAAACCAAGATGGAGATTTCATTGCAACTAATTAGAAATTCCTCTTTCAGGTATGTAATAAACGATCTTCGCACAAAATAATGTACGATACACGAGCGGTATGTTTTCTTTCAATTCTCGGAAATTAAAAAAGCTCAACTACGTTTCGCTTTTTCAAACATTTCCTCGAACATGAAAACTTCAACATACCGCTCTTGTAACGCATATTACTATTTTGTTTGAACAACAGTGAAGCTTATGAATAAATAAGGTACAGCACAGTATGAACATATTAACTGAAGATTTTTACAGCAAGTGTTCAAAATGCTGACTCTGCAATTGAATGCATCTTCTAGTCTTCTCCACAATGATCCAAGAATGCGCTCGAGCAATCCTGGGTCATTCTTCATTTGCTGAAAGGCATCTACAATCCGATGCTGCAATTCTTCAGGTGTGATTATGTCTGTTGTGTAAACTAGGCTCTCTTGCATAACCCTATACACAAAAATCCAAAGGAATCCGGTGGGTGATCTAGGTACAGGTCCTGCTCTACCTATCCACCGTTCACCATATATCATCTCACACTTAGAAGGAAATGGGATAGGGAGTGTGCGACATACAGTATGTACGAAGCATGAATGTTCCCGCTTTACCGTATCCAGGAACTCGGTTCATTTTGCGGCCTCAACCAGCAAAAAAAAAAAAATAATAATAATAATAATAACATTATCTCGTAAATGGTTAATTTGCGGTCCCATGTTTACTGGAACTTTTTTGCTTCCCTTCGTTTTTACATCTCAGCCCTAAATTTTTAACAGTCACTTTTGAAACACCCTTTGTATATGTTTTTTATATTTAGAGAAATAAAAAAAAGACATGAATATTAAACAATTTGCTTAATTTTATTCTTAAATTTATCTGTATTTATTATCTATATGGAATTCTATAACTTGACCCGTAACTCTGGCTATGATTCAGTCCAGAGGTTGCGTAACATTTAGGTTCAGCTAACAGACATGTCAAATTTCTTCTGGTGGAATAAACATGCAGTTCATCTTTATGATTTTGACGATTTCATATTAATTTGAAAAAAATTAAAATCGTAGTAGGTAAATCAAATTTGTTGGCTAATCAATTGATTTCTTTAAGTAAATTTTAATTTTCCGCTTTTGAAGCAATATCAGTAGAGAAAGCGTAAATTTTTTTGTTACTTCCCATCCCATTATACCATAATGGATGGCAGATTGAGTCGAACCTACAAAAACTAATCGTAGAGTATTTGTAGGGATGTAAGAACAAAGGATGCAAACTTATAAATTGTTTTATGAAGTCTCTTACATAAATAAGAAATGAGATTTTCTCTATGTTTATACTTTTCGCGCGTTTCGTAATGTGTTTGTTATTTACTATGACACTAATGAATTCGCAATTTGTAGTTAATCTTTTTAACTTTCATCCAAAGGACATACTCACTTTGCGGAAATTTGAAAAAACTCCTGCCGGAAGAAAATAATGAATCAATGTATAAAGAATCAAAGCATTGTTTATCTATAAACATTTCGTAGTACTTTATCTTACGTTCATTTTTCTCAACCCAAGGAGCTTCTCATTCCTCTCATCTCTGCTTTCGATCGATTATTATTGGTCTCGATCTTCTTAGCGGTTAGTACGAAGTGCTAAACAAACATGACAAGATTTCGATGTGAAAGAATAGAAAGAATAAATGTAGCTATAGAGGATTAATATCAACAAGCACTAAAGAAAATAAATGGAAGTAAAAGCTTCGGAGTGCAGATTGCTGCGGGAGTCAACTTACAACGATGCGGGCAGAAGAAAAGGTGATTGTTGCTTAAGGTAGAAAATAGAGAAAAGTAAGTGGCAATGGTAGAGCAGAAGTGAGCAATCCGTACACTAAGTTTTACAGAAAATGAGCCGACAATAAAATTAATATTTACAGATATAAATAAATAAAACCTATTTCACAATAAGGTGTTATGGATTAATTCAATCACAACATTATATATATATTTTTTTAGATAAATTATTAATAAGTTTACACACGGAATTTAAGACAATTTCATTTATTTTTTAAATTCAATTAATAAAATTATTTGTTGAAATACTTTCAATTATGGTCAACTAAGTGTAATGAATGGTTTACATGTCTTGTCATTACATTTATTTAGTTCTCTAGAATATAGATCCAAACTTTAGTGATGCCCCACTTCGATTATCGCGATTCTCTTTTCACGAATCCAAATGCTGATCTTGCCCATAGATTACATGTGTTCACAATATCTGCGTTCGTTTCGTTTGTAACATTAGAAAATTCGATCATGTAACACCGCCATTAGAATTGTTGTCTTGGAATCCACTTAGCGAAAGAAGATTCTTCAACTACCTCTTATTACTATTTAAAATCATCCACACCTCCACACCCTCTTACCTAGCATTTCGTTTTATTTACCTTTCACTACCTCGAACCCGGAACATGTACCTTCTCTCTATTCCTCTACACAGAACATCCTTCTACTCATCATCTGTCAGCATATCCATTTCACGCCTCTGGAATTCTCTCCCTGACCATGTCAGAGACTGTCGGACAATATCAAAATTCAAATTTAAATTAAAAAATCACATTCTAGTTCATGGAATTGCTTGTTGAACATCTGTCAGGTTGCGCAACTTCGGCTTAACCCATGACATATAATAAATATTGTGTATGTGTATGTGTATGTGTCTGTATTTATTCACACTGCAAATGGATATATACCCGGTGGCAGTGGTAACTAATTACACTCAATAATGACAATTAATAATAAGCACAACTAATAAAAACAATAATTAATTAATAATAATAATAACGATAAAATAATAATAATAATAACAAGGAGCATCCTATGCTGTTGTAAAATTGACAATTAATACGTAATGTATTTATTATTATTATTATTATTATTATTATTATTATTATTATTATTATTATTATCAGTTATCACTATCATTATTGCTTTCTGTGTTTTCTTTCCTTTTTTTCTTGTATTAGCTCGATGAGAGCTCTACAGTGTTCTTTTGACCCTGTTGACCCTCTATAGGGCTTTAATTTAATTTTTATTATTTTGATTATATGTGCTGTCTGGTAAGATGGAAGAGAAGGCCTTAATACTGTCAGGTTAAATAAATAAATAAATAAATAAATAAATAAATAAAATACAATTTTTAAAACTGCAAACTCAAAAGTTTACCCATGAACTTCCATTTGCAGTAGACTGAGAAGTATGTATAATTCTGCTATCACAGTAAAAATATTTGAACACACACGTGCACCAGGACCCAGTATTGTTCGCATAAGAATTGTCTAGCTCAATTTTACTTATGCAAAATATTGTTTACGCCGGTAATTTAATTTAATTTTTAAATCTATGTTTCTTGTCATGATATAATTATTTCTCGAAAAAATATCAGGACCTGTGATATTATTGTGGATAATGTAAAGTGTAAAATGTCATGATAAGAGAGTAAGAATCAAAGAACAAATGAATGAAATAAACGTATTTTCGAACTCGGGATCTCTCAATTACCAGCATCATAACTATGCATTGAAGTACCGATGCAACTGGATAAAAAAATTGTGGAAGATAAGTCAAGCAGTTGGCAAATCTCTATGCTAATAACTCCGAAACCTTTGAGTGTTGTATAATTTCGATTTGTAATACTTCGATTTACATCATAATCTTGCAACTAAAACTTGCAATCACAAAAGCGTATTTTCTGCTTGTTCATAGATGATTGTTACTAGTACTGCTGTTACTAGTATTGCTTTTGTTGTCTTGATATTCTCTCAGAAATTCCTGCGGCAGGGTTTACCTCGGAGAGCTCCCTTTCGCCTCGTGTTCTCAATTTCGCCGCCTAGACAGCACCTTGCCTGACAGAAGGATGGTATTTGTAATCTACCCCAGCAGCAGGAGGAACCATATCCTGTTCAAAATCCCGTGACGCATTCTCTTGTCCAATTAAGGGACATTTTCCAATAACTGTCCCGCAGTCCCTGCGTCCCGTGGGATCCGCAGAGCCACGGAAATCATTTCTCTGCTCGCTGCTGAGCATTAAAACTTGTTTGATTTACAACACGTGTTATAAGCTTGCTGGCGGGAAGGAAAATAAAGTACTGGAAACCACTGAACGCTTTCCGGACACCCTTCGTTTGTTTAACCTTCCCGAATTTAATGACATCTTCCCTCTCTTTCATTCACTTCGACTATTTCTTCAAAGCTTTGCTTCTGCGTTTCATTCATTTTATCACCAACAAATTCGTCTATTCTTTAATTTAGTTACTTATTCTTCATTCATTTTAATTCATCAATTTATTCCTCAATTCTTTTATTAATTGCTTCACTTTTTAAGTAATTCATTGCTTAATTAATACCCTAATTCTCTAATTCGCCCGACTAATTTTAATTAATTCTTTCATATTCTACTTATTGTATTCATCCATCGATTTTTCATTAATTTCTTCACTATTTTTCCAATATATTTATTTTTTAATTCATTCCTTTATCCTTCCATTCGCTCCTTCATTCTCTAATTAATTTGTTAGACCTTTTCTCATTCGTCCATTTTTTTCGTTCATTCCTTCATACTTTAATCAGAATATTCACTCTTCAATGTATTCCTTCCTGTCTACCGAGTTAGCTCTGTGGTAAGCGTATCTGCCTCGAGACTAGCCAGACCGGGGTCAGAAATTTTCATGTAAACTTTCTACCTCGGGACAAGAAGAAATGGCGGTGCACAACTTCTAATCACTAGATTATGCGCCAATAAGCCTTCATATTTTAATTAATATTTTCGTTCTTTAAATGTCTTCATTCTTCCAGCCAAAATCTCTCCGCAGGCAATGTCACTGTTGATAGTGATTCGTCCATCGGACGGGGACGTTAAGCCTGGCGGCCCCCTTAGTGCTATTCTGCAGGAGTAGACTACATGCCGGCACCGAGTTTCCCCTTCTCCCTTCCTTATCTCCATCATGATTACTCATTCCATACACTAAACTTACACATGCATTTACCCCAGTATACGAACGACATAACTCTCCACGGATACACATCATTTACAGCGTGGCTCACCGAAGTGGTGTGCAATTTGAAAATGGATCCTGCCATTTATCCGCAATATGAGGAACTCGAAAAGTGAAGTGGGTAGGCATTGGATACATACATACAGTACATTTATTCCTTCCTTCTTTCCTTCATATTTTAATTAATATTTTCGTTCTTTAAATGTCCTCATTCTTCCAGCCGTATTATTTCATTCGTTCTTTAATTTCTTACTTATTCTTTAATCAGTGTATTCAATTTTATTCTTTCTTTCATTAATTCTCTAAGTCATATCTATTGTTTAACCGATTTCTTCATTTTCCAATAATTCCTTCATTCTCCATAAAATTTGTTAATCATTTCATTTATTCTTCCATTTTAATTAATTTCATTCTTTCATCTGTATATTCAATCTTTAATTCCTTCACGTTTCCGTTCGTATATTCATTCCTTCGATCATTATTTTATTCATTCCATAGTTCATTCCTTCATTCACTTCTTGCGCTTTCATTCCCTCTTTCATTGACTCATCCGTATCCATATAATCTCTCGTCAAATAATCCGACTACAATCCTGCATTCATAAATCATTCACGCAGCCATCCGTCTATTCCACTAATTCACTCACTCACTTACTAACTCACTACTTCATTCTCTTACTCAGTAATTTACTACTCACTCACTACTTCATTCTCTTACTCAGTAATTTACTACTCACTCACTACTTCACTCTCTTACTCAGTAATTTACTCCTCACTCACTCACTCACTCACTCACTCACTCACTCACTCACTCACTCACTCACTCACTCACTCACTCACTCACTCACTCACTCACTCACTCACTCACAGATTTATTCATGCATATTTTGTATGTAGTATTTCATTTGTTTCTTACAGAAGCATTGTGGTTAAGTTATAGTTACTATGGTAACAATTTATTTATTGACACATTTTATTAGTTCTTGTGTCTTGAAAGCAGTTTTATTAATGAAATCAACATAAAATAAGATATTTTTAACGGAAAATATGAGACTTAAGATCCTGATGATGATATGATTTGGTAACAGAAGACGTACACAGCAAGAGGTATGCTTACTTTTTAATGAAACTCATTCAAATCGGCCATCTAGTTCATAGTCAACTGTTAGTAGAATATGCCTATAAGCGAAATTCAGATAACATGGACATTCCATACATAAAAGGTCATTTTCTGTTAATAATATTTGTTTTATTTTGATTTTGTCAATAAAAATATTTTCATAATACAAGGACTAAACAAATGTATCAACAATTAAATGATTACCATAGCAACCATGCTTTTGTGTAAAACAAAATAAAGTATAGCTATAGAAAAAATAATATGTTTTTCAGATGATATTAAAAGAACTATAGGATGTCATTAAAATTTTTATTGATGACGTCATAACAAACACAACAATAGTCGCAAAAATGTTTAGTTTTGACTATTACACTTTTACTACGTCATACTACTTTTGACCAATAAAATGGTATGAAAGGGCGTCTTTCAACCAATCATGGGTGCTTATCACACAATTTTATCGCTTCCCTAACATTTGTTTGTTTTATCACTACCCTAGCATTTGTTTCTTTGTTTGCAACATTTCAAATTGCAAATTCTTTACGGTACTATAAAACATGCTTTGCGATCTTAATTTGTTTCCTGCATAGATAGTCGACTGAAAATGGCGGCTCCGTTCAAAGATTTTGGTGAAGGTAACATTAGTGAAATAGAATTTTAGTAAGTCAATTAATATATATTTTATTGTATTAGAGTGCTTTATTTCTTCTAATCTTTATGTACTTTCTTCTGTTTTTATCACCTTCCTACTATTTGTTTCTTTGTTTGCCAACATTTCAAACTGCAAATTCTTTAGGGTACTATAAAACATGCTTTGCGATCGTCATTTGTTTACAGTATAGACAGTCAACTGAAAATGGCGGCTCCGTTCAAACGTTTTGGTGAAGGTAACATTAGTGAAATAGAATTTCAGTAAGTCAATTAATATTTTACTGTATTAGAGTACTTTATTTCTTCTAATATTTATATATTTTCTTTTAATCGTGTAATAGTCAATTAAATCCCACTCGAGTTTTTATTTTCTCTGGATAAATCAAAACTTCTAATGAGATTACCGCTGATAAAAATATTTCTTTTTAAATACAAGGTTTTACGTGTATGAGCTTTTGGCTCAAATCCCCTCATTCAATTCTAATTGGAAGTATGCGTTACTTTTGAAATACCTTGTATTAAAATAAAATCACACATGAACAATATTAGCCTATATACAGTCTTTGATCATAAAAGTAAATACTTGTATATAAATGAAAATAACTATCTAAAAGTAATTGTATAGTATACATTGTCATGTCTGTTAAAAATAAACATAAACGAGCTTTCTATTTAGTTATTCAACTGTGTAGACAGAGCAGCACGACTACTATAACGCCAGACGAGACTTTTGTGTTCGGTGGTCTAGCAAGCAACTTAACATCAGTTTATTAAAACGTGAATATTTCATCGATATTTTTTGTTCTTGTTTTTACCGACCTGTATTATTTTCGATAGCTGACACGTTCCGACGTGACACTGAAATCAATTTTCTGAAAAGGCCTGATCATACGTAACAAACAACAAAACGTCACATGCTTATCTCTTCCAAATCTATCATCTATATGCAAAATATTTGTACACTGATCAATGGGCGAGGGTTGTCTGCAGACACGTCATGAATTCAGAGACAATAGCATTACCATTTTTACGAGACTTTCACCCATTTCACAGTGTTTGAAGTAACCTACGAGTAGTTCCTAGAACGTCTCTCCGATAGCTCAGTGCTAAAGTACTCGGGTTCTCTCCCAGACGCGAACATGGGTTATGCTTACGGTTGAAAGAAGTCAAGAGTGATTGTTTTTTTGGGGGGGGGGATTCTTCTGTTTTACTCACCACATATCATGTCCTTCGCTGTCTCTGATAAATAGTTAACATATCTTAATAAGGCTTTCTTGTTATGAGTTACATTTTCAATAAATATATGTATATGTATGTATGTACTTATTAACACTACAATTGGGTATACACCCGGTGGCAGTGATGTATAATATACAATAATGCCATCACAATAATACAATAATTACAGCAATAAAAACAATGAAATAAACGTAAATTCATTTCTGACTATAAATAAATAGATGCAATAAACCTAGGACTATAAATAAAAACTATGCTATAATAACGCCTACAATAAGCAAAAAGTAAAACTAACTTATAAGTACTTCTATTTCACCCAACTATTACCAATTTAAGTAATTACATATCAGCTTAATTACATAGCTTAATTAATTACGTATCATCTTAATTAATTACATATCACCTTAATTTATTTACATATCAACTTAATTATATATCATCTTAATTAATTACAGATCAACTTAATTAATTACATGACACAGCTTAGATAATTACACTGCACATATAATTACATTTTCAGTCTAATCTTCTCAACCTTTCCTTACACGATGAGTTAATAGAACCATTAAAACAGTTGGAAAATTGAAAGATTAATATTTTTCGATGTAAGAGTAACATTCGTTATTAATTATTTTCATAATTATGTTTAATTTTGTCTCCTTTTTTTACTGCAGTTTAAGTATTAACAGACCAGGATCGTACAAGTTTCATTCAAGGACTGAAAACTTATTCAATTGTAATTCATATTTATATTTAATCAAACTATCAGTGTGTTCAGGACTAATTCAGGTTAACAGTAATAAATATTTTGCGTGCTAGTTATAGAATCGCATATCACGTAATGCTACAAATTAGAAGGTAGATCTATTGAAAACATGAGAGGAGAACTGAATTGTATGAGCAAATTGATTTATGGATAATTGCTTATATATGAGTTGAAGTTATCGCTATGGCAGCTATATTAACTCGTATAGCAGGAAATTGTCTAGACGTACCGTAATCTTTACAATCATATTGGATTCAGTGAAACAGGTTATTCTGTAACATATAATTTTTTTTCCCATATTTATTCAAATATTGTAATACGTACTTCTATGAAATTAGGATAAAAACGAAGTATTATTAGTGGGAATTTTATATTGATGTCTGGGAATAAAAGAGGTCAGGCTACACTGAGTTCATCACCAGTGACGATTCCTCCGTGAAGGATATGAGGATGATCCTACAGTTTAATTCCGTGCCTCTGAGGATAGAAATATTTTAATTACAGATTTTGATTTTCATTGCGTCCCGACGAAATAATTTCCTTTAAGCTTCCACTTTCTGTCTTGAATTGTCGCCACTGCACAGCTCAGAAATAATTTCCGAGGAATCAGCAAACTTTTTTTTTTCTAGCAATGAAATAGGCGGACGAGGGAGGGTGCGGAGAGCGGGATATGGCTTGAGTTTAACCGTGTTTGAGGATATGACCGTGTATCCTAATACTACGACCCTTCTTTCTGGGTGATGGAGACTCTGTCAGAGACTACAATAAGAATTTTAAAGTATCCTTATAGCCTTCTTAAGTGCAGTTCATGAACATTTTAAAGGAATAGAATAAACGAAATAATAAATAATTTAAAATGATATAATATAAAAATAAAATGAATAAAAAATAAAATTACATAAAAATATATAATATAAACTATAATAAATACAAGAATTAACAGGACTTTCAGATGACAGGACAGCCGAAAGAATATCTGAAGTTGTAGGTCATTTAGAAGAATTTAACTATAGCACGAAATTAATTGCGCAAACGTACGACGGAACATCGGTGAATATCGGGCAGTACAATGGCTTAGGAGCCATCTTCGCAACTAAAAAGGGAAGAAGAATCGAACTTCACTACAAATAAATTTCCAGTTCCAGAATGATGAGTCAAAGACTAACATAGACCTATTTGTATTGATTTTGCATGCTGTATTATTATTATTATTATTGTTGTTGTCATTATTATTATTATTACTATTATTATTATTATTATTATTATTATTATTATTATTAGTTCACGAGTCGCCACTGTTCATCATATTGTATTTGCAGCAGTTTGGTTTTATATACAAAATATTTTTCGAAACTTTCAACCGCTTGGTAGGATAAAGATGTAGACTCTAATACAGTACTTACAGGATGTCATGTGGATTCTGCTATCTGTTACGATGCAACGAATACAATATATTTTTGGATGTGAAAAGATTTTATGCTACGGGAATAGAGCAAATATTTAATTAATTAATGTAGGGAGGAAATGGGAGGGAAAACATGTAATAGGTACGCGAAAACGCGTCCTTACAAGGGTTTTCGGAGCTGAAAAAACTGAATATGTGAACTCCAAGCCTGTTGGCCACTTGTCTCATTCCGAGTTTTGCCGTTCCACTGAAGGAACTTTAGTGTTGTTTGAAGCAGAAAGCCGAAAATAGACGTAACCTAATAGCTACAACATAAGGTGGAGAGAAGCATGATAGAACAGCATCAGGACAAGAATGCATATTGAGAGAGACTGCCGCAGTCCTCGCAAGAGGAAGGTTCTGAGCCCTTGCACTGTGCGAGTGATATTCGAGTGAACTTGCCCCAAGTACCGAAGGCAACATGCGAAAACCAAGGCTGCTATTTCGAAGGCTTTAATTTGGGAAAATTGCCGAAATTTGTGTGTAGAGGGTGACATAGGTCCGTGACCCATTTTTTAAGGGCTCATCACGAGATTTGTTTTAATGCCTTAGAAAAACCACGAAAAACCACAGGAAGGGGTCTTAATTGAGGAGACTAGCCAATTAGCTCTTAGGTGATTGTATTGAAATATGGTCCTATCGACTCTGAGGGAATTATTTGGCAAGGACAATAGTTATTATTATTACTATTATTATTATTATTATTATTATTATTATTATTATTATTATTATTATTATTATTATTATTATAGTCCGAATTTAATTTCATTACGAGACAGGACAATGAAATTCTCGCGACTTTTTTTCTTGTCATCCTGATTTTTCACCTGAAGACGGAGGAATATATAATCTTCGAATCAATTAGAAATCTCTTCTTTTTTCACATAACATTTTTATATAGGTATGTCGTAAAAATCTTAAGGGGTAAGGTACAGCTTGCAGCAGTAAAATTTTGGAAATATTCAACATTTTTTCCTCCATTACTGTATTTTGTACAATAATGAAAATTAGTATATGTAAAACACTGTCCTTCTGCTATATGAAAAAAAAAAAAAAATATTTCCAGGATTAAAAAAAAATATTTATATATTTGTTTCAAAATTCAAAGTGTTGGCAGTTCACTGTGCAGTGACGAAGCATTTCCCTCATAGCCTAACTCATAAAATTTTAAATTTTTTTCTTGTTCTCTCGCTTTTATTTTATTGCTGAAACTCATGTTTACAGTATCATGATCTTTCAACTACATTTCATAATAAATAATATTTTTTTAAATTTTTTTTTAGAAGAAAACCATTTTTAAATGAATTTATTTTTTATCAGACAATCTATCAAATGTAGAGAATTTATTTTGCGTCATGTTATAGATGTGACATGCATAAATACACACAAAAAATTTCATCACAAAATATTGGATAGTTATTGAGTTATGAGGGAAAAGCTTCATCGCTGTACAGTGAACTGCCACCACTTTGAATTTTGAAACAAATATATAAATAATTTTTTTTAAATCGTGAAAATAATTTTTTTATATAGCAGAAGGACAGTGTTTTACATATATCAATTCAATTTTAATTATTGTACAAGATAAAGTAATGGCGGAAAAAAATGTTGAATATTTCCAAAATTTTACTGCTGTAAGCTGTACCTAACCCCTTAAGGTTAATCAATTATAAATAATATTAAAACTTATCGGAGCGAAATAATTGTGAATTGAATTGAATGAATGCAAAGTAGCCAGCAGCTGTAGTCACAGACTGAGGCATGGGTTGTATATTCTTTGCACGTCTTTCCTCGCACAGTTGTGTCAGCTCCACCGACTCCCTCCAATTACGCTACCACATTTACCCGAGTAATTACTGAGTAGAAATGGAATGCTTTCACATCCACACCAAGCTTCCGGATTTGGAGCCCAATTGAAACGGACTTGCACATGAATGATACGGTGATGTGTGGGAATGAATTGGAAGAAGCCCGGGGGGCAACACAGCCATAAAACTGCAACGTTTCGAATCGATTCGGGCATCTCCATTCCATTTATTTCTCCTTCATTCGGTGGCCCTACACAGACTGCTGGAACTCACACTGGGAGGCGCGCTTCTTAAAACATAGCGTCCACAACGTGGGCGAGGAAATACCCCCAAAAAAATCCTACAAAGGTGCTCGCATGCCATACGAGAGTCACGGGGATTACAATCTAGTTTACAAGAAAGGCGAAATGTACTAAAAAATGAGAAACATTTTAAGATTTTGACATCAAAGATTTACTATAACGTCACTCGTGGTACCAAGGAAACAGAAGTGTAAGATGAACTTTGTGTCTCGTGGTTCTCCACACGGTCTGTCTCGCTCTGTTCTCAGTTTTGTGCCTCGAGATTTTCCAATTGCATGTATCATACATCGTCCTATCGGCAGGTCAGGATGTCCTCAACGTCCTACCAAGTTCAAGTGATTATGTAGGATTTCCTGTCCTGTGGAGAGAATGTTCACCTAGACCATTGACAAGAGCGTTTTTTTCTCTCTTAGCGCAAAAAAATTAAGTTGGTACTTCATATTTTTACTGAGTAATGGTGGATTCTTTCAGTAACGGTGCGCGAGTTTTCGCTAAAGCAATTCCCTCTTATGCAGATGAAAATAACACTTGGTGTAAGTCTGTTTTGGTGATATATGGTCTGAAAGTGTTTTTAAAGGAACTGTATTGAAGTTACGTGAGAGACTTGTTAAAGTAAAAGGAATATTGGCAACAAAATAACTTGGATTCGTGTCTCAGACATAACTAACATAGCCAACAGTGACACTTCTTCTAACTCCAATAATTAATTCTTTTCGGAATATGTATTATATGTCTTTCTTGTGTTAAATTCTATCGTACCTGGTTAACATGTTTCGGTCTGTTATGGACCTTCTTCAGAACTAGTTGTTGCTGGTCTTGGCGCCTTTTGTTTTCTTTCACCCCCACAGGAAACAAAACAAAAGGCGCCAAGACCAGCAACAACTAGTTCTGAAGAAGGTCCATAACAGACCGAAACATGTAAACCAAGTACGATAGAATTTAACACAAGAAAGACATATAATACATATTCCGAAGTGATATAGTGTTAGAAGTTGTGTAATCAAGATGTAGAATTAATTCTTCAAAGTCTGACAATAAGAATACAAACAAAATATTTTGTTTGCTCCAGAATCAGGAAGATACAACAAAAAGCTAGTTACTTTTGTGTTGCTTGTGGCCCAAGGAGAGTTAAACGTAACTGTTTTGCATTTGAATTTCTGCATAATTCATGAAAGTTAGTATTCATTGGATTCAGTCAAATCATATAAACGACATTTTAAAATTATTTACTTTCAAATTTCTTTAAATAATCTCGAGTAATATCTGGCCTAGTAAAACAAAGTATTAAAAACAATATGTTTAAAAAAATAAAATAAGAAAATGTTATGATTCAGACTTTACTGATTTACTTTACTGATATCGTTTGAATAAAATTTTATTTATTCAGTTATCATCCTAATGTTACAAATTAAACTAATGTAAATCGTATTGAAAGTAATAAATGGAATTATTAATTTACTACTTCTCTCTTTCTATTCACAAAGTCAATAAAACTAATGTAAACTGTATTGAAAATAGTAAATAGAATAAATGGATAAACAAACAAAACAAAACAAAATAAATAATACGTCCTTCTTGCAGGACAACAGGTTACTACCGACAGGACCCATAACTTGCGTACTGCCGGTAGGACGTTACAGAAATACGTCCTGCTAGAAGAACAGCATATGGAAAATATTGTTTAAGAATCTGTCCTTTCGGTAGGGCAAGTTGCTATGTACAAAAGTCCTTCTGGAAGCGCTTCGAGAAGGTCATGCCTCTGTACGATACAACAAAAAATTCTAATACCATATTAGTCCCAAATGAACACTTTTATCAGAAAAAAAAAATGTATCAATATTAATACTGTTTTACCCGATAAGTAGGCTACTATTAGTATGATTCTGTTATCATTAAAGAAACTGGTAATGAATGATTTATCCCTTTGCAGTTTTTAAACAAAATGTGGGATTTTCTTACAAATTAAATAAAATGATTAGCACGTATCTTTATTTTCTACCATTAAGAAGTGTGCCAATCCTATTGCAGTGACTAAGGGACGAAATGCTGCTAGTCAGACCTGAGTTCATGTTGCGATGCACTGTTGTCAAACTACACATAATTTCAGCTTAAATTTATAATTAACCATGCACTTAATTACAAAACACATAATAGGTATCTAATTTATTTTACTGTAGATTGTACTGTTCCTTCAATCTGCACAGATATACCACTTCCACCCTGACTTAATGTGAGCTAATGGATTGGAGAGTAAACTTTTGACATTATTTCATTGAAATAACTCGCAAAAATGTGCAACCTTGACAGTGTTGAAGAGGAAAACTTATACTTGTTAAATATTTACAATAGAATCATAAACACAACCTCCAGTGGGACTTGTTTTAGATAAAGACAATGCCTAGATGCCTAGACAGATTTTCGGAGTAGGCCTACTGTCGTTTTCCCTGTCGTAATAATGATTATCCCATATCCATAATTCATAATCATCCTGACCGCCACTGACTCAATAGATATGTGAAAGCGCAGCATCGTCTATCTGATTGTTTCATTGTACTAAAATATCGTTTGTTAGTGAGAATGGCCGTGCTTTGAGTATCAGGGCATCACATGGAACATATTACAAGCAAGATAAATAAAGTAGCTCACTTACAGTAATTTACACATCTTCTATTTTCTGTGACTGAGTCTACCTGCCTGAAGAGATATTAGCGAAAAATATATCGGCTCAGGAAGGCACTCCATCTTGTCTGTGTTTGGAATTCGCAGATAATGTGGGATTTGCACTGTCACCAACTTACCTGAAAGAAGAAAGAAACAAATACATGAAATTATACTATTCTACCAGTGAACTAACTATATGTTTCCTGAAAATATGCTTTTCAGATAAAGCTCCCTGTGAAGCTGACTTGAATAATTCCAAGGGAAATATTGTTCCGGGGCCGGGTATCGATCCGGGATACCTGGCTGAATGTACCAGCGCTCTACCGACTGAACTACCCAGGAACTCCACCCGACATCGTCTCAACCTTTACCTGAAAGCTAGATTTGTATAATATATACGTTACTGTAGGTACGTTAAAAGAAAACCATAATTTCAAGACACACAGAGTTTGAGTGCACTCGATGTGGGTTTCTGGCGTTTCATCAGCCCACTCGAGATGTGTGGATATAAGAGGAAATGTTGATACGGTGTAGGGTGGTGTTCCTGGGTAGCTCAGTCGGTAAAGCGCTGGTGCGTTCAGCAAAAGATTTCAGGATCGATACCCGGCCCCGCAACAATTTTTCCATTGAAGTTATATGTATCCTACTTATGTCAACACATATGATTTGACATGAATAGACCTATTACATTTCACAGAGAGAGACACACACACAATTATAGAATAAATGAAGGATGAAAGTTATAGAGAAAGAAGAAAGGGAGGAAAAATAGACAGGGCTTCATAGAATCCTTATAATTACATGAAACGTGTGTGCTGCTCGTGGGTGTTATTTTGATCATGGTTGTGATTGCAAGGATGTTTGGAACTTCAAATAAAATTTTGATATTTCTTTTCATTTCTGTCTTTATAGGGTACTCCCCGCATTAAAATTCAACGCGATGGAGTCTTCCTGTTAATTACTTCATAATCGCTTCCTTATTCCATGAGGCCTAGTCTTCAGACAACAATGCAGTTGACAGTCAAAAGATTCACAGATAAATATAACGCCAATTAGTTGTTTCAAATTAGTGTAATGAGTGATAATATTCCATAATATAAAATTGGATTAATTTGGAAATTAATACCGCAGTTAAATACTTTGGAATTAGGCTATGTTAAATTAAATATTTCTACTCTTGATTACACAACTTTTAACACTGTATCACTTCGGAATGTGTATGATAAGAACTTTCTTGTGTTAAATATTAACGTACCTTATTAACATGTTTCGACCTATTTTCGGTCATCTTCGGAACTGGTCGTTGTTGGTCTTGGCGCCTCTTGTTTCCTGTGTGGGTGCGTTCGTAGTGTAGAGTCAAAGAGTGTATGTGTTTTGAAGTTGAGTTGTGTGTTGAGAATATCGTTGGGCACACGAAAACACACCCCAACGATATTCTCAAAACACAACTCAACTTCAAAACACATACACTCTTTGACTCTACACTACGAACGCACCCACACAGGAAACAAGAGGCGCCAAGACCAACAACGACCAGTTCCGAAGATGACCGAAAATAGGTCGAAACATGTTAACAAGGTACGTTAATATTTAACACAAGAAAGTTCTTATCATACATATTCCTAACTATTTCTGTCTCAATAGCCTACTCTTCGCACTTATTTATCATGCCTTTTGTGTACGAAGAATAATGAATTCATTGTGATGTCACATTTGTTTTCCCTTTATGTTTTGTCACCGCTGGCTGGATTTCATACTACTTTCTTTTAAACATACCATAATATCAATCATCCAAGGCCTACTTTAATTATTGACGTCACGGTATTAACAAAAATTGTGACCAGATTTGTTGAATGCCAAGCGCATATATTTCACGTTAAAAGAACAAAGTAAATAAATTGAGAGATTAAAACAAAACAATGAAAGAGAGGCAGATGGGAAGTAAGGGAAAGAAAGAATAAGGTAGACAGAGAATGAAAATGGTTAAAACAGAAAAAGAAGGAAAATGGATGGCGAAGAAAGCAGAGAGGAAGAAAGGAAACAATGAACAAAGGACAAAGGAAATGAGAAAATGTAATAAAATTAAGATAAAATTGATTCAACAAAACGCGGAGCGTAGAAAATTTACTGCGGGTACTAAAAATGCGGGATTCAACACATGCGATGTATACAATTACAATGGTTATGAAGACATTATCAAATTAGTTAAAAACATAATGTTACGCAAGTTCAAGCTGTAATATAGCCATTTCAAAAATATTGTTTGCAATTTATTATAACTAATTCAGAACGAAAAAAGATTAGTTTGCAAATTCAGAACGAAGGAAACAAAACTTATACCCACATAACCGAATGTAGATATTGTTTATATTACTTAATTTATAAAAATTAATGAGCTATTTATCACACTGTTTTGAATTACGGGAAAACAGATAAACTTCACAAAATAGTGCATACAACGAATGGAGGTACCACTATCGAAGCTGTGTTAGACGACGATTAGAAACGTTAGAATGTATAATTTCATATACACCTATCGTAATTTAAAAAGGTAAAGGTAAAGGTATCCCCGTAACATGCCATGAAGACACTTGGGGGGCATGGAGGTCCTATCGTAATTTAGTTGTTATAAATGTATTGTGTCTGATTTACCGCAAAATGAAAATGTAGAAGTTTAATGCATTAAAATTTTGTCGAAAGACAGTGAATGTTTCATATTTTCACATACAAATGGTTCAACGCAAGGCAGCAAAATATGTCAAAATGGGAAAGGGACATGGTGAAGAGATAGTAAAAGACAGGGTGGGTATTTCTCAAATCAAGGCGACGAAAAACCAGACTCACCGCATTGTTTAAGGCACAAATGGGACACAAACCATGGGCCGACATCAATGCTAGATTAGTGGCACCATCATACTTAGGCACAAAGACGTTATAATAGTATACTAGACTCACACAGAGCGCTGGTGTGCTGTCCAAAATTGAAACCAGTCTGCGCATGTTTACGCCGCCATGCTACTGGTAGAAATAGAGCGGTAAACACGATTGTCATACTTGTCCTTTGTTTTGTCTCGGGTGTTTTTAGTGAATAGTGTGAAAGTAATGGCAATATAATTTTGAAAGATGATATATTATCGCCGCGGACTCATGCTTAACATGTCGGCATCATACAATAACGTGCGGCGTGGTTTAAAAAAATAATTTTGCCGACCGATTGTTGCTCTGTAGGTTTCACTCTAAGCGTCACGTTGTCACGTCTACTTTCTCGATAAGAATAAGCACTAGTTTGTTATATTGTTAAATGGCTATTATTATTATTATTATTATTATTTCATATACGAGTACGTTGGCTTTCTTAACTCTTAATAATAACTCTATAATAATAATTTTTAATCACATACCTTAATGTTCGTCCTCAGCACAAGACATTGCAACCTCGGGTTTAGTCTACGTGGATTAGACAAGTAAGTGTCATTTAATAATAATTGAAGCAGCTTATTGGTTGCATTATTGAAATTGAGGCGAGTGATTGGAGCGGCGACACAAGAAATTGAAAACAATAATACAATTAAATTTCAAAGACCTGCCGATCGCATGAGGCCGCTCAAAGACCTGCCGAATGTTAACCATGAGAGCGCGGCGATAATACCATCCCTGTTTAATTTCCCAAGCTATTTGCAAAAGGTACGATATAATATTATCTCTGTTGTTACAATATCAATATCATTAAAAATCAATCAGTAGTTTACGACAATAAAGAATACTTAATTGTTAGTACAGGTATATCAGACTGTAGAGAAATCCCACTGACTGAATTATTTAAACTTACACATCAGATGTTAAAACATTAGTGGAAAGATAACTTTTTGTTTTTATTATGTAAATGAATTTATCTGCAAGATAATAAACTTTCATTAAAGATCCATATATGGATAAATAAATATACAGATAATAAATAAATAAATAGCTATAATAGCTAAGCCTCCTTTGTGAATTTATGATTCAGAGTTCACCTATAAATAACTCTTTTACGTTTTGCCGGATATATTTTATTAACAAAAGCAAGGAATGGCATCTTATTGATATTGCATATGTGCATAAAAATTATGTACCATCACTCCGCAAGCAATGATAATATATCTATTTTATTTATTTAAAATAAAAATACAATATGTAAAAAATCCATACATAAAAAGTATGTGGTTTTTTTTTATCTTGCATAAAGTGATTGATTAGTTTTTAGGTCTTCACGTTACCTATTGTTTGCAGTGTATTAGGTACCGATACTTTTTATAATTGATAGCATTCCCTTTATTAATTGAAGAATGAATTCAATGTAATTTGGCTACCTTCGCATATTATATTTTGCCAGATTACCTATGTCCTGTGGTCTAAAAGTACCGGTAATATAATTTATTTTTGATTCTCTAAAACTTAACAACAAGTCTATACTGATTATCGCATATTTATTTCACTTAGGAATTTGATTATAACAAGAACTTGTGTAATCAAGGTGCATATATTTATGTCTTGTGATCTAAGAGTTAATATGTTAATATAATTTTAGATTCTCTGAAACCTAACAATTTTCTGATTATCGTAAAATTATACAATCTATAATGTGTATTGTGTAGGCCTATTTATGGATGTAACAGTATGTTTTCTATAAATTGCTGCATACGTATTTTCTTTTCTTTAATGTTCTAACACATATCAATGAAACTTTGAATATGTTTATTTCGTCCTAATTTTACGTTAAACGTCGAAAATGGCCATAATATGTCAATTTTAGATCATCACAGCGTTAAATTGCGTGATTTACGCACTGCTATTATTTGTCTGCTCTCCAACAATATGGCGGCAAGCGCAGCGTTCAATTTGCCCCGGTTTCCTCGTTTCGCGCAGCCGAGACTGTAGGGGCTTGCTTAGGCAGGGCTGATCGTATTAGGAAGTTTAAATGCAGAAAATAAGGAACGGACGTGGCAAAATTTTCCTTTGTTAACCGCACAATAGTAAAATGGAACAGCTTACCTGCGGCAATTTTTCAGGGTGGTCCTCTCAAAATCAATGCATTTAAGGAAAGGTTGAGAAGATTACACTCAAAATGTAATTGCAGGTGCAGTGTAATTATCTAAGTTGTGTCATGTAATTAAGTTGATATGTAATTAATTAAGATAATATGTAATTAAGTCGATATGTAATTACGTAAGTTGGTAAAAATTGGGTGTAATAGAAGTACTTATGAGTTAGGTTTACTTTTGCTTATTTTAGGCGTTATTATAGCATAGTTTTTATTTATAGTCCTAGGTTTATTGCATCTATTTATTTATAGGTAGAAGTAAATTTACGTTTATTTTATTTTTTTTATTGCTGTAATTATTTCAAATTTTATTAATATAATTATTGTGATGTTATTATTGTATATCACTGTCACCGGGTGTATATCCAAATTGTATTGTTAATACATACATACATACATACATACATACATACATACATACATACATACATACATACATACATACATACATACATACATACATACATACATCCTACGGTTGACCTGGTTGGCGAGTTGGTATAGCGCTGGCCTTCTATGCCCAAGGTTGCGGGTTCGATCCCGGGCCAGGTCGATGGCATTTAAGTGTGCTTAAATGCGACAGGCTCATGTCAGTAGATTTACTGGCATGTAAAAGAAATTCTGCGGACAAAATTCCGGCACATCCGGCGACGCTGATATAACCTCTGCAGTTGCGAGCGTCGTTAAATAAAACATAATATTTTATTTTACATCCTACGGGAGAATTCGATTCTCGCGAAAGTTTATTTTGTATTTGTTACCGCTAGTGTTACATTCATTATTAGTTCATTATTACAGACGGCAGACTGGAAAACACATACGAAAATGGTGATAATGAGATAGTATTGTAATTTCGAATGACACCATTCATTTACTTGTAGCGAAAGTACCTTCAGGCAATTGTGCAGTAGGAAAATAAAAAAAAAAACAAAGAATCATCCTGCTACTGTACCCGGACTCGAACCTCCTTCCCATAGCCCATGACTACTTCAGTTCGAATAGACAACGAAGAGCTCCTGTGCCCAACTGTTCACGTTTACACGATACACGTAGCGCCGCCTAGCGTGCTCTTCTGCTGTCGGATTTCTCCATTCAGCCTCGCTCGCTTTCTCCTTGTTCTGCCTGCCAGATCGCTCTGATTTATTCTCAGTGCATGGAGCACTCCATCGTCAAATTCAATTTAAATCCACAATATTGCGTTTAAGGAATAACATCATCTTCAAGTCATATAAGCATTCCTCGTTTCGCGCACACAATCCGTTATGGGAAGGGAACTTTTTTTTTATTTGTATCTACAGTATTGCGTTCCTACATGCATAGAAATCCGTCTCCGTCCTTCCTACAAGACATGCTCGCTTCTTTTATTTCTGCAATAAGAAATAATTTTTCTGGTATTGTTATTTATAATTTAAAGGTATATGTACGTGAACGGCCACAAATATTATCAGAAAATGCAGGCTCTAAATTTCTAAAATTTTATAAGGAAATAAACTCACAGTTGGACAAAAATTACAAGGTACCACAACAAGACTTATTAGAACTTAAATATCTGATAAAAGTGTAAAAAGGTTACTAATAATATTTTTTAGAATTCACTTTTTACTTTAAATTACATTTTCCAAATTTGAAAATTTTACACATATTGTTTCATAACTGCACAACCATTAGATATAGAATTCTGAAATTTTGTACACTGATTTAACATGCATTCATGCAAAAGGTAGACTACAATGCTCACTTCTCTAAAAATATAAAAATTAGGTCACAAAATATTATGTAAATTTTAATATATTTTATATAGGACAAATAAAAAAAATTAGCCTGATTGTATTAAAATAAACAACTCTACATGTCTGGAAGTAGTTTACTTTTCAGAAATAACTGTTTATTACATGCAGGAGTCCACACCTGTGGAGTAACGGTTAGCGCGTTTAGCCGCGAAACCAGGTGGCCCGGGTTCGATTCCCGGTCGGGACAAATTACCTGGTTGAGGTTTTTTCCGGGGTTTTCCCTCAACCCAATATGAGCAAATGCTGGGTAAATTTCGGTGTTGGACTCCGGACTCATTTCACCGGCATTATCATCTTAATCTCATTCAGACGCTAAATAACCTAAGCTGTTGATAAAGCGTCGTAAAATAACCTACTAAAATAAAAAAAAATACACGCAGGTGTAACTGCAGAATTTTTTTGCTTTTTTCATAATGTAATAATATTGGTTTGAAAAATATTATTAGTAATCTTTTTTATACTTGTATCAGACATTTAAGTTCTGATAAGTCTTGTTGTGGTACCTTGTAATTTTTGTCAAATTGTGAGTTCTAGAAATTTAGATCTGCATTTTCTGATAATATTTGTGGTCGTTCACGTACATATACCCTTAACTTCATAGTTGCTACAATTTCCAGAACAGCCTCAAGTGTCACCCAGCCTTCTATCAAAGGCAGTCGAAGCGTGGTGTCGACCACACCACCTCATTCTAATGACGGGCGAGGTCAAGAATACATGGAGCTTTGTCCCCCAAGCGCCTTCATGGCATATAGGCCTATAGGGGATAAAAAAATACGGTTTATTTAACGAAGCTTGCAACTGCAGAGGTTATATCAGCGTCGCCGGTGCGCAGGAATTTTATCTCGCAGGAGGTCTTTTACATGCCGGTATATCTACTGACATGAGCCTGTCGCATTTAAACACACTTAAATGCCATCGACCTCGGCCGGGCTCGAACCCTCTACCTCGAGCATAAAAGGCCAGCGCTATACCAACTACGCTACCGAGGGCGACTATAGGGATATTTATTTTATATATTCAGTAAACTCTATACTTCACTCGGATGACCAAGTCATTATACAATATAGTGCAAAATGCAGTGCACACCTTGGAAAAGACAGCAAATGATTATAATTAGAAATGGAAACCTTCGTGGTCTAAAGCATTATACGTGGACACGCGTTACGGAATGCTTGCTTGTTCGAGTTCTAATTGGAAGGAATTTTGTCATGAAATAACGACGGTATGGAACGGAACCCACCTAGCATCGTGATAAATTGTGGAAGCTACGAAAACTAGCTATAACGACTGGGGGCGATTATGTTAACTCCTTTTAGGTTGGATCGTTGAACTCTGCTGAGACGTGTGGACATGAGGCCAAGATTTCGGCTGGTTGGCCTTCGTCCTTCATGGGCTGTCGCGCCACGATTATATTTATACACCTTCCTATTCACACATTTTAAGACCTATGCTCTCTCCTGTTTTACATACTCAAACGTCAGGGTTTGAAACACAATAGCGAAGGATTATCCACAAAAAATGAAGAAACATCAACCTCTCTTTGCTTTAAATGTAACAAGCTTTTGATTTGGTTACGTTCATACGCGTTTCAACGTGTTTGCGTTAAAATTGCGACCATCAGAAAGAAATAATGTGAAAGAAACGACCAGAGTTGTAATCGAGAATTCATAGTGGTGTTTAAGTACGTATCTAGGTGTGCTCTTCTGAAGGGAGTGTTTAAAAAGCCAACATTACGGTTCTCTCTTACAGTATATTACATTCTCGCCGCGTTCATTCTGGTGAGAGTAAGTTTCCCCTTTAAGCTGGATTAAAAACTAATTTGAAAATTACTTGCGATGCAAAATCTAAAGCGTTGGAGCAGGCAGGCTTGTTAGGGATGTAATATATAAAATATTGATGCGGAAGTTTATTAACAAACAACCGTTGAACGGACAATGAACGCTTATTGTTAAAGACGAAGAGGAGCGAGATGAATTCGCTTGCCCAGTAGTATTGTCGTGCTATGTAAATATTATGCTTTTATGAGGCAAATATTTAAAGCGTTCTCGTTTCCATTAAATTACATTTTCCTCTCCTGAAACAACATTGAACGAGATAAGACATGAAGAATAATGAATTTGCCGGATTTGTTCCATTTGGAAGCATATGTAGGTTTGCCAATACATCACTGCTGTGTTGACTCGAAACGTTCTCGGATATGAACATCATTTATTTAACAACGAAAATTAACAGCTTATTTAACGACGCTACATCAATTACTCAGTTATTTACCGCAGTGTTTCTCATCCTTTCCTGTAAACATACTCTCCTTGGACTTCCAGTATTCGAAGGTGTCCAGGGAGAAACCTGACAGGTCCTAAATTATCCATTTTCTGTTTTATAGTTCAAGTAGTGTAAATCTGTCTGCTTTAATTGTACAGAGTAACAACCTCACTAGTCCAGAGAAATTATGTATGTATGTATGTATGTATGTATGTATGTATGTATGTATGTATGTATGTATGTATGTATGTATGTATGTATGTATGTATGTATGTATGTATGTATGTATTTATTAACACTACAATTGGGTATACACCCGGTGATAGGGGTATGTAATATACAATAATACTATTACAATAACAGCAATAAAAATAAAATAAATGTAAATTTACTTCTAACTATAAATAAATAGATGCAATAAACCTAGGACTATAAATAAAAACTATGCTATAATAACGCCTACAATAAGCAAAAGTAAACCTAACCCATTTCACCCAACTATTACCAATTTAAGTAATTACATATCACTTTAATTAATTACGTATCAACTTAATTACATATATTAATTAATTGCATATCACCTTAATTTTTTACATATCATCTTAATTAATTACATATCAACTTAATTAATTACATGACACAATTTAGATAAATACACTGCACCTACAATTACATGTCAGTCTAATCTTTTCAACCTTTCCTTAAATGTATTGATTTTGAGAAGACCACCCTGAAAGATTGCCGCAGGTAAGCTGTTCCAGTCTACTATTGTGCGGTTAACAAAGGAAAATTCCGTTCTTTGTTTTCTACATTTAAACTTCCTAATATGATTAGCCCTTCCTAAGTATGAAGGTGTTACTAATCTAGCATTGATGTCGGTGCATGCTTTGTGTCCCATTTGTGCCTTAAACAATGAGGTCAGTCTGGTTTTTCGTCGCCTTGATTTGAGACGTTCCCACCCTAAATCTTTTACTATCTCTTCACCATGTCCCTTTCCCATTTTGACATATTTTGCTGCCTTGCATTGGGCCTTTTCTATTGAATCGATTTGGTTTTGTCTGTATGGATTCCACCCTACTGCTCCACATTCCATAATTTGGCGAACAAGGGTTTTGTACGCTAATTCTATTGACCTTTACTTCTAACTATAAATAAATAGATGCAATGAACCTAGGACTATAAATAAAAACTATGCTATAATAACGCCTTCTTTTGACCATAAGAATGATAACTCAAAGACAATAAAATGTAGTGGGTATTGAAACTTTTAATTTGCTCTCCTTAAGAACAGTAAAATGTGACATCAGGTTTTTTCCCTGTACTCTTCATTTGTTAAATACTCTCGTAGTTTTATGCGACCAAACGTCCACTCGCATCTGTGAAACACAGAACTTACACCATTCTTGCCATTCACAGAGCGCATGTTACATCAGACTTGCCAACTTATCAGAGATTAAATAAGGGAACTTGGAATTTGGTAGCGGATATTTTTAATAATAATAATAATAATAATAATAATAATAATAATAATAATAATAATAGAAGTATACGATCATCACTTAATCCGAGAGATTTTTGTGTCAATGCGGGAGAGCGGAAGACGTGGGATAACTGCGGACGACCTGTGCATTGTGCAAGAGAGTTGGCAATTCTGTAAAATAATAAAAAAAGAGACTGGTCATAACAAACCGACACAGTGACATCCTTGCGATACGGCTCGTCCCTTGGACGCGTAATAAAAATGACAATAATTACCAAGATTATTATTAAGTATTACGAATATATTATAGATCCATCGCCTGTTGTGTACCCTTGATAGTCTCCGACACTAGAAAAAGTCTATGAGCCACGCTCGTGGAGTCGGACAAATTGCAAGTTAAGAATCCTGCCATTACACAAAAAATAATACATTCCAGTATTGCTTCCATTCTAGTAGACTATTGTAAAATATAATTTATTCTGTGGTCCCACATAGTATACCTAGCCACTTTTTCGTAAAGTCCAGGCTTCGCTTCCAAGTATAGGTCTCGCTAGGATTTTGTGTAAACGATTGTGGGTATATCTTTGGACTAGAGAAGTTTTGTTACAGTATTTATGATGCTCATGTATTTATTAAATTTAATTTTTCCCTCGAAATGTCTAGTTCCACCAAGAATGATAGCTTTAAATCAATGCGATTTCATTCACTATTTCTAAAAATTATTGTCGTTTAGGCCTATAAAATTTTTGCTTGGTTATGAGTCCTTGCCATAGAAAGCCATTAGTTTTTTGTTCGTAAATATATCCATAGAATTATAACTAATTATAACAAAGTAATTTTAATGTCTAAAACAATTATCAAAGTTGCTATTATACAGTCATTAAAGTATTCATTTGTTTGTATGCATCTGAAGTCTGATTGGTGTAATATGTAACTAATCGGCGAAGTATGCAATGAAGGGAGAAAGGAACTGGCCACCCTACCCTCTTGTTTCCTGGTCTAGTTGCCTCATAAGTGATTCCTTAGTGGTATCACTTATGAGGTTCATACCTGTCTTCGGACAGTTAGCTAAACAATAAACATAAAACTCATTTTATTTTTGTAGTATTGTGAAGATGAATGCATTAAATGCCTACATGATTAATGTGAAAAATGATGAAGTGATTTCGTGTATTAAAAATACAGGAAAAGTACTGCAGTAAATATTATTACTATTTAATAACTACATAATTTGCAAATTCACTTAATTAGATGAGTAAACTGTAAACGCTACATCCAACTAAGAAACTATTTAAAACCCTCCTAAATACAACTGGTATTACCAGGAACTTTATCAGTGCGATGCAAATATGAAGTAATGGCTGTTTTGTTAATTTCCTCAGTCGTTGGAAATGCATTGAAAACAAGATATAAAGTATGGACATAATAGTAATGTTTAGGCTAACTAGCTGTATATGTGGAATTATGAACCTTGTACAGCAAACATCCAAACAGTAACTTCCCACTGGGTTGTGTGGGAAATTTTTCCTTTAAAAATATTGGTGTTTCAGGCTTGCAATGAGTTTAAAAACTGGCTGCATTACTGGAGATGAGCTACATGCTGCTTGTAATCAGCGGTTATTTATTTGATTGCCCGAGTTTCCGCAACTGGCTGGACGTTCGCTTCACAACGCTCGCTCGCTTCCTCTCTTTCTCGAAACAATTAAGACAAGTGGTTACTTGTTACAGCACGCCAATTGGATAGCCTACCTGCAGCCGCTACCAGTTTTTTTAAAGAAGCGGCAGACTACAGGGGAATGAATATTACAGAATAACTCTGTCTCTATTACAGCACTCCTTTCTTATTGGAGTCCACATCAGACTGAAACTGTAGTATTGTTCAGGTTATGTGCATCTCATTTTAAGTGTACAAAAATCATAAGTAACATAGTTATAGTGTTCCCTATTATCATCGCATTACCTTCATTCTTAATCGTTACCGTCATCTTTGTCATCATTATGTTCATTATCATCAATTTATATTTTGAAGAGGTGGAGAAGTTCAAATATCTTGGAGCAACAGTAACAAATATAAATGATACTCGGGAGGAAATTAAACACAGAATAAATATGGGAAATGCCTGTTATTATTCGGTTGAGAAGCTTTCATCAACCAGTCTGCTGTCGAAAAATCTGAAAGTTAGAATTTATAAAACAGTTATATTACCGGTTGTTCTTTATGACTGTGAAACTTGGACTCTCACTTTGAGAGAGGAACATAGGTTAAGGGTGTTTAAGAATAAGGTGCTTAGGAAAATATTTGGGGCTAAGAGGTAAGAAGTTACAGGAGAATGGAGAAAGTTACACAACACAGAACTGCACGCATTGTATTCTTCACCTGACATAATTAGGAACGTTAAATCCAGACGTTTGACATGGGCAGGACATGTAGCACGTATGGGCGAATCCAGAAATGCATATAGAGTGTTAATTGGGAGGCCGGAGGGAAAAAGACCTTTAGGGAGGCCGAGACGCAGATGGGAAGATATTATTAAAATGGATTTGAGGGAGGTGGGATATGATGAAAGAGAATGGATTAATCTTGCTCAGGATAGGGACCAATGGCGGGCTTATATGAGGGCGGCAATGAATCTCCAGGTTCCTTAAAAGCCATTAAGTAAGTAAGTGTTCATTATCATGTTTTGTCGAGTTCGTCGCTATAGCCTACTCATTGCCGTCCTCATCTCCATCACTGCTGTTGACATCATTATCTTCGATCTCATTAACCGCACTAACTTCATCATCATTATCGTCGTTATAGTTTACTTATAATAGTCGTCTTTATTTCCATTACCATCTTCATTATCGTTGTCTTCATTATCTCCGTCAACATTATCGTGCCCATCTTCATCATTGTAATGTCATTAACTCCATACATATCATTGTCTTTATTTTCATTATCGTCATCATCATTGTTGTCTTCTTTATCTCCGTTAGCATTACCGTTGTTACCTTCACCATTATTGTCATTATCTTAATGCTCATCATTTTCTTTATTTCAACTGTCATCATTGTTCTCTTCATTACTTCCATGAGCATTATCGTGGTCATCTTTATTGTTATGTCATTATCATCATACTCGCCATTGTATTTATTTTCATTGTCACCATCTCCATCATTATTGTCGCCATTAACTTCGACAGCATTATCGTGGTCAGCTTCATCATTGTTTTTATTGTCTTTATTTTCATTTTTACGTACAATACGTATTTCTCGGCACCAAGTTTGGCACCAGTTCCGAGATTCGTGTGAAAAAAGAATTTGAAATGTTTACTGTAACAGCACTGTGGACCATTGTCGGATTCTAATTTTATTAGTTAGACCATGCACCAATGCAACTTGTATTACCACTTAAAATGACGCCATCTCCCTTCACTATGAGTATGAGGGTGCCGAAGTTGTGTATCGTGCTGTGCGGACTCTGTCAGTAATATCTCAGTTACCTGTGCGATTACTCGTTTGATTTCTAATCGCGAGTATTGCAATATTAAAGTGATAATAGAGGGATTTAATGCACTCTTAGTGAACCATAATGAAAATTTTGTTGTGATCTGGGACTAATTTCGAAATGTCGTTTCATATAAAGGGAAAATGTATCGCATGACCTTAATTAATTACTTCTTTTATCATAGACCCATACTCCCCATTTGTAAACTGAAACAAAAATAAAACATTGAAACCAACTGAACTGTAATTTCATTCCCGAAACTGGGTGGCGTATTCTATTTGCCGGTCTATTCCTAAAATTGAGCATAATTTTTATTTTCATTATTTGTCATCATCAAAGCTATATAGCCTATGTATTGTCATCATTGTCATTTTCTTCACGTTTATACTTTGATAATCATCATCGTCGTCTTTAATTTCCATCGTCACCATCTTCACAACTGTCATCATAATCGTCGTAATTATCGTTAATTTCATCATCATCATTATCATAATCATCATCAATCATAATAGTTATTTTATTGATTGTGAAGTTGATGAACCGAAGGCATTTCCGTAGAGAATTATATATGTGCATAAATTATATATGGTCAATTAATATAATTTGTTATTAAAAGAACTCAAAAGCAGCAGAAATGCTGAATATATTCTTCAGCTAACTTCTATATCTAGCATGCGTAGTACTTTAAGTTTCCTGCTACTCTGTGTATCCTTAGTCAATATTTATGTAAATGTTAAAGAAGGGAAATGTAGGGATAAGGTTGCTCTGGAGATCCAATCGGTGATCAAAACAAATTGGGGAACCGAGTTATACCTCTATGGAAGAAGCAGAGAAGGCAGACTGGGCTTAACCTGGTTTCGTCTAGGAGCGTGGAGGGCACTTAAAATCGTCAACGAAGAGGGGGCGAGAATATGGCCTCTTTGCGGTAGACACATCATATTTTATCGGAGCGTGAAGCTACAGAAGCTCTAAGGAAAAGATTCCTGCCAGAGCCCTGCATTATATCTAGCAGGGGGCATTTGGCAACATACGATATATTAAATAACGCTAAATTCTGTGAGAGTGTGGGAAAATTTATGGCTAAAGTTCGACAGCTGAGGGTGGAACTGGCCGGGGGGGAGGAAATAAGGGGAAGAGTTATTTATTATATATATGTATATATATTTTTATGTCTTTTATTTATATTTATTATTTAGATTATTTATTGCAAATTCAATAAGGAACTGAATTGAATTGTTTTTATATTATATATATGTTTTACTATTTTTTTTCCTTCATATCATACATTTATTTTATTTTATTATTTTTGTGAAATTTGGTACCGGTATGAAGATAGATTAGTTGTAATTGTGATAATTAATGATAACGGTAGAAATAATAACAATTAGTGTTTTGGTATTTTATTATTAGTAGTATTATTTTTGTTTCCTTTGAAGTTTCAAACTGTGCATAGTCACAGCACGAATGGCCGTACGGGCTCGTGCGAAGGATCTTGTGTAGGCCTATATGAGTTTGTATAATTGTGTATCATGTAAATGTTAACGAATATTTACATTAATGTTTAATACATCCTACTCATTAAAATTACGTGGTGTTATCATTGCAAAGTTTATTTTGACTGCAGAAACAACTAATTGTTGCCGTATTTACTTTATATTACAGTAACACAACATATAAGCTTATTAAATTTATCACAATTGTAACTGTAATTACATAAAACTGTAACGGAAAAAAACAACTGGGTTAGTAATGTATGATTACAGACGAGTCCACACCTGTGAAGTAACGGCTAGCTCGTCTGGCCGCGAAACCAGCTGGCCTGGGTTCGATTCCCGGTCGGGACAAGTTACCTGGTTGAGGTTTTTTCCGGGGTTTTTCCTTACCCAATATGAGCAAATGATGGGTGACTTTCGGTGTTGGACCCCGTACTCATTTCACCGGCATTATCACCACATCATTAGGACGCTAAATAACCTGACATGTTGATAAAGCGTCGTAAAATAACCTACTGAAATAAAAAAATTACAGACGAATAATATTTTTACATTCTGTACACGGACTTTTAGAAGTTTCATACGTTTCCTGTACTACATAACGTCTGTATACATATGAAATAATTCAATAATGAAAGTTATGAAACCCCGGACCGGGTGGTGACTCTAAGGCCAGTTCCCTTTACGTGGCGAGGTCCGAAGGCTCGTGAGTTCGCATCTCGCCTCGGGCATGGATGGCTGTCCTTCATTAATGTTGTCCTGTGTGTGTCTCTGTGCAAACTTCTAAGTTCTGCTAACCCGAGGCGAAGGGAGGCCCACATATAGGTCGGTGCCTATTTATTTATTTAATTTGATGGAGTTAAGGCCATCTCTACCACACCACAAGAAATACAAATACAAAAAAAAAGGCAGAGAGGAGAAGGAAACAAGAAAAAGAAATACATCACAAATACAAATACAAGAAGAAACACAAATGCAAATGAGGGGAGAAAAACTGGGTACAAGTATAATAGTACATTATGCAACGAGCCTATAATGAAGGTAATTAAGAAGCGAGTATGGATATTTATGAAACGAGCGCAAGCGAGTTTCATAATTTTCATACGAGCTTCTTAATTACCATTATAGGCGAGTTTCATACGACTTTTTATGCTCGACCATATTTCTAACTTGATATTATTAATTTTCTTTGTATCTGACCTTGACCAATGTCCCATATGTTGTGAGATGTGCGCAGACGCGAAAGTATTGATTTTTTCCGAGGAACAGATGTTCACATTGACCTTGCTAGGCCATAAGAACCTACAGAGATAACATTGAAATTAAATTAGGCATTGAAAAACGAGATGACAAATTGAATTTATTTGAATATTATTTACAATTAACGCTAATTATTATAGTAACAGAACATAACCTTCTGCGACAGTATTGGATTTCCAGCCTCCGTGACTTTTCGCTAATTCTCTTTCCATTGCATATCCGAGAATAATCGATACTTGCGGTTTTATAACGGTAGAAAGCTGACCTGTCATTGGCTGAACAGTTGTAACCTGAGTCGTCATTGGATGAAAGACCTGACGTTTAATGAGTAGGTGTACTTTAATGACATGCATTAAAGGACTGCTACCAGGTGTATAATTACTACATTTCGGCATGGTCGAGCATAAAGATAAAATCACAATAGATACAATAAAAGTTACAATATAATATATTTAGTGATTAAAGGAAGTAACTAGAATCTAAAAAATAATTACTGATTATGCCTAGTGTATACAGAGAAAACCACTCCCTCCACAGACATTGGCGTGTAAGCCCTACTACAGGATAGTTTAAATGAAATGGAAAAGAAATTGAGAAATTAATTGAAACTTCATACCTCAGATGTTATGTAGGTCTAACCAAGAGAACTAAATTGTCGGTTATGTTCTTAAAAAGGAAACACTTTTTTTCTATTACACTAGAACGGATTTTTGCAGTAAATCTTTTGAAATATCTATAATCCGTTGTAAAATTATATAAGTTATTTCTATTCCATGATAGAAGTAGGATGACAAAAAAATATTATTTTTTTAAATGTAGGAGCAGAGCCAAAATTTCGTATTGATACGAACCTTCTAACCAAGGATCACAGAAATATCTAATTAGGCCTACAGCACAATTGTCAAACGAGTTAATTAGGTAGTAGTTGTTTTACTGAAGTATAAAGACGGTAATCTTTCAGTCTAACTTAAATTCTAAATCGGCGTATAGACATAGACCACATTTTTTAACCTGAAGAGTTGGAGACGTTGATAGTACAGTGGAAGTTCTTAAGTTCGACAGAAAACAAATTCGACATTCTATTGTTCGACTGCTTACGTAGGAGAATTAGACACGCCCCTATACGGGCACTAAGAAATGGGTTTTCCATTTGAATTGGAATTGGTTCTGTGTCTTGTAGTGATACTTTTGTTAAAGGAAAACATAATATTTTTATTGATTAGGACATCCATATTTAATCACTAGTTTTAAATTAATGAACTCTTCTTTTTCTATTTGAGAATTAGGGCCTATGCCGTTTGTGAGACGCAACTGTCGAAACCCTCTGTGGTACTAGAAGCGCATACACAAGTCTCGGGGCTGGCAGGAAATGCAAGTACAGTACTGTATTCGTTGATGGATAACTAATAAGAATTTATATTCATTTTACCTGCCACACCAATTATCCTTATTGGACTGAACTTTCAATTCTGTTCAGTGGAACTTAGTAGAGTTCACTGTAGGTCTACTAATTCTTTTAGGGTGATTGTTTTTAGAGAAATTATATGAAGTATACGTTTAAGAACTGTACTATTATCAAATAGTACATTATGCAACGAGCCTATAATGATAGTACTTAAGACGCAAGTATGGATATTTATGAAACGAGCGCAAGCGAGTTACATAATATTCATACGAGCGTCTTAATTATCATCATAGGCAAGTTTCATACGACTTTTTATGCTCGACCATATTTCTAACTTGAAATTATTCAGATGTATACATTTTATTTGTATCTGAAAAGATCGGAAGTGACCTTGTTCTAGGTCGTGAATTGTGAGATGTGCGCAGACGCGAAAGTATTGATTTTTTCCGAGGAACAATAATGTCATTGACCTTGATGTAATCCCGTTAAACTTGATATAACCTTGATTATTGAATTCGACGTTGAAAAATAAGATGACAAACTGAATTTATTTGAATATTATTTACAATTAACGCTAATTATTATAGTAATAGAACATAACCTTCTGCGACAGTATTGGATTTCCAACCTCCGTGACTTTTCGCTAATTCTCTTTCGATTGCATATCCGAGAATAATCGATACTTGCGGTTTTATAACGGTACAAAGCTGACTTGTCATTGGCTGAACACCTGTAAGCTGAGTTGTCATTGGCTGAACACCTGTACTTTAATGAGTAGGTGTACTTTAATGACATGCATTAAAAGACTGCTACCAGGTGTATAATTACTACATTTCGGCATGGTCGAGCATAAAGATATTTAAGCACTGATATATGTTATAATAAAAGTTTTAGAAAAACTTTCCGGGAACATTATTGGCTATTCGGGTTCTACGAATAACATAAATCTTTTGGATTATCGTAGCTTTTGGTCTACAATATCTTCAAAATAGACCTCGTCCGCTACAACCGTCCTGTTCTAGAAGATTATTATTATTGCGCAGTCATAAATCGCAGACCACATTGTTTCATCCTGAAGGGTTTATGATGAAGTGTTCGTTCTTTTAAAGAGATTGCTTTGGACTTCTGGGGAAAAATAAATCAAATGTGTATTTTAGATATGTACAATTCAAAATTCTATAATTAATTTGATAGAAAACAGTATTATGAAATGGTTATGGGAACATTATCGACTGTTCAAATTGCATTAATAGAGTGAGTCATAGGGGTTGTCACAGCTTGTAGAAAAGAGTGCAATAATATCTTTGAAATAAGCTTCGACAGCGACATTCTAAGACCCTCCCCTTCTAAAAGATTATTATCGCATGGTCATAAATCTGGAAGTAAATGCATGGAAATGAACGGCCATAAGGGGAAAGAGGAGGTTTGTGGCAAACACGTGTAGAATAGGAGAAAAATGCAACTCTCAGTTCGTTTTTATTGTGGTCATTCAGAGATTTTTCAGAGTATTGACCCGTTTCATATGTGAACCTAAAAAAAAAGTCATGCCATTGCCTCCATTGTGTTCTTCTCCTTATCTCCAGAGTTTTGTTCTGTACACCGGGCTGCAAGATGGGCTCCAGTTTGGACTATGACGTCATTAGATTCTTCCTCATCGTTAGATCGACTCGCAGATATAGCGAAATGACTTAAATCCGTTAACAAGGTCTCGCGTTTATCGTGGAAGAATCGGGTCCCCGCTACAGGATTTATTGGAAGGACGTGTCTAGGTTACCTTGATAAATCACAGAGACAAGTATCTCTAATCACAAGATGTACTCAGCGTCAATAGGACGACTTAATTGCCTTCCTGCTGCAAAGACTCCCGACTTATGAACTGTGAAGACATCGGACACAACGCAAAAACGGATCCATGATTGCTGTTTATCCCAGTGAGGGAAGTGAGACGGTATGCCCCGGTATGGAATACCGCCACTGGTTTCTGTGGCCAGAAACTATACCGTTAGTGAAAAATGACATACCGTCACTGACAAAATATGATCCATAAAAATATGTTTATGTATTTCTTCACAGCAAAGAGTACTATCAATTTGCTGCGTAAATCTAAACCACAGCCTTCTCGAACTGTGTTTAACATCTATTTAAACACGTCAACCCCTGATGAAATGCTTACAACGGTAGTACAGCGTATAGATAATTATACAGTATGGACACTTCGCGTCGGTACCTTTGATGTAGCAAGACTGATTTCAATGACCTTCAAACCAGTTTGAGCGTGAAATTCTGCTTTCTCCCAGGAGTTGTCACTGACATCACACCAGCTAGCAGTCGACACAGCGGAAATATAACGTTTACAATTAATACATCTACGTAAATTATGTACTCAAATAAAATAAATTGGACCCATGAAATAATAAATCCGTCATTAACTGTAATGTCTAGACTCTAGAGTTCCTTTATAATGAGAGTTGAGACGTTGACCCCAACAACAATTAAAATATGTAATGATTTGATAGCATGAAAATGGAAAAACAAAACTCTTATGAGAAGTAAAACCATATACCTATTTTATATTGTATACAAATATTAAATGAATTTGATACATAATTTTATAATGTATTATATTATTTTATAATATAATTTATTATATCTAAAATATAAAAAAAATATTATTACTAGTTTGTCACTGATAAATAAGGAAAAACTCTTTACTTGAATTTATTTGAAGCAAAGCGTTACTGGATTATGCAATAAGGTAGGCGATGTTTGGATCCAGTGTCTCAACTCTATACTCAATTACTATCTTAGCGTATGCTCGATTACACTAACCTCTAGCGCTTGAAAGCGGAACTAAACGCCGGCGCACAGAGAAACAAAACACAGGAAAATTCGCTCAGTGCCCATTCTTTATAATCCCTATTCGCTGGGTAGTATTTCAAGTTTAGATGGCTGTGGTTGTAGCTTATGGTGGTCATTGTTGCCAATTTAGTGACTATGTCATTTTTGTTGCTGTTGAACTTTTTATTAATAATTAAGTAAGGAACTTTGAAACTTTAATATTATTTTAAATGATAAGTCTCAATGGGCATTGCAAAATAATCTAGTAAATAACTGAAGTAACTTGAAATTATTTTATTAAGAAATTTAAAGTGTTGCGTAATCTTCAAAGATTCGCGTTACTGACTGCACGAAACAATTTATTGTATACATCATGTATGTGTATGTTGTGAGGGAGAGGGTATGGCTTTTTAAATCGGGGTATTCCAGGGGAAAATCTTGGGGTAGCATAACCGCCTCTGGTTTTTTTCCACTTCCCTCACTGATCTTTACATCAGTTCATGCGATTATTCTTAGTCACTCATTATAGGTAGTATCCTTGGGATAGTTCGGTCTACTGCGTGTTCAGTTCAAAGTGTGTCATGACTCTTTGTATATCGGCATGTGGCTAGTCGTTGAGCCTAGAGAATTCAATCTTCCTACACTTCCACAGAGGTGTATTACGTATGTGCCAGAGAAGTTGCCTAGCAAGTACGGCGTTCATTCTGAAGAGTACTTACCGATACGTACGGTAACACCTGTAGTGGCAGGAATGTGAACTGTTTGGAAACACGTACTGAGGTGAGTTTTTTTCTTACTGTCGGGATATGTGGAGAGGGTTAAGGCGATTACTTCCATATTTGTTGACATTAACTTCGACGGTCAACATGGACACGGAGCATTTGATTTGTGTTGTGGAATGTTGTGGTATGCAACCGCAACAAATATCCTGCGTATGACTTGCCCGCGCAAAACACAGTTCGAAAGAGGTTATGGTAGCACACAGACTTTACAGACCGCCATCTGTTGCTACGACGTTCAAGTTACACCGTACACTTTCTCAAGTTCAGATTGAACGCTTTGATTAATAGGCAACTTCTCTGACATAAAAGCTGAAACTCGCTTCAAATCGCTGACTCACAATAGTGACGTCATGACACTTTGAAATGAACACCCAGTATAACTTAGAATATTCTTTATTTCATGTGCACTAATTCTAATTGAATTGATGTATAGATACTGAATTGAACAAAACCTATCTAGTAATTCGAGACAAAATCACTATATAAGGCCTATAGGCCTATACAGACAGACATCATCTCAACGACACTACCTGTACAACTAAGTAGCTTATCGGAAAATACAGTCATGTAAATGAAGACACTCTTTGTAGGCTAAATATAATGAGAAACCATTGAGTTGTCGCACGAACGTGTTTTGAAATTTTAAAGAAAATAAAATGAAGTTTTTAGCGTTCCTAATAGGCCATGTAAAAGTGGTTTCCAACATAACGTCTGTGTATTTATATATAGTGATTTCTCTCTAATTACTAGATATTGTTCAATTCAGTATCTAGAGATCAATTCAATTCGAGATAGTGCACATGCAATACAGAATATTCTAAAAATAACGTATGATGACCTTCCAGAAAATAAGTTTCCTTGTGTCCGTTTACAAACAGAAAACACAAATTCGTGGAAATATTTGGGGATGAAGTTACGAGAGAATGGAGAAAGTTACATAACAGAGAACTGCATACATTGTATTCTTCATCTAACATAATTAGGAACATTAAATCCAGACGGTTGAGATGGCAGGGTATGTAACATATATGGGTGAATCCAGAAATGCATAATATACTGTAGAGTGTTAATTTTGAGACTTGAGGGACAAATACCTTTGAAGATATCGAGACATAGATGGGAGGATAATGTTAAAATGGATTTGAGAGAGGTGAAATATGATGCTAGGGACTAAATTAATCTTGTTCAGGATGGAGACCGATGGCGGACTTATGTGAAGGCAGCAATGAACCTCGGGGCTCTCTTAATAGTACATTATGCAACGAGCCTATAATGATAGTAATTAAGACGTGAGTATGTTTGTTTATGAAACGAGCGCAAGCGAGTTTCATAATTTTCATACGAGCGTCTTAATTACCATTATAGCAAGTTTCATACGACTTTTTATGCTCGACCATATTTCTAACTTGAAATTATTCAGAAGTATTCATTTTATTTGCATCTGACTGAAGAATGGAAATGACCTTGTGCATAGCTCGTAAATTGTGAGCTGTGCACAGACGCGAAAGTATTGATTTTTTCCGAGGAACAATAATGTCATTGACGTTGATATAATCTAGAGAATAACATGAACTAATTTTGATATAACCTGGAAATTGATTTAGAATTGAAAAACGAGATGACAAATTGAATTTATTTGAATATTATTTACAATTAACGCTAATTATTATAGTAACAGAACATAACCTTCTGCGACAGTATTGGATTTCCAGCCTCCGTGACGTTTTCCTCGTTGTCTTTCGATTGCATATCCGAGAATAATCGAAAACCTGAACTTTAATGAATAGGTGTTCTTTAATGATATGCATTAAAGTACTGCTACCAGGTGTATAATTACTACATTTCGGCATGGTCGAGCATAAAAGCAATTTGTAAGTACGTAAGTAATAGAGATAGTAAAAGTGAGTATATATAATATCCATAAAGAAAATGCACAAATATTGGCGTTTCCATGCCATTGACAAATTGATTGAAATAAAATTGTTTTAACTTGGTTATTTAACGACGCTGTATCAATCAACTACGAGGTTATTTAGCGTCGATGAGATTGGTGATAGTGACATGATATTTGGCGAGATGAGACCGAGGATTCGCCATAGATTACCTGACATTTGCCTTATGGTTGGGGAAAACCTCGAAAAAAATCCAGCCAAATAATCAGCCCACGCGGGAATCGAACCCGCGCCCGAGCGCAACTTCCGATCAGTTGGTAACCGCCTTAGCGGACAGAGATACGCCGGTGGCCGCTGAAATAAAAGTCACAAACATGTTTTAACAATACTGACGTCCACACTTGTGGAGTAACGGTCAGTTCGTCTGGCCGCGAAACCAGGTGGCCCGGGTTCGAATCCCGGTCGGGGAAGTTACCTGGTTGAGGTTTTTTCCGGGGTTTTCTCTCAACCCAATACGAGCAAATGCTGGGCAACTTTCGGTGCTGGACACCGGACTCATTTCACCGGCATTATCACCTTCATTTCATTCAGACGCTAAATAACCTAGTCTAGATGTCGATACAGCGTCGTAAAATAACCCAATGAAGTAAAAAAATAAAAACAATACTGACAATAAGTAATATTTTGGTGCATATTTGGTAGTTTTTGCGGTAGACAGGGTATACTTAGTGGTTACTGACATTTTTCGCGCAATGATTCAAATTTCGTCTCATTTCGCTAGTTTGTTTTGCTTAAATATGTTATTTTAGGCAGAGCAGTGTATATTGGAGAGTACCGCATTCTTTTGATCCGACAAATGCCGAAGGGGCAGCCATATTTACTCCTGCGGAGACTCAGTACACCGTAAGACTTGCGTAGCAACACAGGTTTCTAGTGAGATTTTCCATCGTTATCATGAAGAATGCCGTGTTGTTGTGCAGTTAATCAATGTGTAATCAATTGCTGTTGTACTGAATTAGCATTACAGCTTATTGTCTATGCGGGTGACGTGAATATATTAGGAGAAAATACACAAACTATTAGGGAAAACACAGGAACTTTACTGAAGCAAGTAAAGCGATAGGTTTGGAAGTAAATCTCGAAAATACAAAGTATATGATTATGTCTCGTGATCAGAATATTATATGAAATGGAAATATAAAAATTAGAAATTTATCTTTCAAAGAGGTAGAAAAATTAATATATCTTGGAGCAACAGTAACAAATATAAATGACACTCGGGAGAAAATTAAACGCAGAATAAATGTGGGAAATGCGTGTTATTATTCGGCTGAGAAGATTTTGTCATCTTGTCTGCTATAAAAAAATATGAAAATTAGAATTTATAAAACAGTTATATTACCGGTTGTTATGTATGGTTGTGAAACTTGGACTCTCACTTTGAGGAACAGAGATTAAGAGTGCTTGAGAATAAGGTTCTTAGGAAAATATTTGTGGCTAAGAGAGATAAAGTTACGGGAGAATGGAGAAAGTTACACAACGCAGAACTGCACGCATTGTATTCTTCACCTGACATAATTAGGAAGATTAAATCCAGACGTTTGAGATGAGCAGGGCATGTAGCACGTATGGAGGAATCCAGAAATCCATACAGAGTATTGTTGGGAAGCCGGAGGGAAAAAGACCTTTGGGGAAGTTTGCGATTCTGAACAATTAGTTGAGTTTCTAGGTATAGATGTAAGTAAACCCGAAACAGAAAGGTCTAGTGAAGATGAATCTGAGCAAAAGAAATTGATATAGGCTAAATTTTAATTTAACTGAAAATGGAAATATTAACTTGAGTGAACAACAAGCTCTTTACTATTTGTTGGGATCAGTTTTGTTCAAATAAAACAAAATAAGTTATATAATATTTGTGAAAACTCTATTTCATATCTAATAACTGATAACAGGGATGAATCTATAAATTTTATTAGCATATTAGTGACTTTCAAGTCGTACATGGAAATGTCACTTGTATACGCTTATAAATTCGTGTTTGATATAATTCTAAATGCAGAAAAATGTGAAACGTTGGTAGAAAATGTATTGATACTAAAGGATTTGAAGTCTTTATTCATTAACACTTCAACTCATACGTTCTCAATTCGTTATAATATATTTGAAAAAGTCTTATCACTATTTTAGAACTAGAATATATTTATTGTTAAGAAAATTGTCTATTATAGCAAATGAACGACAACAATTTGCTAAATGTGGCGGTCGAAATGTTGGTGTGAGAATTGCATTAGAAAATTGTTGATGTTATCCCTATTGAAATGGACATAACATAAATAATAAAGTGTTATCTCCCATGAGTCATTTCGCTATGACAATAATGTTTGTTAATTCTTTTCTTCTGTGTTCAATAAACCACAACAACATGTATGATATCGCCTTTAATCACCATTGTTCTAGCATTACTGCTTACGCTTCTGTGCCGAGCAAGGAGTAAATATGGCTGCCGCCGTCGAAAATGCGGTACTCTCTAACATACACTGCTCTGATTTTAGGTACCTTGAACATTAAATGCAACAAAGAAAGTAATTGTGAATAATTTCTTGCGTATCATTATTATAAAAAATACTATCCCTACACAAAATTCATTGACGTAATTAATTCTGAACGATAAGAATAACATTTGGGCTTGAGTGTGTTGGCCCGGTTCGGAATGTGGTGGGTGCATTGCTGATGCTTTTTTGCGGTTACCGGACGCTGGGCGGGGTGGGGCAGGTATGCAGGCTACATGAAGACAGCCTGGTCAAGCGCGCAGGGCGGCATGCAGGTCAGACGGCCAGGGCAGTGCATGCAGCGAGAGTGCAGCGCCGTTCATTTTTAATATTCTATAGCCTGGCAGTCCGCAGTAAAATATATTGGGGCAACGCAAACAATAATCGAATTTGTTAAAGTAATTTCAATTATATACGACGCTACACTGAAAAATCAGAATATGTAATTTACATTCAATCTTTTGTTTTTCTTTTAATCTATACCCACTTCAGGTAACTGACCCGGTATGGCATACTGGGTGTTCATTTCAATGTGTTTCATGACGTCACTGTTGTTGGGTCACCGATTTGAAGCGAGTTTCAGCTTTTATATGATCACATATCACCGTCCTTCGCAAGTCTCTCGTGGCTCCGACTTACAGAACGCAGAACTTTACACTCTTTGTCTTTACTCTTTCGAATTCTGCACACCTTAACACCAAATTACCTTTCGTCTCGTTTCTCTTATCTATACTCTAACCATGAGATAAATACCAGACCACTTATCTGTGGCACGCCAAGTATACCTCTTCATAGAACATCTTGTTATTCATCATCTTTTACAATATCCACCTCGCGTCAATGGAATTCCTTGTCACAAAGTATTAGGGGCTGCAAGACAACAAACACCTTTAAGAACAGCTTAAAAGATAACCTTATTAGCATTTCATTCCAATCATACTAATTTAAACTATCACTGACTACATTGTTACTTTTTTCTTTAGACATCATCCTGATAGTGCTGTATTTTCAAAATTGTCTCATAATAATCTCTTTCTATCATCTAATATGATTTGAAATATATTAACATTCTATGTATTTTATCTTAATTCTGCTACATAGTTTGTATTTCAGTGTTTAATTAAGAGTTCATAGTATTTTGTTGTTTAATTCGTAAATAACTCTTGTATACTTGTAACTCTCATCTAAATCAAATTAATGAATTAGATACTATTATAGTCACAATCATGCCATGGTATGAAAGAAAAATTTCACAACCTCGAGCGGGAATCGAACCTGCGACTTCCTGTTCTCCGGTCAGGCGCTCTACCACTGAGCTATCGAGTTCGTCTGATACCAAAGGCTCCGAATTATCCTTTCATACTGGCGACTCTGTTATAGAGTACGGCCTTAACTCTGCCAGCTAAAATAAATCATTATTATTATTATTATTATTATTATTATTATTATTATTATTATTATTATTATTATATGTCAGAGAAGTTGCCTATTATTTAAGGCGTTCTTCAATCTGAACTTGAGAACGTGTACAGTATAACTTGAACGTCGTAGCAACAGATGGCGGTCTGTACGGTCTGTGTGCTACCATTAACCTCTTTCGAACTGTGTTTTGCGCCGGCAAGTCGTACGCAGGGTATTTGTTATCATCGGTTGCGTACGGTAACATTACACAACACAAATCAAATGCTCCGTGTCCATGTTGACCGTCGAAGTTAATGTCAACAAATACTGTAACGTAAGTAATCGTCTTAACCCTCTCCCCATATCCCGACAGTACGTATTTCCAAACAGTTCACATTCCTGCCACTACCGGCATTACCGTACGTATCGGTACGTACTCTTCAGAATGAACGCCGTACTTGCTAGGCAACTTCTCTGCCTCATAGGTTATACACCTCTGCGGAAGTGTAGGAAGATTGAATTCTCTAGGCTCATCGGCTAGCCACATGACGGCATACAACGAGCCATGACACACTTTGAACAGAACACCCAGTAGTTGTGCCCCGCGGTCAATTCGGAGGCCTAGGCATGGCATAGTTGCGCCCCGAAGAAATCAGGTAGCAAAATGGACATGGGATAGTTGCGCCCTGAAGAAATCAGGTAGCAGAATGGACATGGCATAGTTGCGCCCTGAAGAAATTTATTTTATTGGGTTATTTTACGACGCTGTATCAACATCTAGGTTATTTAGCGTCTGAATGATATGAAGATGATAATGCCGGTGAAAACCCCGAAAAAAAACCTCAACCAGGTAACTTGCCCCGACCGGGATTCGAACCCGGGCCACCTGGTTTCGCGGCCAGACACGCTGACCGTTACTCCACAGGTGTGGACCCCTGAAGAAATGGGGCAGCAGAATGGACATGGCATGGTTACGCCCCGATGGGCAGAGTACAACGCGAAAGTGATTGTCATAAAATAAATAAATTACTTAAAAATATTATAGTGGTAGCTGGATTTTTTAAGAACATTCGTCTATTTTATCGCTTCTGAATTCTCGATCACGTGATTTAAAAAACGGAACCTATCGATATCGATAGGCTATCGATGATCATTGCATAAACAGTAGAAAAACAATTAATAAATACTGCCAACTTCATGGTGTTCATTTTAATGGTAGGCTATCGATAATAATCACTGCATAAACATAGAAAAACAGTTAATGAAGTACTGTCACAGTCTACTATATACAGTCACGAAGCTTGAGTTTTGAGGGTGCTAGAAACAATAGACTGTGATGGTACTATTTTGCATTGCCTGTAATGAGGCGATATTAGCGATCCTAGTGGTGAGCAACTATCTAATGTTTGAATATTTACTACGTATTGAGCTTCGCGACTGTATATACTAGACTGTGGTACTGTCAACTTCATGGTGTTCCTTTTAATGGTAGGCTATCGATAATCACTGGATAAACAGTAGAAGAATAGTCAGTAAAGTACTGCCAACTTCATGGTGTTCATTTTAATGGTATCGATAATGAATATTAAATCGAATAAAAAACCAATAAGGTTGGTTGATTACGAGGCTCGAGTTTCCATAAAGTTTTTTTCTCTACCTATTTCATCGGGGCGCATCTATGCCATGTCCCTTTTCTCTACCTGATGGGAACGGGGCGCAAGTATGTTCACAAAACAGGGACCTTTTTTTATCTGCTGCATTTTACCTGACCGTGGGGCGCAACCATGCCCTGCCCAACTGACCAGATGTCATGTCCCAAGCGGCGGCACAGTATAGCCCAGACAACTGACGGATTCCCATAGACGACACCGAAATTTTTATTTTATTTGGTTATTATACCCCAGCATTGTAGTTATGTAGAGGGAAAGAGAATGCCTGATAGCCTTATCTCTACTAGGTTAAATAAATATATGCTAGGGTATACTAATACTAAATTCCCATATAGACTATAAAAATGAGAAATGACGTGGTAAAAAATAGAAGTTAAAAATTTGAAACCACTAGATAGTAGGTTACCAGAGTGATTATGTAAAAGATGGAAGGAGAACTCACAGTATTCTCATCTTCACATGCTTGACTAAGTGCGAAAAGTACCGCACAGTAGTCTTCAGAAATACCTTATTAAGGAAAAAAATTACATCTTAAGGTTTGGATATTGATATTCTGATATGGTATTTTTGTTTATAATTTTCCGTAGTAGAATCATGAAGTCTTTGAACTTCCATTTCATATCCAGAACATGACTTTATTAAAATTTTAACTTTATCCTTATGCCAAACATACTTTGTCAAGCTTATGGAAGTCTTTGAGATAGAAAACTTACTTTCATGAAGCTTTTCGTTTGAGTGAAACTGTCGAAGCATGAAGTTGCCTGAAAGTTGAATGTGCGAATAACGCTTCTGCATTTCTTACAAGCATCCTTTGCATGTTGCGTTTAAACAACATACAGGCTAACTATAGGTAAATCATGCCAACAGATGCAGAATGGCTGTATTAACTTGTATCCTGGTTTAGTAAAAATGATTGTGCTACTAACTATAGGCGTAATGAACTAAGCCCTGAAATTATTTTTCTTTCTCCTGAACCACGAAATACGGTTTTGTTGTTTACATCCTTATTCCGGCGGAGGCATTTAGTTATAAAAATAATTACTAGCCCAAGTTGTAAGAAGTCCCAAAACAAGTTTGAATCTCATAACTGACACAAATAAGGCCTCGCTCATGAGACAACTAAGTAGGAGATAATTAAATAGGATGGCCAGTTTTTTTCCCTCAACACAGCTGAGTAGTAAAATATTACACTGATCAGACTTGAGATGTATACAAACAATTCTTCTTCCTCTAACACACATAAGGGTAGTCAAGTGAGATATACCGCCTAGTAAAATATGTACACTGACGTTCAAAAATATCTGACCTACGATTTTATGATCGTGTAAGCGAGCTTTCTAACGACGGGATAAGTCAGAACCAAAGATATAAAAAATTGACAAACTTTGAAATAGTTCCTCTAGATCTCAATAGGTGACACCATTATTGGGCAGGTTAAAAAAGTGTCGGGGAAAATGATGATGTAGATTAAGCATAAGGGCCGTATTCATAGACATTTTTAGCGCGGGTTTCCGGTGGATGATCAGCGTTTTTCGTATTCATAAACCAGTGTTAGCGATAGGATATGATTTGAATTCTGTACAAGTAACTAGTCGATAACCGGAGCTAGCTTAGCACGCTCGTAGCGCGTGCTGCGAAATGTCTATAAATAGCACCCTAAATTATTCTCACAATTGACAATATCAGCGGTTTCCAGCTAAATTCAGTGTTTTTTTACATTCAGCAGAGGGGTATGAAATATTGAATTCTGTAATTCAGGTACCCTATATCTATGTATGATTGGCAACACTGGCTATTATCTTAACCATCTATTCATAGAAGTAATAACTAAAGAACCAACAAATTATCGATCACTATCGATTAGTGGGGTCAGATATCTTTGAACGTCAGTGTACTTATTAGCCAGAACCTCAATCAAAGGTACTAGACCTAATATTACAAAAGCTGTAGAAGTACACTGACGTTCAAAATATCTGACCTACGATTTTATGACCGTGTAAGCGAACTTTCTAACAACGGGATGTCATAAACAAAGATATAAAAATTGACAAATCTTGAAATAGTTCGGCTAGTTCTCAATAGGTTCCACCATTATTGGGGCGGTTAAAAAACAGTCGAAGAAAGTGATGATGTTAGATTAAGCATAAATTATTCTCATAATTGACAATATTAGCGGTTTCCTGCTAAACCCATTGTTGTTTTACAATCAGCAGAGGGGGATGAAATATTGAATTCAATAATGCGGGTACATTTGTGTACAATTGGCAACACTGACTAGTATCTTCGGCATCTGTTCATAGAAGTAATAAAAATAAAGAAGCCACACATATACCAACAGATTGTCGATTAGTAGGGATCAAATATCATTGAACGCCAATGTACTAGCCCGGATAACATATAACATATTGATCAGTCTTATGAACTTTCAAGGCAACAAATTTTATCAATTTCACTATGCTGCCCTCTAGCGACTGCATAAGAAATCACGTTATGACTCTAATTTGAATTGCATGGAGCATCTGTACTTCCATCTAGCGGTCGTAATCAATTGTCAGTAGCGATCCTGGTGGTTGTTGTCTTCCATATGTTACCGTTTTTAACATGGAGATGGCCAATCTGTTATATATGTGATATGGGGTACTAGGTAAGGGAATTAAACGGCAATATTGACAAAGATTAAAGGTATGTGTCGGTGACCTGCAAGAAATTATAAAACAAAGAAGGAAGCATATTTAAGGCATTTAGAAACAAAGTTACAGAGCGGGCTAGCGGCGTGGTAGAGGGCTGGCCTTGCACTCGGGAGGTCCGGGGTTCGATCCCAGGGGCCGGCATCCTAACTGAGGTTTTTCATGGTTTCCTCAGTTATTTCCAGGCAAATGCCGGGATTGTACCTCTTGAAAGTCCAGCCATGGACGGCGATCCTTCCCTTAATCCTTTCATATGTGTGAGTGAATGCTGTGTAATGTCTTAAATGTTTGTGTTGTATCGGAGGTGGCCCTGGCATTGAGCTGATCTCTCATCCGGGAAAGCCCTCCATGTCCTTGTGTGGTCAGAAAAGTATATATATGATCCATAGATTAATTCCTCTCCCGACAGGTCTCGGTCTTGTAAGGCCCGGGTGGCGTGGGACGTGTAAGAAGAACCTAAAAGGGAGAGGTTAAGATAAGGGAAAGAAGAAGAAGAAGAAGAAGAAGAAGAAACAAAGTTCTGAATAAGAAACATACTCTAAACACTATTGTGTAAGAGTGAAAGACATGTGAGGATTCTGAAACGTGATAGCAGGGATAGTTACGTGTAGAACATGACGTACGTGGAACACCCAAGTCCTCTTAAACTTACGAGTCTGCATTAAATCCCAGCCAGTAGCACGATTCTTAATACACGGAACCTAGCTGTATAGCGTTTTAATTTAAACTCCGGTGTCCTGCCGCACACAACACTGACGCGTTACTTCATGATAAAATGGACTTGAGAGATGGAATAACTTCATAATATGCAAGCGACACAAATTAAGTATATGTATCACGTTCCATACACTAAATTTTCGGAATTCCACTCACGAAACATTTTACGCGAACTTGCACGTTACATTCTCAACAGTTGTGACTGTATCCGGCAGATGGGTCTTGAAATGCGTATTGTAGTGCTACCAATATCTGGAAAGATAAATAAGCGAGTTTTCGTAAGATCGAAAATAAGTGACGGGTTTGGTTTGGTTTATTCAGGATTTTTGTATGCCTTGCATATACACTTTTTGGTAGGTAGGTAGATACTCAGATTTGTCCTGCACCATAGCGAAGAAATAAAAATTACCGTGAACCAGATCTAAGAAAGCATGCTTTCGTGAACAATGATTAGGCTAAAAACTCGACCATAGAGAAGAAAGGATTGCAGCAAGGGGAGTTTAATTGTTAATGATGCAATGTGTAACCAGCGAATAGGGATTATAAAGAATGGACACTTCGCGTCGGTACTTTTGATGTAGCCGGGCTGATTTCAATGACCTTCAAGCCAGCTAAAGCGCGAGATTCTGCTTTCTCCCTAGAGTTGGCGCTGACATCACACCAGCTAGCAGTCGACACAGCGGAAATATAACACATATAATTAATACATCTAGGTACATTATGTACTCAAATAAAATGAATTGGATCCATAAAATAATAAATCCGTCATTAACTGTAATGTCTAGACTCTAGAGTTCCTTTATAATGAGAGCTGAGACGTTGACTCCAACAACAATTAAAATATGTAATGATTTGATAGCGCTGAAAATGGAAAAACAAAATCTTACGAGAAGTAAAACCATATACCTTTATTATATTATATACAAATATTAAACGAATTCGATACTTAATTTTATAATGTATTATATTATTTTATAATATAATTTATTATATCTGAAATATAAAATATTATTATTACAACTAGTTTGTCACTGCGAAATAAGGAAAAGCTGTTAACTTGAATTTATTTGAAGCAAAGCGTTACTGCATTATGTAATAAGGTAGGCGATGTTTGGATCCTGTGTCTTAATTCTATTCTCAATTATTATCTTAGTGTATGCTCGATTACACTAACCTCTAGCGCTTGAAAGTGGAACTAAACGCTGCGCACAGAGAAACAAAACACAGGAAAATTCGCTCAGTGTCCATTCTTTATAATCCCTATTCGCTGGTGTAACCACATAGAAGTTTCTTAGTTTACCGCCTTGTGAGCGGAGTGTGCTAGCTGTGTTTTTATGATGGGAAACAATTGGTTATAAGTTTGCCAATCTGGCAATTTTAAACATATGTATATTATGAATGCCCATTATTAACAGAATTTATCATTTTTATAACATTGGTAATATTATTGAACTATAAAAATCGTCTTCTTGTATAACCGATTTACAATTCCAGTCAGAGACAAGTAACGATGTTAACCACATATGTTCAGTTGGTCAGTAATTAGACGTTGGAAATTCTGTTACGTTTGAATCTAATAAACACATCGTTGTTGTGGACAGATCGGGTACCAGAGAGAGTGTGTTGTTAATGTTTTCCAATTTAATGTTCAACCGTTATATTCATATGCACATGTTAAACCAAAAGCAATAGTATGCGGTGTGCTTATTGTGGTTAAACATTTCATTTAAACTAATAATTAATCATTACGCACATTTTTAGGGAGTAATATGAAAAATATTACTACCAAAAGTAATGTTGATGTAAATACCTATCGGGCTGTATAACATGAGATGTAATTTCGATTTTTGCCACTATTGGCTGCAACATTATAAATTTCAATAGTCTCTCGAAAGCATATATTGAGTTGGAGGGCTTTCTATATCACTTGTCTACAATTGAAACATCATGGTCATGGGTGGGCAACTCGTACTCCCAAGGCGCTAAAAACCTTGGCACAAAAAAAGCACACACCGAGGCAGTCGCTGCAGTTACAAGCAGCCAGTCACTGTATACGCAAGCGAACCAACAACCACTCGTGTTGCAAGGCCCTCGTACACTGCAGCTAACACAGAGTTCGTTCTACCTGACTGAGTTTGTTCACAGTTTGAGAGCACGAGTTGCCCACCCATGATCATGGTGGTGTCACTGGAGTAAGTCATCATTTTGTGTAAAAATATCTGACAAAATTGTCGGTTTAAGTATAAAATGAAGAGAAGTATTTGGGGTGAGTTGGGTGGGTTTCAGCTTTCGTAGTGATAATGAATTATTTTGTCTCTAGAGTAGTTTGCTAGAATTACAATTTAGAGATAATTTGTAATGATCTAAGAAACTCTTTTCTCCCATGTGTGCAAAGTGCAAAGTATCGAAGTTTCACAAATAATTTTTGTCATTTGAATTTGCACTCCCCTCTCCAGGCCCCATACTAACAGCACTCAATCGTTCGCATTGAATTAAAACGGACCTAGTTTACACTACTGACCTTGATTCGAGGATCAAGCAAGCGGTCATATCAAACGCACGCGCGCATGCAAAAGCGTGCTTGTTACGCCTGTCAGGTCCCCCCATACATTGACGTGTGACGTGCAGTGTCAGCAGACGGATTGCTATGCTGGCTTGTCTGTATGCGTCGAATCAATACCCCCTCGTTGAACGAGATTCAATGTCTTCGTGGGAGTAGGTAATCGTGCAAGATTACCTGCTGCAGGCAAGTACATCCGCGTCTACACATGTTAGAGATCCCAGCTGATAGCGGGTGCTGAATGAAGGTTTCTCGACGTAACGCTCTTCCTGTTGGCAATTTACGGGCTCGTACTCCGTCAACAAGCTATTTCCAATTACCCATAATCACTTACAACGTTGCCAAATTGGGTGCAAAGTGAGAGAGAGCGAACTGCCAAGACCTTGCAGATTGATAGTAGAGCAAGTGACTCACAGAGGTGCTGGTCTCCCAGTTAGGAAATGCTGTATTCATATCCTGGTAGCAACAATTTTCCGGCCATTGCTTCCATTGTGTGTTTAACCACCTCGAGAACGGGTTAACCCTTTCCGGCAAAAAAAATTGGCCTTCCAATTTAAGCGGAAATTGGAAATGCGCTAATAAAATCACGACCAAATTCAAGTTTATTCTCCTACCGTTCTTACTAAAAGTGGAGGTAAACAAAAGTAACAGACTATTGGCGAAGTAATACGACTAGCGGAAACGTAATGTATTTCCTTGTTTTCTTTTTCTTTTCTTTTTTAGTATAATTTAACGATATAGCGCTATGATTCATGTTTCAGTTCGGATTTTAATATTTTAAAATAGAGAAAGCCCTTTTGTAAAGAGGATTGGATAGTGATACCTGTACGATTAAAACATTTCAGTACAATAGTTTACTTTAAGATTTATAGCCTTTCGGTGGTGAGATTATAGCGATGTACCGAAGTACACATATGATATTTCCATGCAGGAGTTCTGCGTTATCATATGATTAAGAATCGATGGAGCGGAGAAAAACTCTTTCCGGCACCGGGATCCGAACCCGGGTTTTCAGCTTTACGTGCTGACGCTCTATCCGCTAAGCCACACTGGATTCCAATTCCGGTGCCGGATTGAATCCTCTCAGTTTAAATTCCACCTCTTAGTTTCCCTTTAGTGGCCAACCCTCTTGCACTGTGTCACAGATGTGTGACAGTGGCACAATGTCCAACACACTATGTGCAGAGGTGCATTCATTACGAGTGACCAAGTGGCCGGGATCCGTTGGAATGAGCGCCGTCTTAAATCACTAATTGATTATATATGCATATCATATTAAAGCGATGTACCGGAGTACATATGATATTTCCATGCAGGAATTCTGCGTTTTCATATGATTGTGTGGACACTGTGCCATTGTCACACATCAGTGACACAGTGCAAGAGTGTTGGCCACTAAAGGGAAACTAAGCGGTGGAGCTTAAACTGAGATGATTCAATCCGGCATCGGAATCGGAATCCGGTGTGGCTTAGTGGTTAAAGTGTCAGCATGTAGAGCTGAAGACTCGGGTTCGGATCCCGATGCAAGAGAGAATTTTTCTCCGTTCCACCGATCCTTAATTTCAGTGGTGAGATTGAAATAAAAATTTCCATGGTTTTAAAATAAATAATTCTGAATTCAGTGGTTTAAAAAAAACTATTAATTAGTTCCTAAGCCAAGAGAAGTCTCTCAGGCGGATTCATTCCTGTTAAACTCAGTGTTCAAAATTTTTCTGAGATAAACAAAAAATATTCAAGAAAGCTAAAAATGAGAGAATTTGATAAAGTTAAACTTACTTAAAATACCGTTTTAAAACCCACATTGGTTCCGCGGACCTCTTTGAAATTACTCTCGGAGTTGGTCCACGGACCAAAAATTGAGAACCACTAGTATACTGTATTTGTAGCATTCAAGAAGGTACGACGTTTCTTATATACAATAGTCTCCAGACAGGAATGTATGAATGCAGAACAACACACTTTGAACAATTATTTTAATGGAGGTTATGAAAATACGGTGTCTTTCATAAATACCGGTAACTGATCACTCGAAAAAGTGGCTAATTTTTACGATTTTTCGCTGTAAGAACCTTTCCCGGTACACTCGATTTGGTTGCGCGTTTGTCCGCCAGAAGTAGATCTAGTCAGAAGTGTGTCCACCAGAAAGCGCCATTTCTATTCCAGTCGTGTTTGCTTTGGTATAACAAGTGAGCGGCTCCTCCCCATTATGCACGGGACGTTCGAACCTTGCTTGACAAAGTGTTTCTAATTGCTTGGCCGCCAAGATCTCCAGACTTAACTCCCCTGAATTTATTTTAATGTGGATTTGTTAAGGATCGTATATTTGGAAATAAATCTCGCACTATCCTTGAATTTATGGAAAGGATTGTGGACACATTATAGACGGTTACTCCTGAAATCCTCTCGAAAGTACACAAGGAGATGTTCCTTCGCTTGCATTTGTACATTTTTCGGGGCTGCAGATATGTTGAGAACTATGAGCCATAATTAGTGTAAGTGTAAGTTTATTGCAATTTATCGTAATTTGAGTTTTTGACACTAACCCTAAGTTTTAAATTTCATAGTAATAGTTTCATTTAACTCTACATAGAAAAGTGAATACTGGCGAGCAAACGCATAATCAAATGGAGTGTACGGCAATTTTTTGAGTGATCAGTTACTTATGAAAAATCCTGTACGTATAATTGTGTGCATGCTATTATTAATCAAAGTCACATACCGTAAGTTAAAAATAAGCTGGAGGTTACGGATCAATAATGAAGCAATCTACGCCCCGGCCACGTAAGCATTTTTCATGCTTGTGTTCTCATTCGGGAACTGAACAGGATGTTTAAAATCTGTAACTTGTTCAATAATTATATATTTTTTTTGCGAGTTTAGAGGTCACGGAATATTTTTCATGAAATGCTATAATTATTTGTACATATATTTATGTTATATTTTTGTGTTGCATATTATAGGCTCATATAAGTGTACCGCGTCTTGGAGTCATGGTCTGAGACATCCTGTCTAGGACTGACGTTACGGAATGAGCGCTGGTTCGAGTCCTCATGGGGGAATAAATTTTCTCATGAAATTTCTTCAATGTATGGGACCTGTGCCCACACACACCGTGATGAATTTGAGGAGCAACGATAGGTTGCGAAATCGGGTTTCGCGGACCGGTATAGCTGCTAGGGGGATCATCGTGCTAACTACACAATACCTCCGTACTGCCTGGATGATTGTTCACCTCTGCTGAGGCATGTGGACGTGGGCTCAGCAGTCGGCTATTCGACCTTAACCCTCCATGGGTTGTCGCGCCAAAGACAGTAATAATAATAATAATAATAATAATAATAATAATAATAATAATAACAATAATAATAATAATAATAATAATATGTAGACATGATTGCAGATCGTTTCCTCCCTGTGATATGAGAAAGATTGAAATAAATTGTTCATGAAATGTTTAAGGAAGTGTTACATCGATGATATTGTTTATTTTTTATACATTTTGTTTTAAAAGATTTTCGTATGGCATATTCTCGTTTTACTATTTAACCATGTCCATATTATTATCAAGATGCGATTATACCTTAAATTGTAGAAGATTAACTTGAATCTATTTTTTTAATTATCTGATTTCTCGTAGTCTCAAAATTATTTGGCAACACGAGCTTTACTTTTTATTAAATCGATAAAGTCTTTGTCGAAAAGTACACGTTACGTTAAAATTGCAGCGAGGATGTTTTCATGGAAGTAAAAAATCGATTAGAGACGTCAGCCGCCTTAGTTTTGTGTCTCGCAATAACCACCACGTTCCTCCAGGGAGCCAGAGTCGTATTGAAAATGCGTTCATCCCCAGCAGGTAGAAACCATGTTGTCACGTGACTTTCCCCAACAAAGAAATATTTGTTTACGAAACAGAAACTCTTTCTTTCTCTCTCAGGAGAACTTTAAGGCCTAGTTTTAGACTTCCTTCGCACGAAACGAAATAGCTGAGTAGAGTGCCTTCATCTACTGACTTCTCAGTGGGAGCGTTTGTAAAATAATGTTGGCTACTCAGGAGATGGAACAAAGGCGTTGAAAGCTAGAAGCGCAGACCCGTGAGAAAAGATTCCATCCCTATCCATGCATTTTATGTCTTGTCTGAAGTTAGCCTTATTTCTTCTACTTTATCATTATACGAAGTAGGAAAGATACTGCCAAAAATTGATTTTGGGATTGTAAGTTATATGTAATATCAGAAGAAGTTTTCTTCTTCTTAATAAATTCACAATCGTGAAATGCCTTTGAATAGGCCTATATTAAAAAAAGGAAAATCTTGCGCAATATTTAATAAGAATATAGAGAATAGTAAATAAATAATATTGGTATAATAATAATAATAATAATAATAATAATAATAATAATAATAATAATAACAATGAGGTATACTATTGTTGGATAACATATTTTATTTACTCACATATAATTATTTAATTTTTTATCACGCCCTACTGCATTCGTAAGAAGCGCGCGGTAGCGTCGCGGTTAAGGGGTATCGCTGCAAGCCGGAAGGCTGCGGGTTTGATTCTTGATGGGGTAATGATATCTCTAACGCCATTAAATGCCGATAGTCTGTAAAAGTTGGGAACCTTAACCTCTCGCCATCCTCTGGACCGACTCGGCCTGTCATGGGGTTGACTTTACTTTACTGCATTTTTGAAGAAAGAATTAAAAATATTATTTAGAAACGTGACCAAAGTCACCTAGTGGTAACTAATCTAAGGACATATTAAGAGAAATAAACCGAGAGAGGTGGCTCAGTAGTAACGCACTGAACTCTTATTCTGGAGATCGCCGGTTCAAACCCCGTGGTCCGTCAATCTGATTGGGGGCTTCCATGGCTTCTCTCAGTCACAAAAGCAAATCTCGGATTGGAAATTTACATACCATGATTCATTACCGCTCTAATCACCATTATCAGACTAGCTGTTTGTAGCGATCCCCACAGTAGGTTTTCACCTGACGACGAATAGAGATCCACTCTTCGAAACGTTGTGCTACAATTTTTTTTAAATTAGCAATGGAAAAAGTCCAAACAACTCAACCATTGAACAATTCACCGTTGCTCCCCCCCCCCCTTCATTCAGGTCAATACAATATTTTATGATAAAAATTGTTATTCATACGCGAAAGTTTTACGTACCGGTAATACTTGTTATTTTTCTTCTTATATCGTCTCCAATTTCGTATATGATAAGAATATTATTCCTGTATACTCCATTTTGTATGGTTTCTCAGTTTGGTGAATTCGTCGGGATTTCAATCCAAGAAGTTGCAGCTTTAGCCATAAGAGTAAAAGGCGTTCAGGTTACACGTCACGCAGTTGAATTTTACTAAGCTGAAGAACAGTCTGCTGTTTGATAGAATGCTATATAAATTAAATGAAAACAAATACGACTATTGATGGCGCTGCTATCTCTTTCTCCCCTACAGTAATTATTATTGAAATCCAAATATCGGTTTGCTTTTTTAAATTGAAATTCAATCAACTTAATTTTCCACAACATATTGCTAGGAGATGTTTCACCTGCTAATGTAAAAATCATGTTTCTGTGATTGATTTTCAGACCCTTCCAATGTGATCTTATGATCTGAAAACCACGAAGCCCGTTACTTTTCAATGTCTGAGTGAAATTTTGAAGTAAATAAGAAGTGCATAAATGTTTTCAATTAATATAAAGAATAAAATTACTAGTTCCTTCTTTTTTTCTTCTATTAAAATATCCTGCCTACGACCTGCCCTTTGAAGCGGTTCGATTCACGGTGTAGGTAATAGAAAAAATTGTATGTTCTGCTACGGGACTGGATGGTTGCTTGTTGTCTTTTGATTGTTCTGTGATATCTCTGTGGTGACCCGACGTTGTGCCAATCTCACAACCAGGGAGACCCGCAATGTGTTGATGTGAATTTAGAAACAATAGATCAGCCCTCTCTGCTCTACACCGCAGTGATCTGTAAATCTGTATTACAGGGAAGATAGAATGGATAAAGAAAGCTTAAAGCCTTCGAAATAGGAGTCATATCTATCACATATTGCCTTCGGTACTTGTAGCTCACATCTTCAGTTTGTCTCAGCCCAAAATTCCTCTGCAAGGACGCGATTTCCCTTACCTTTTAAATGTTTCCCCTCCCATTTCCTCTTCAAAACGTATACATATATATGTATGAACTTACAAGCTACAAATAATACAACAATTTGATTTAGATGAAAGTTACGTATATACAAGAATTACTTATGAATTAAACAGTAAAATACTATGAACTATTAATTAAACAATGAAATACAAACTGTGTAGCAGAATTAAACTAAAATACAAGAATGTTAATATATTTGAAATAATGTTAGATAATAGGAAGAGATTATTGAGAGACAATTTTGAAAATACAGCGCTATCAGGATGCATGTCTAAAGAAAGAAGTTACCATATAGTCAGTGACCGTTAAGTCAGTATAATTAGAGTGAATTGCTAAGAGGGTTATCTTTTAAGATATTTTTAAAAATGTTTATTGTCTTGCAGCCCCTAATACTTTGTGATAAGGAATTCCATTGTCAATGGCAATGGATAAAGAAAGAATGAATGAATGAAAGAAAGAAAGAAAGAACTAAAATAAGAAAGAAAAAAATTCCTGTACTTTTATTACTAGAAATATTCATTTTCATAATTAAGACATAAATGCTCGTTCAGAATTTTACGAAATGGCGAAATAGCCAACAACGCATCCTTTTAAACAAACGATGATGAATATAAAAAAGATGTTGGTGAAGATAATGATGATGTTGATGCTGCTTAAATTTACAGATATAATTCTGTCAAGTTGCTTTCTAGATTTTCACTATGACACCGATTTTCTCAGATAAAATAAAATAGAAACCTGATAAATTGCAGCATGTGCTGCACTATATACAGTGAAATAGTGGTTATCAGTTTCAAACAGTCGTACTTTTATGAGACGCGAAATCACAAATACGACGTGACTTTTTATGGGTCGCTACTATATAAAATGTGGAGGACTAGCGCAGTGGATTGTTAAGGGCGTTAATTCAGCCGCCATGTTGCGACATTTTGACACGAGATTAAAAATACAGCTTCGGTTGACCCGTTTCCGAGCTCCACTATAATCGAAGGATTCATTTAAAGTTAATTAGGGCCCCACGTCATGGCAGTGTTGTAGCCCATATAGGTACATTGTTCTAAGCAAATTTATTGGTAACCAGCAACTCGCAGGTATAGGGCCTTTCCCAACAGTTGACAGGTATACAAGTTTATAGTTTATGACATGCAATTTGTAAAAAAAAATATATATATTCTTAGTATGAAATTTACTATCTTTCTTTTGGACGCAGAAATTCGTCTTTCTCCGGAATAGGTATGGGGGGGGGGGATTCGAGAATTAACCATGGGACTGATGCTGTGTGGTCTATGGCGAGTCCTCGGCCTCACTTCACTTCACCCCCGTTTGGTCTGATTACCTGGTTGGATTTTTTCTGAGGCTTTCCCCAACCATAAGGCAAATGCCAGGTAATCTGTTGGCGAATCCTCGACTTCACCTCATCTCACTACAGCTCGCCAAAAAAAATTAAAAAAGAATTAAATTGAAATTGTAAAAAATTGTAAAAATTGTAATTCTAATCTTATAAAACTTTGACTTGTTCCACATCTTAAAGCTTCATTGCTAATTTTCATTTTGTATGATTTTCCGATAAGCACGTTGTAATATAATAATATTAAATTGGGCTAACCGTCTATACTTATCTAGTTTATATTTGGATTAAACATTAACGTTTTCGGCACTTATGTGCCATTTTCAAATGTATGGAATTGCCTTATTACATGATCATATAGATACACCTTATGTGTGTGAAATATATGGTATGTACCATATGGCACATAAGTGCCGAAAACGTTAATATTTAATCCAAATATAAACTAGATAAGTATAGACGGTTAGCCCAATTTAATATTATTATATTCATTGCTAATGTAAGATCTATAGAATACAACAAATGAAATGAAATAACCGTCAGAAAAAATGCAATACCTTCTCGTCTTCGGGAACGAGAATACGAGGAGAACAAGATGAAGACAGAGAAGGAAAGAAACACGAGTAAGACAAGAGGACGAGGAGAACAAGGGAAGTACAGGGAGAACCAAGGGTACACAAGTACAATGAAGGAATCAAAAGGAGAACTCATCACTCCAATATCGCAACGTACTGAAACATAGCAGAGTAATCAAATTTATTTTAATAAGAATATATTATGGTATATAATTCTGATAGCACGTTTATTTACTAAAATTTCGATGGTATTCGGGTAGAAGGGGTTGTCATGGTCCCCAGGGAAATACACAAGTTAAATTCTACAAATGGGTGTGCAAAAAACAAAAGAGTACTATCATTTGATGTGTTTTTATTTGTGTAGAAAATTACATGCAATAAGGGTCCGATGTTTAATTTTCATATAACTGAAAACTCATTTTTATGACTTATCTCCCTCTACCCAAACACGATCGATTTTACTCATAACTCAAAATGCGAAAGAAAAAATATACACGTTATATTGTGATCGTACTTTTTTTACGTGAAACCTTTATACGCCTTACTTTCGAGAATTACGGTCACATTTTCTGTTAATAAGAAGTCATTAATTACAGTAGGCCTTGGATGACTGATATTACGGTGCATTCAAAACAAAATAGTTTTGAATCCAGTCAGCCGTGATAAAACATGAAGAGGAAACAAATGAATATGAATAATTATTATTTCTACACAAATGGGATGATTAATACATGCGAGGAGTAAAAGGACAGAAATAAATTAACCTAATCTAATTCTAAACTATTTTCACTGTGGTATTAATTTAAAAATTGAGTTCTCTATAAGACGTTATTCATTATAGTTTCAAACAACTCATTGGCGTCATATTGATGTACGATCACTTCAATTATAAATTACATTGTTGTCTGGAGACTAGACCTCATTAAATGAGGAAGCAATTATGAAATAATTATCGAGTATAGTTCACCTTGTTAAATTAAAATGCGGGAAGTATAAAAACAATGAAAAGAAATATCAAAATTTTGTTTCAAATCCCTCACATCTTTACAATCCCAACCATGCTCACAATAACAATCGCGAACAGCATAAACGTTTCACGCAATTAGGCTTTTAGGAATCTGATGAATCCCATTAGCGGGACGTTTATATCTTGGCATGTGCTGTTGAGATCCAACAGTATTAGCAGTTTGAGGTGAGATTTAGATATGATCTCATTCATAGTTGCTTTGTAAGGTGGTTATTTTTTTTTCAAAAATATAACAGATGCCATAAACATTTATAAATTACATTCCTAATAGTGTAAATATATTATAACGGTTTCGAAAGGTCAGCGTTTTTCTTTGGAACCTTAAATATTTATTTTAAATCTACTAATCTCTGATGTTAAAACATCTTTCTTTTATGAAAAGAATATCGTCGTAATTAATTTACACGTATCTGCGCATTGTCATGTTTGTCAAATGCTCAAAGACAGACACACCCGTACACGTGGATAATTGTTCACAATTCTAGCCTTCCTTGAGAAGACTAGACCAACGACCACCGGGAGTAACACGATTACAGGGTACAAATGAGAGAGCAGTTTGAACCTGTTAAGAAAGTTTCCCCGACTTTTATAAGCAGTTTCTAGGGTATTCTGTGAAAGAAGCCAGTAATTATGATCTTATAAAGTTCTTCAGTAATACCTCACTGCCAATAGACATCAGCGAGGCTTCGAAAAGGAAGATCATTAAGAAAGAAATTCAGATGGAATGAAAAGACTTCGCAATTTACCACCGATCATTTACGACTCAACTCAATGAAGTTTTAAATTCAATGTGTTAATTGAGGTAGAAATTTCTTAACATATTCTCTTTTATCTCCAAGTTTGGCAAATAATATCCGTCTTTTTCTTAATAAATCTAAATGCATTTTTGACAAATAATGAGTCTAGTCTATTATGTATCAGGCGATGAAATTCTGCCACTCATTTATTAAATACACAAAACATTACCTTCAGTATCTTAAGAATTTTTGTGGGATAAAAAACCTTGAAATTATTTTTAAGGACAAAGAAATTTAAACATTTAAACTCAATATTGTGAAGTGTTAGTGTTGAGGTGAACACAAAATTAATAAATATCATTATAATTTCCGTTACAATATTGCAATGTCCTTCGAAATACAACTCTTCTCTTTCTAACATTCTTCATTTTGAAGTGGGTTTGAGTACAATATTTCATTCCCCTCGCACTTCATAAATTACAATTTATATTTTAATTATGGTCATACCGAGTTTCACTCATTTAGCTTTCACGTAGTCCCAATCTTTTAAGTTTGTTGTCTAGTCAAAATTTTTAGTTTATGATACGCAGTATTCAAAGTAGTTAAAACTAGATTTCTGTTCAACTTCTGATACTTTAATACTATTTTATACCTGATAACCTATCCTCCTCTATTCACTCTTTATACGAAAACACTCGCTAACTTCTCCCGCTTATTGTATATCAGTTTTCTTGGTGTCAGGTGTAGGGAAATTTTCTTCTGAGGAGAAGTATGTAATGTGTGACACGAGGAAGAGAGGAGTTAGTGTAGAGGGAATTTTATAAACATTAAGGAACAGGATGCGATTTATGGGGGAGGAGGACTTACCCTCCATTGCCAAAAACACCCACTTTCTGCCTGTATATTTTTTCAAGTCATGAATTGTCTCTTCCTAACGCTTTATTAGAAGTAAATTTCTAAAACATTTCGATGCGATTTTATTATTGCACCTCTTTCAATTGTTTTTATGTAATGTACTTTTGCAGCATACTGAGAATGAAGGTGTAATTACCTCATTCGCATTTTCATGAATGTATTGCATTTCTCACATTCGAAGAACGCTCGTTCCAAAATGTTTCTTCCCCCCTTATTATGTGTTGTATTTTCAGTTGATTGGTATTAGGCAATTAATAACTTCGTTTCTGTGTACATTGCTAAAATATTTTTATAATGATTGTAATTATACATTAGTGTTGTTGAATTAAATGTTAGTTAAACTAAATTCATAATTTCGCCGTGAAAAGTGAATGTCACAGAAATATGCTTTTTCAGAAGCAAAGTAGAATAGTAGTAGTGGTGGTAGTAGTAGTAGTAATAGTAGTAGTAGTAGTAGTAGTAGTAGTAGTAGCTGCTCTATTTTTCCCGGCAGAGTTAAGGCCACAAAGCCTTTTCTTCCATTCTGCCAGGTTGGGAACATATACAGTAATGGCAAAAAAAAAAAACCGGACCGACGGAATAATCAAAGTCCCTTAAATGAGCCACTGCGCATGCCACGCCCGCATTCACAAGATAGCGAGTAATCTATTGAAATTGTTGTAGTTTCGACTGCTGATGTAGCCCATTTCGAAAGTTATTAGAAAATAAGCTGGTAAAATTCATGTTCTGGGAATAATAAGTTAATTAAGTAGTAAAATATCGCTGCAATCGAAAAGTATTGGGAAATAAATTTGAATAAGGAACAAAAAATAATGTTTCCTTCCCAGGCAGGTTTCGAACCACTAAAGTCTTAGTTACCAGTCTATCGTGCTGTCACTATGAACAAGGCTCTGAAATCAACTTCAAGCGTCGGTCTGTTTTTTTTGCCACTGCTGTACATGAAATACATCTATCACATGAAAAAACATAATACAAAAGAACACAGAAATAGATACCTAAGAAGGTACATAAAATATAGTGAGTGAATGAATGAATGAATGAACGAATGAATGAATTAATTAATGAATGGATGAATGAATGAATTAATGAATGGATGAATGAAGTGCATTTATTGATACACAATTATACAAACTCATGTACACACATAAAATATAGTAGGCAATTACATAGGTCTATATCAAAATTAGTGACATAAGATAATATATAAATTACAAAACGTCATGGAAATTGATTGAGACAAACTTCACGATTACATATTATGCCAATAATGTAGGTATATAGAATAGATAATGAGAATATAAAGAAATTTGAATGATATAAATTACATGAAATGACTAGACAGTCTGTTATATATACGAATAATAGAACCTGTAAAATACATAGGCAGAATATAACCAAGTTGTCGACCTGATTGGCGGAGTTGGTATAGCACTGGTCTTCTATGCCCGAGGTTGCAGGTGCAATCCCGGGCAGATCGTTGACATTTAATTGTGCTTAAAATGCGACAGGCTCATGTCAGTAGATTTACTGGCAAGTAAAAGAACTGTTGCGGAACAAAATTCCGGCATACCGGCGACGCTGATATAACCTCGGCAGTTGCGAGCGTCGTTGAATAAAAAACATAACATTTAACATATAGCCAAGTTATTTGATATAGAAATTATTTCAAAATAAACTATGACATTTACATAACATAGCCTACCAATGATGGACACTTAAATTACAATATATAGGGAGTTCTTTTATCTGTTTACTGTTTCTTTTAAGCAGTTGATAATTCAAACTCAACGTTGCCAGAGTGCATCGATTACTGCTTTTTGAGTGAATCTAGAGTTTCGCTATGACTTTAAAATCTGTCGTCAGAAGAAAAAACTACGTGCTCGATATCCCCTCTCTGTACCTGACGGAGATTATGATTTTTAATTAAATATCTGCAAATTGCGATGGAAAATATATTTACATAAAATATAAATCCTGAGATCTAGAGAGGGGATTTTTGTGAATGTAATTTGGCAACACAGTTCAGTTGGGCCCTCTGTATACTTTCTCATTTATGGAAAGTGCTCTCCGTAGCAGACGCAGTAGCTTATTTCTTCCTGCTAATAGTCCCATTTAGAGGATTTGTATCGTTCTTAAGTGTACATTTAATTTGGATTAAACCCGCTATCAACACTCGACAGTTCTGAAGTTCTGTTCGTTTACTTTGAGCTCAGAAGTCGAGTTTAACCCTGGCAGCTGACAAGTCCTTTTCAAAGGGAAACAGGATTCGATTTCACACTGCCCCTCTGTGTTATGTACTGGTAATGATAGAGTAGTTAATATGCTCACAACAATGTGATTTTCATTAAGATTTTCACTCCATTATTCCCCCATTGTCATCACAAAATAATTTGAACGCTTCCAAATGACAGAGAAGTAACTTACTTTACGATATTTCTCAAATATAACGGGACTAGAGTGAGAGATTTGGCGTCAATGGGATCAAGAGAAAGACTTCCATTTAACCATGCTCTGATATAATTTATAATTTTATAATTTTGTCTCAGTGGAATTAAAAATGACAGGTGATTAAAGTCAAACCACTTGGATCGCTTGAAACGTCTTTATTCGTGATGTGTAATTTTAGGTTAGGTAAGGGTGGATTTAAGATTAAATAAATACTATCAAAGGCAAGATGAGTACACACTATCCAGTAATTAGATAATTGAGCGAAATGGACCTTGTGGAATGATAAAGTGACACAATGTACGAAAGGGAAATGGGAGGAGAAAGAATTAAAAGTTCTGCGAAACGCGCGTCCTGGGAAGAGAATTTGGGTCTGTGAGAAAGAATCAATGGAGCTTCAACCTTATTAGTCATTTGTGTCACTCCGTTTTTCATCGTTTCTTCGATGGAACTTAATAGAATTTTGAAAGGAAAAAGTCGGTAGCAGTAACTTCATAGCTGGTAGATGAGGGAGAGGGACGTGTGGAAAACCTGTCAATGAAGAAAATTGGAGGAGAAAAATTTAGAAGGTACGCGGAAACGCGTCCTTGAAAGGGAGAAACTGAATATGTGGGCTCCAAGCCCGTTGGCCACTTGTCTCACTCCTAGTTTCTCCGTTCCACTTAAAGAAATTTAGATAATTTTGAAGGAAAGCTGAAAATGGATGTAACCTAATAGCTGCCACAGGGCGGTGGGGCGAAGCAAGACAGAATACCATCAGGACAGGAACGATGAAAGGTGTTAAGAGCCTGAATATTGAGTGGGACAACCACAGTCCTCGCAAGAGAAGGATTCCGAGTCCTTGAATTATGCGAGTGATACTCGAGTATACTCGCCCCAAGTATTGAATCCAATATGCAAAAACAAGGCTCCTATTTATAAGGCTTACATAACCTAGTAGCTACCACATGAGGGAGACGATTGTGTGGAAATCCTTGAAGTACATTGATCAGAGACTGGAGCGAGGCGGACCGTGTGGAAAACTACGAGGCACGAATTTCATTTTAGTTCATATAACTCCATCATATACACAGAAAAAAAAAGTATAAAATGAAATGAAATATTCATTCTCATAGTAGATCGAATATAGACTTTTCACCTCGAAAAACTTTGCCGTTGCAATACGAGTTGTATAGAATTTAAGAAATTTAACCCGCGAATTGTAGATACCGCCTGTTGTGATTAATAAATCACGAAACATTCCTAAAGTCATAAAAATCTATATTTACTAATATGAAAGGAAATATATATTAATATTATTTCTTAATAATGGAAATATTTATAACCATAACGTTTTACAAACTTACCTATCATTGTTTATGCAAATTTAAGTTTAACTGTGGAATGAAATTACAGTAATTGTATTCTTAAATGCAATTAATATGAATATGTTTGAATTGTAAACCAAATATTTAAAATGCCTCGATAAATATATATTCAATTTGCGACAACATATCCCTCGTGTGTACAGTGGACGTCTATCTCGAAAACTTCTCAATTACAAACCAATATGTAGAACATAAATGGAGATACCTTCAAAACGCTGAAAAGAATTCGTAGAATATCACCAGACTTAATACGTAACAGGATAATGAGGATAATGGTAACTGTGGTGATTAACATAATACCTAATGCAGCTGCAACCCGTGCAACAGAAGCAACAGAGAAGATGCTCCTTTTCCAATTACGAGTACATACAGACAGCGCCTGGTTGAAGCGGCAACCAGAGATACAAAACTGTCAGTGGAATGGCCGCAGTAGCAAGGCGTGTTACAATTACACATATATAGCTTTCCTCTGCGTTTTGCCAACGACGTTTTAGAGGGCGGGAGAACAGAAGAAAGCGTACTTCCAACTCGAGCTAGAGAATAGTCTCTTTAGCTGTGGCAGACAACTGTTCTAAAAGGAAAATATGAACGAAAAGAAAATTGACCTACAAAATCTGTGGTGGTTGTTTATGATTAGTAGTTGATTAGTTACCATTCTAGGAAAAATAAACTCAAGTTCTCAATACCAAATAAATAAATAAGTAAATAAATATATATAAGTAAATAAATAGGTAACTAAATAAATAAATAAATAAATAATCAAGTAAGCAAGTAAGTAAGTAAACAAACAAATAAATAAATAAATAAATAAGTAAATAAATAAATGACATAGTACAGGCTTCAAAAGGATAATGCTCGAAACAGAAGACGATGGTGATGAACAAGAATAAAAGTTTTCTTCTTAAAGCTAGACCATGTAGCTACATCAGATACTGTATATTTTAACTATATTAATGTCTACTATGAACTGCGTGTTTTCCTATCTTCCAGGATATGAAAGGACGACAAAGAAATTGTTCATATGCGATCAAGAGATTTAGCTAATGAAAATATGATGATCACGTAGAGCTGCATCAAGGACGTGTGCTCCAACAGCCTAACAAGAAGATTACTCAACTGTAAGTGGTTACACTATTTTCGCATCTTTTTATACATTGCGGTTCATTTTGACTGTTCTTCATTATAGTGCCTTCTCATATATGGTTTTTCAGGAGAAGTTTTAGCTTGATATTGGAAGAGCCTCTTGCCAGGAAATTATCTTATTCTTGTTAGTGTCATCGTGATCTATTAATTTTAACGTGACACCAGTAAGCAGAACTTCATGCGAATAAAATTGTCTCATTCTCTTGTAATACCATGACTTGAATGAGTGAATGAATGAATGAATTAATTAATTAATTAAACCTCAAATTGACAATGCATCCTATAGGATACAACAGGTTAATAGGCTATATGCTGTAATTTTAATGGAACAATAGAAAAAAATTGGTAGGAAAATTAAAATTTCACAGTACTATAATATTGTAGAACATATAAAAATAGGAACATTGCGATAGTTGTTTTCTTTACGGTCCGACAAGGATTAATAAACTAGTGTGAGAAATGAAGCTTTGCCAAGTTAAGGGTTGATGAATGAATGAATGAATAAATGAATGAATGGGAAATTAAAGCAGGGAAATTAAAAATTACGCGAACCCTCGTCCCTGCAAGGAAAAAGGAAGTGTCTTTGTGAGCTCCAGCCTGTTGGACAGTTGTCTCACCAGCGAATAGGGATTATAAAGAATGGACACTTCGCGTCGGTACCTTTGATGTAGCAGGACTGATTTCAATGACCTTCAAGCCAGCTAGAGCGTGAGATTCTGCTTTCTCCCTAGAGTTGCGCTACATCACACCAACTAGCAGTCGACACAGAGGAAATATAACACATATAATTAATACATCTAGGTACATTATGTACTCAAATAAAATTAATTGGATTCATAAAATAATAAATTCGTCATTAACTGTAATGTCTAGACTCTAGAGTTCTTTTATAATGAGAGTTGAGACGTTGATCCCAACAACAATTAAAATATGTAATGATTTGATAGCGCTGAAAATGGAAAAACAAAACTCTTATGAGAAGTAAAACCATATACCTATGTTATATTATATACAAATATTAAACGAATTTAATACTTAATATTATAACTTATTATATTATTTTATAATATAATTTATTATATCTGAAATATATAAAAAAATATTATTACAACTAGTTTGCCACTGAGAAATAAGGAAAAGCTGTTAACTTGAATTTATTTGAAGCAAAGCATTACTGGATTATGCAATAAGGTAGGCGATGTTTGGATTCTGTGTCTCAACTCTATTCTCAATTACTATCTTAACTATGCTCGATTACACTAACCTCTAGCGCTTGAAAGTGGAACTAAACACCGGCACACAGAGAAACAAAACACAGGAAAATTCGCTGTGTCCATTCTTTATAATCCCTATTCGCTGGTCTCACTGTGAGTTTCGCCGTTACTTTTGAAGCAACAATAGGAAATTTTGAAGAGGAAAGCTGAAAATTGAAGTAACCTAATAGCTACTGCATGGTGCCATGGAAATAGATGTGTATAGCCTATAGTTTTTTGATCCGTTTCGCTGTGTCCTCTATTTAATGTCTCAATGTTTTTTATACAATAATGGAAATGTTTTATATATGAGTTATGTATACAGCATATATGAATAAGCATGAGATATATGCATAAATATATTTCGTTTGTCCTTACTTTGAACAGATATCTGTGCATTTCATGCGCATTGTATTATTTTGGTTGAATTTTGTGGGGCATGAAAATGAATATTTTAGAGGTTAATGCATATTTTAGAGTAGAAAACATATATTCATATATTTCGTATTTATTCTTGCAAAACAACTCTACACATAAACTAAGATATTGACTGAAACTAACTTATAAACATATTGATACTTCATAGCTTAACGGAGTAATAACAATTTTAATAAAAAATCAATAAAAATAAAAAATCTACTAAAAAAGATGCCTATGGAGAAAATACGGGAGTTCACACTTGTGGAGTAACGGTTAGTCCATCTGGCCGCGAAACCAGGAGCCCAGGTTCGAATCCTGGTCGGGATAAATTTCCGGGTGTTTTCCTCAACCCAATATGAGCAAATGCTGGGTAACTTTCGGTGCTGGACCCCGGACTCATTTCACCTTCATCTCATTCAGACGCTAAATAACCTAAGATGTTGGTAAAGCGTCGTAAAATATCCAATTAAAAATGGAGAATATATGGGAAAATCCCAATTTTATGAATGAACTGCTGTATCAGGAAAACCCAAGAAGTAATGGCACAGAGATACTAGCCATGGAATTAGCATGTTTCAAGGCCCTCTTCAGTTCACTTGTTTCTTTTGTGAAGACTTCGAAGTGACAGACACTGTGCCTGAAAGAATAAACAGTTGTAGAGGACAGAGGACGTAAGGTAGAGGATAGTTTGAGGTATGTTCCTGGGGAAACAGTGGCAGCAAGCCGAACATAAATTTTAACAAGTTTATAAAAAAAAAATAAAGACCTCATTGAATTGCAAAAAAAAAAAAAAAAAAAAAAACTGAAATATTGGCTTGAGAAAGTGTAGGAACAGAAGTTTCGGGTAACATAATACCACTTTTGAAATACTGTCGAATAACATCTTGTGATAAAGAATATAGTTTTTCAACGCTTAAAACAATTGTGACCGACAGACGCTATAAACGTTCAGAGGGTAGTTTGGAGAAAATCATTGTTACGCAGTGTTTTCACAGCAATGATTAAATGGGTTATAATTACTAAATTGTTTAATGCCTGAAATTGTGTAGTATTTGTAATAATTTTCCTTTAAATATCTATTGTACAGTTTAATGTGATTTATTTATTATAAAATCATTTTCTATAAATGAATATTTGGATCATTTTAGTCCACATTTTCACACATTTAAAATATTTTAGTCCACATTTTCACACATTTAAAATAATATTAGATGCATAGTATGCATATTTTAGGCGCATAAAACTGTCATCTCTTGAACAAAATACACTACAGTACCGGCATTAAAGAAAATATACGTTGTACTTTATTATTTCAATTCGAGTATATACTTCTCACGCAATCGTTTGGGTTTTCTTAAATTACATATCACGTTTTACTTTTATGCACTAGTCTCTGGATACTCTGCCAAGCTATTTAAAAAGGGTGCCAACCAGTCAAACAAGCAAGCATTTCATTTCAAGGTGTTTTGCATTTTATTTATTATTATTATTATTATTATTATTATTAATTAATTTAATCTGGCAGAGCTAAGGCCGGTAGGCCTCCTCTTCCGCCCAGCCAGACTCTAATTCTAATTCAATACAATTGCCTTTTATTACATTAATATCTAGACCGTAAAACAATATGAAAGTGAATAACAAAAGTAAAAGTAAATAATGAAAGTTAGCTAAGTAATGTTGGTAAGAAATAGTAATATAATAATAATAATAATTTATTTATTTATTTATTTATTTATTATTTATTTATTTATTTATTTATTTATTTATTTATAATATTAACGTGCAAAAACAACAGCACAAGGCCAATTACAGTTTAGCACGATACAAAACAGAACAAAACAACAAATGATGATGAGAATGAATGATAGAAAATGGCAATGAGATGAAATACAAACAATATAATAGTCTACATCAATCATTGATCAAATAATAATTATAAAATTATAAATTTAGTACAATGAGATAATTGAAATAATTGAATAGTCTACATTAATCAATTGACCAAATGCAAGAAATAAAATGGACAAATAATTATAAAATTAGATCAGTGAGTTAAAAACTCAAAGATATACTACACATTAAATGGATCCAAGTTGAATCCATGCAAATTAGCATATTTAATGCATCTGCAGACCGGAGAGAGAGATTTAGGATTCTTATTATAAAACAATTTATGAAATCTTAAACCATTAGCAGGAATACGAAGACTGATATTGGTTATGAAAGATTCACAATCAATATCACCCTTAATGACTTTACAAAAAAATAAATAATCAAGATCCTGACGTCTGGTGAATAAACTACCGCAATTGAAATAATTGCATTTAATCTCATAGTTATAATCGGAATTTGGTAAAAATCTATAAGAACACAAGGAAATAAATTTTCTTTGAATATTCTCTTATTTAGCCGAGTCAGTGGAAGTAATGGAGTTCCATACAACAGATGCATATTCAAGCTTGGATCTAACCAACGTATAGTATAAAATAATAATATAGTATAATAATAATAATAATAATAATAATAATAATAATAATAATGAGATAATTTAAATATTTATTATGTGGTATATATATATATATATATATATATATATATATATATATATATAAAACCATTGAACATTGAGAAACTTGAAACAGCTATTATTGCTAACAAGAATTGTTAGAAAAATATTTCCTTAGACCCATCACACTACGATTATTGCTCATCTACTGTGGTAATCTCAGCTAAATGTTCTCCGGCTAACTGCGCTAAGATCCGATATATATTCAGGGTCCAATGCAAGCAAAACAATGATCCCTCCAGACGTCGCAGACCGGCAAACTGAGAAATTATAATTCAATACAGAATGAGGAAATAAAGTAGTTGCATATATTGAGGCAAGTAAGAATTCCGATTAAAAAACCCAAAGACCTTGTCCGCCACAAATGTCACAACTGATTTTCGATGAAAAATCCCAGGTGTGGTAAGTACTCGAACCAGAATCGCCTGCGTGACAAGCTAATGGCCAAGGGTTTTCCGGATCCTAACATTCGTACTTATCCTAGCATTTCATCTGTTGAGCCTGCAAAGAAGTTCGAAGGTTGCGAACCACACAGTAGCGTCGCAGTCACTTTCAACACAATGGGGTGGTGATTTTATCGACGCATCGTTTTGCATTGGGGATGAAGTAGGGTTACTGGCCTCCCCGGATTAGAGTTGCTACCGCTCCGGGTTTGACCCGGAGCTCGGGGTTTTCCAACAATTGTCCGGGTTATACACAAACTGGTGGGAGTGGAAACATTTTGGTCTTGGGTGGTCGCCAACAGGATTTGAATTTGGTTTTATTAAGTCTACTAAATTCGTAACACCGTGAAGCCCGCGTCTCGACTCGTGCCCTTACGGAGTAAAATTTCGACATCTCCCAATTTAAGGCCGTCGTGATGTTCGCGAATGCTAAGGCATCGTCTTAACTTTCTATGTAAACCACTACCATCGCTTGATGTACTGAATAAATCGTACATGCTTCTTTGTTTTTTAAATTTTATTTGGTTATTTAGCAGTGCTATATCGACTCAGCAGTTATCTATAATCGGGGAACTATTTTCAGAACATTGGAGGGTTGATAGTAGGAAGAAGAATAAAGTGCGTAAGATTTTCTGGTGATATGACGTTGTCAGTAGGAGAGAAGATGATACTAACTGTAAGTATATGCTACCGGAGCCAATTGACAGCTGTGAGCAGTATGAATTGAAGATAAATACAAACAAGACGAAGATCGTGCCTATAGGAAGAAAAAATAAAGAAGATGGACGTACGAATTCGAAATGAGGAGTAGAACAAATGGGTAAAGGTATCCCCGTCACACGCCATGAAGGCACTTGGGGGGCATTTCAGTTTTTTTTCATTTGATTTATTTTATTCCATAGATCTTACATGAGCAATGAAGCTTTAAGATGTGGAACAAGTCAAAATTTTAGAATATTACAATTACAATTTTTACAAATTTTTACAGTTTTACAATTTAGTAATTCTCTATAATTTTTACAATTCTGTGCAATTTTTTACAATATTTTGGCGAGATGTAGTGAGATGAGGTGAGGTCCGAGGATTCGCCAAAAGGTTACCCGGCATTTGCCCCATGCTTTCCACGACCATGCACTAGAGTGAGGTGGTGTGGTCGGCACCACGCTCTGACCGCCTTTTACCCCCTGGAAAGACCCGGTACTCAATTTTATAGGAGGCTGAGTGAACTTCGGGGCTGGAAGTCTGAAAACGAGAAACATTCCGTCACCACTCGGGATCGAACGCCGGACTTTCCAGTCCGAAGTCAGCTGCTCTAATAACTGAGCTACCCTACCGCCCAGAACAAATGAGTAGCTTCAAATACTTGGAGTATACTACAGCCAATACTATGATCTGCTGCCAGGAAGTCAAAACAAGTATAACAGTGGCGAAGGAAGGTTATAATAGAAAAAGGAGCACTTTCTGCAGGCAATTTGAAGGAGAACTAAGGAAGAGACTAGCGAATTGCTTTGTGTTGGGTGTGACAGTGTATGAGGCAGAAATATGGACATTACGACGAACTGAAGCTAAAAGACTAATAAAATCATTTGAAATGTGGATAATGAAAATGAGAGCAATATTTCTGTTATTTTTAATTATTAAAAATTAAAAAATGCATTATTTGTAAATGTAAATGCATACACAAAGAAAGAAGTTCTGTTAATCTTCTGTTCTAGTATGTAAAGTTAAAAAGTGTACTAGGTTTAGCCCAGTGCAAACTATAAATGCGGCATCCCTGGATGAAAAAACAAAATCTCGAAACAAAATCACCTGCTATTTCTTAGCCATGTCCAAATCAATATTTGCTGGTTTGTATTTACGCCTATCGTCCTACGACAGGGCTAATGAATTCCACCTTTCATGCACCGCACCACAAAATTATAATTTTATTCTGTTGGGTTATTGTAATTTTGCAAGGTTTTCGGTGACTATAGCTGCAGACGTTGAAAAACTTTCCTAGCATTTTTGCGCCTGCGAGATGACTACCCATCACGCTTAGCTGCCAGGGAGGTTTTAGCATTAAAAAGACGCAGTTGTGCGGAAACGAATGTGCTGTGCAAATTCATCCATTTATCTCTAAACTCTTTCCAACATCGGCCTTCGTTTCTCTTTCCCAGCAAATGGCTCGTCATCACCAACAACGTCATCTTAGGATCTTCATTTAAGTCTTCTATCTCACTGAAGTGTCACACATTATTTTGCATGTCCCTGGTGCTCGTTCTTTCCCTAAATCGCAATGACAGTTGTGCAACTTAAAGACCTGTGACAAACTCACAACGTTAACGGAAACTTGTGAAATACAATGCTCTCGTCTTTTGTTACGATACAACAATAGGAGTTACAAAAAGCTGAGGAGCTTATCGCTAATATTATGATGATATATCGGTATTAAGAACCTGGTGTATGTCTTTTCTTGTAAAGCGCTTCCTTGTGTAAACAAATGGATAAAGAAGCCATTTTCAAATGTTGCGTATTGGTTTAATTAAAGGAAATTCGTGTTAAAACACTGAACTATGCATTTGGGAGGTCCTGTGTTTCAATCCCGAGGAAGGTCAGTCTGCTCAGATTTTTTATTGATTTTCTAGATTGTAAAATAAAATCTGGTTATTTTAAAAGCTAAGTGCCCAATTGCCTCCATTTTCGCTACTAAAGATTTCGCAAAAATCTCACTCCGTACTATGGTACATATATCAGCAGATATGGCTACTAGATAGCATTGTGAATCGCGGACTGGCCGATAGATGGCAGCAATATAATATTTCAACAATAATGTCGGTAGTCGCGAAATAACCTTGCAGTTAAAGCAACAATAAATGAAATATTAAAAACATTTAGGGTACTTTGATTGCAGGATTAATATTGAATATTAACTTTGTGTTAAAGGAACTTTACCCTGACATTAAAATTAAGGTTTATGCCCAAGTACATATTCGGCATTAATCTCTCTTCCTTTGGATACATTATTACTAAGATTGGGAATTATTTTTTTATTCATGTTATCTTTTCTTATCAAGACTCATAGGGGAGAGTTGGGTAGTATTGGACATCGAGTAATATCGGACAGTGAGTTTCTTTCATCTACCACCAGATAACAGTAACTGAATGACATGGTTACGTTTCTGTGATGTCGCATACAGAAATGTAATCATGTCATTCAGGTACTATCATCTGGTGGTTGATGAAAGAAACGCACTGTCCGATATTACCCGATGTCCGATACTATCCAACTCTCCCCTATATTTTATGTGACTCTTTTCTATAGACGTCACACACTTGCAATTGTTACGGATGTTGTTCTCACCATAGCAACTTCATCAGCCAAACAAAAATGTTCGTAACTGCTAAACCGTAAGAGATGGTTCAAAACGGATTACATTTTTGAAAATGTGGCATTGATTATTACATTGATCGTTTATACAAAACGTTCGGGGTACGATTCCCATGGAGACTTCATGAACTTAGTTGGTTGATTTCTTATATTTAAATCAATATATCTCTGGCGTAGAAAGTAAAAAAACAATAATTATAACGTGTCTAATTTGAAAACTTGGATAAAATTCGATCTTTTTAATGGTCCCTTCAACCTCTAAATAACCAAGTTCGACTGTAGCTGAGAAGAAACTGAGTATTACTTAGAATGTTAAAGAACAAAGGAAAACGATCAACTGGACGATAAATTAAAAGATTAAGTGAACATGTTGAAGTCAAATGCTGAAGACGGTACAGGGCTTGATGTATTGATGATAAAATTTGATCATTATTACTGTTATCATTATTACTATTATTATTAGTACTATTATTATTAAGCTAAATTATTGGTAACAAATGGATTTTTGGCGTCGAGCTTTCAGAACCCCAAAAAGAGAAAAAATAAAAAATAAACTTATTAGGCAAAAAATGAGAGTCAAACACACAATATTGGATGACATGTCAACAAATCAGTTATCTCGTATGGATACGTGCAAAGAGTGGAGATAGACTTCCCAAAAAATGTATTCCAGTGGATACCAGAAGAAAAAAGGAAGAGGGGAAGATCAAGAACTACTTGGAGAGTTGGGACAACAGCAGTGATGACAACAAGAAATTTGGGAGGTGATCTGTGGCGAGATAGAGAAAAATGGAGAAGGGCAATCGGAAGACAAAGCCATTGAAACTCCGATATATTATTATTATTATTATTATTATTATTATTATTATTATTATTATTATTATTATTATTATTATTATTATTATTATATTATACACAGCCTCGGTCTCTACTTTCCAGACCGCAGTAGAGTCAGTTCCAAGGGCTGTATGTCACACAATACTTTTCAGGGAGGCGTATCGTCCAGTCATGTATGTTTTGTGCGCATAACTTTAAGCCGCAGCCAAGTTTCTTGTTGCGGAAATTGTGCCAGAGGGAGGAAGCATGCCAACATAACTTTTGTGACATCTTGTAACAACTTAGAGCATCGCACGCACGCCCGGTAGGGACGGGTGGATGGGAGTATTCCGTTGTCAAGCACATAGAAGGCGAAGAATTCTGCCAACTCGTACACTATAGCACTGTTACGACACTGAAATATGTCCTTAACTTGAATACTGGTTGCCCGCCGAGGCCACGATTTCACCATGTTCGTCATTGTACTTAAAATAGAGGGAGTCAGTGCAGGTCGAAAATATGTGTGTACAAGTGAGAGTAAAATTCCTTAAATTTCTCAGTGAAATGGAGTATTGCATTACGATACTGCTAAAAATACAAATTCAGAACTTCTCGCGGAAATTAACATTATAGACACATCTGATATCGAAAAAGTGACAGAGACAGTGATATGTCATTACAGAGCATTTGATTAATTTCTATATAGTAATAATATAGTAATGTACTTCAGAATTAGACTGTTTTAAATTAATCATTTTTCTCTTTAAAATTCACCATTTATTCATTAACCAGCCCATTTATGTAACGATAATAATTTTTAATTAGAATTAAGTTGAATATTTAGTCAAGTTTTCACATTTATTTTTACAGTAAACATTCCCAGCCTGCATTAAAGACGAAATAATGATTTACCAAACCTCTTACACTAAAAGGCTTTTGTTTGAGAAATAATTCTAACAGCATACATCACGTTTTATAATTACCAAGCGAAATATTTCCGGACAAGGATTCCTATGTGATAGTTGTTCATAATGATCTCCTGTGTCATCCCTAAAAGTTTGTAACAAAGTCACAGAGTGCTCCTGTACAATGTCAAATTCGTTTTTGGACGCCTCACGCAAAGAACAATTTAAAATGTGATATTTCCTGTAATAAAGAGATATTTTGATCAAAACTTGTACCTTTCCACCTATTTAAGGCTAGCAGAAACTTGAGTCCCTCTATAATATCTAAGAGAAGACTTGAGACAATGGAACCAGGCATGGCCTACTTTACTGCATAATTCAGCAAGCACTTGCAATGACTTTGCTTCTAGTTTTCTTTATATCAGTGATAAATTAGCTGTAATAATAATTTTTATGTATTATATATAATAAATTATATTACAAAATAACATATTTTATAAAATTATGTATCAAATTTAATATCTGTGTAGGTCTATGGGCCTATTTCTCATAGGAGATTTATTTCTCCATTTTCTAGTCACTCAGTGTTATCAAATATTTTAATTGTTGATGATCAGAAATGGACCATGCAGCGTCCCATCTCTCAATATAATGCGACTCTAGAGTCTAGACATTATGGAGAAATGAGGGATTTATTATTCATCGACCCAATTTATTTTTGAGTACTCATATGTGTACATAGATTTATTAATTGTATGTTAATGGGAGTGATGTTTCGATCCAACCAATCAGAAGAAATATGCTCATTGTCTCAACTCTTATATTCAATTATTATCGAAGGGCTGATTCTAGTAGAAACTATTGAAAGCATAAATTTACAGTGTTTTTTCCCCCATTGTTCTAGTCCGTCATCTGTATGCATTCTTGAAAAGTTCTGGGAAATTTTGTTTATTTTGTATAATTTCTCCAAGGAAGAAATGTATAATTTCTCCAAAGAAGAAATTTCCTTTGTTCATTATGTATATCACAGAGAGTATGCTAATTTAATAAAGAGAAGTAATCCTGTTTTGAACTTAAATAGAGGTACGACTACTTAAAGTCTTCATAAAATTTAATTCTCAGTAATATACTTTGTCATTATTTATCTTTTAATTTAAGAAGCAATAAACATAGCGATAGTCTTACAGATGTGCAATATTGCTTCCTAGCGCACTTCAACGTTAATAACATGAAAACTTCTATAAATAAGGTGAATTTCGCTCGAGATCTTATTTATGAATAGACGAATATATTACAAATTTTGGCGGCCAGATAATTGAGTCGATAGAGGAATTGATTACGAACTAGAAGCTCTCGTGTTCTATCCCGAGTGGCGGTAAGATTTTTCATATTACAAAACTTTCAGAACTCCTCGGCGTCCTCTCATCGTCCTGTGAAATTATGTACCGGGTCTTTTCGATGAAAATTTAATTTGTTATTCTCTTGATAACACGAATATGTCTGAATTTTCTCTATAGATATTGTGTACACTCACTTTTACTATCTCTAAGTCTATCGAAAAAAGTATCGACTGAAGCAAAAACTGAAGAATGTGTAGTATATTATGCACCGGAGGCTATTTTTTGATGCGAAGAGGTTTTGGGGGGACTAGAGTAGAGGACCGCAGTGACTTTGGTGTGAATTGTTTGTAGACAATGTAGTTCCTTATATCTAATATGGACAATGAGAGACTCTTCTGCACATATGAAAATACTGACTGTCGCACAAACCTTCTTGCAGACAATGTATAAAGCATGCTTAGTTTATTTTTTGGTGACGCTGATAAGTGATATGTATAAGCAAAAAGAAAAAAGTAACAACAATTTTGTTATTAAACTTTACATAATATTACTCGGTTCAAAAAGTTTATATATTCCGGTAACTTTTTGAACCCAATAATTTGACAATTTATTTCACGAAATACCCACCGATTTTACGATTTATTTCATGAGATACCCACTAGAATAGTGGCACGTTTAATACAGAAATCGCCTATTTTATTTCGCCAAAACTACGGGCCCTACCTGTAATATATCCGGTGAGTCAATGAAAACCTAATTCAATTACTTTTGATAACCGAATCTCTCTGTTATATGTGGCCACGACGTTCGCCCGATCTTACCAGCACTAACTTTTTCTTATGGGATTAAATTAAAAATAAGTTTTTCCATGACAGGTTTCAAGCCCTGGAACAGCTGGAGAACATCTATACAGAAATCAGGAACACTGATGCTGTGATGTTGGCACACATAAAAGAAAACACGAAGCACCGCGTCGAAATGTGCCTACGGGAGGAAAACTGTCACTTCCAGCACCTGCTGAGATCTGCACGTGTTTTCAAATGAAGCAAGGTGTCTTCTGCGAATTTTACCATTTTGCATTCATTTGTTTATTTATAAACAAGATATTTGGTTCGGTTTTATAAAAATCACTCTGTGTTTGAAGTATACAGGATCTAGAATGAGATCCTTCCAGCCTCATGATTGAAAAATTAGGACCCGTTACTGGTGGCGAACGTCTGTTAGAGAAAAGTCGATTAGTAACATACGTGAGGACATTCAGCACTGATCATACAGCACTTCTATTCTATTCTGTAGTTAACGCAGTCGATTACTAGATTGAAGTTGCTCTGCTCAGTTCTGCCCATTGTGCGATTTTTCCGCCATGGAGTTTCGTTTATTTATTAGTCATTAGATTAATTTTGCTCCAGATTTATGGAATATTTCCGGAGGATTGACCAAACATGTGTCTTAAAACTGTGAAATCGACTGTGGAAGCAGTTAATTGTTAATTCTTTAATATGATCACTAATTCCTATCTATATTTCGGTAGCTTGAAGTCGGTAAAGTCATGTCTTGTTTGTTTGTTTAGCTTCACGATCGAACGCGCGCGTTGTTACAGATAGAGCTATCGGCAAGCATTCATGTTCACTTCCTCTGAGGGTAATTTTAGAGTTACTTGGCGATCTATGTAAGCATTTTGCATGTGAATGGATTGGCTTCTGTCACGAACATATAGTCCTTTATTTGAACTTCAAATGAATATTCAACTCCAGAGGTAATGTTCCTAGCTACCAATACAATTTATCAGGGTTTGATTACCGGTATGGAAGAGGAAATTAGTCTTCTTCTTACAGAAGAGAGTACCCTGTGTTTCTCCTTTATTGGTCTCAGGCGTTGGGCTTCAGCATGCCGCCATGTTGATCACATGACAACACGGTCCCCCTACTTATCTGTTTATGATTAATATGAGAATGAGGACGAAACAATTAATTGACCGAATCTTCGTTAAGAAATGATTATTATTATTATTATTATTATTATTATTATTATTATTATTATTATTATTATTATTATTTATTTTTTAATGGACGAGACTCTATTCATGTACATATTAATTCACTAATAATTCGTTCTTTCATGTACTGTACGTAATATTGCGATGATTCATTAATTCGCTCATGTACATTCAATCAATCAAACACACATCCATTCCTTAACTCATTAAATCATGCATACATTCATGGAGGGTACTAAGAAAAGGTTCTGATAAATCCAAAGAGATTGCATATAAATCACTAGTTCGTCCAGTAATGGAATATGGTGCTGCGTGTTGGGATCCTTACAGATTAGAACATATTAAGACACTGGAAAAGATTCAAAAACGGGCTCTTAAGTGTTGTCGGAAAAATTCACCATTAAAATGGGACACACTCACGGACAGGAGAACGTGAATTCGATTATGCGCACTGTTCAAAACATACAGAGGTGAGCCTGCCTGGAGAGAAATAAAAAATAGGTTGCAGCCACCAAATTACTCTTCAAGGAACGACCACTCATATAAATTGAGGGAAAGAAGGCAGAGGACGGACACTGGGAAGTTTTCTTTTCTCAATCGTACTATCAGGGACTGGAATGCTTTACCTGCAGACTTACTATAGGCTTTACCAACAACCAAAAATGCATTTAAAAATAGGCTTAAGGACCTTACTAATAGACGGTAATTATACACAGTATTTAAAGGGTGTAAATGATATGTTGTTATTGAAGTGTTGTATCAGTGAAGAATTATGTTGTGTCAGTGAAGTGTGTTGTATCAGTGAAGAAGTATGTCGTGTCAGTGAAGTGTGCTGTGTAAGTGAAACGTGTTCCTGTCAGTGAAGCTTTATAGTTTATAGTGGCAGTGCAAAGAATTTGAACAGTGAAATGTTTTTGAAGTGTTAGTGAAATCAGGATAGAATCAGTGAAATGTGTCGTAGTTCCAGTGCACTGAGTGAGTTGACAGAGAAATGAGTGTAATGTTGAAAGGTACTTGTGCAAATATGAACATATACTCGTGGGTTTTAGTTCGATCTTAGTTTTAAGATACAAATTAGAATATTTCAAATGTTATTTTAAGTGATCGTTTCATTTAATTTAGTATATTCCCTGTTGTTGTTGTTATTATTATTATTATTATTATTAATTGTATTTTTAATTAATAAGTTTATTATTGTCATTATTGAGTGTAATTAGTTACCACTGCCACCGGATATATATCCATTACAGTGTGAATAAATACATACATACATACATTTAATTACTCATTAATTAATGCATACATTTATTCTGCAAACATTAATTAATTAATTCGGTCACTCGCTCATTTGTTCATTCATTTATTCATGAACACATTTATTAATGCACAGTCATTCATTCATTCATTCATTCATTCATTCATTCATTCATTCATTCAAGCACTCATTCATTAATACACATTAATTTATTCACTTATTCATTCATGCACACATTTATTTATTCATTTTATTATTTCTTCATGCAATCATTCATGAATATATTCATTAATTTATTCAATCAGTCATGTACATATTCATTCATGCACACGTTCATTCACTCATTCATTCATAACATACATTTTTCGTTCACACATTCAATCAACCACTCACTCATTCTCTCAATTATTCACGTACTTATACATGTTGTACTAATTCATTCATGCACACGTTCATTCACTCATTCATTCTTTCATAACATACATTCTTTCGTTCACACATTCATTCGTGCACTTATTCATTCTCTCAATTATTCATGTACTTATTTATTTTGTACTCGTTCATTCATGCACACATTCATTCACTCATTCATTCCTAACATACATTCTTTTTCATTTTAAAAAAGCGGTGTAGACCGATAAGCAATTAAATAAAGTGAATATAGATTTAATGGGTCCGTCTTGCTTATCAAGTAATACTTGATAAGCAAGAAGACGGACCCATTAAACCTATATTCACTTTATACATTTTTTGTTCACACATTCATTCATGCACTCATTCATTCTCTCAATTATTCATGTACTTATTAATTTTGCACTCATTTATTTATGCACACAATCATTCACATACTAATTCTCTCAATCATTAATTAATTCGTATACTGTTTTCTTCCTTAGTCCATTAAGCAATTGCACTTAATTTTCATTTATTAATTCTTTTATTTGTCGATTTATCCATTCATTATTTTATCTTCTGTTTGTCTGTATTTTACTCATTTTCCTGATTAATTATTTAATTCTTCTTGTAATTAAGTCATTTTTCATTTTTTGAAACATTCATTCATCCAGTTTTTCCTTTCATATTAATTACGTTTAGTTAATGTACATGCATTCACTCCTTTATTAATTGATTCAATTATGAGTTTATGTCTGCAGTCTTTAGTTCTTTTTGAGTGATTGTTTTTAATTAATGTTCATACTTTCAGTATCAGTCGCTTGTTACTTATGGAATTCATTCGTTTTATGATTTTTTGTCAATTAATTAATTTTTACATATTTACTTGTTTATTCTATTCCATTATTTCTATTACATAACAGCAATACAATAAAATTATGAACTTAATATAAAGAGGCTATTGAAACACAACTGCAGGAAGATCATTCATTAATATGGAGCAAATTATTTAAAACAATTCAAAATGAACAACAAACAGTTTGAACTCGGAAAGCTTTGTTCTTATAATTATTTCCTATACCTTCTCCCGATCGGTGAAGACGGTTTTGTTTTACAAGTCACTACAATTCGACGCCTGTTATTAACTTTAATACCCTTACTAGTGATTCCACTGAAAGAAAAGCATCTGCCGGTTAGGTGGGATAATTTTTGTACGATAATTTTGCATTTTTCTAAACGGCCGTTATTGGTTGAAATTCAACGGATTCTTACACAGTATTAGTGAAGGAATGTATGAGTGAAGTAGTTTTAAATACGGTATAAAAATTTTAGATACGAACGGCAGAACATCGAAAATCTATTCCTTTCACGAATGATCTGCAATGATTTGATTATATCGGGACATTGACAAAACGTGAAAGAACAATGGATTATCTTCGAGGGTGCATACAACTGCTTATTCTTGCTATGGCTGCGACTCGGAGCGAAGAATCCGGACTGCAGAAACAACCGCTGCGTCTGCAAACAACGGCGTCTGCTTAGATTGAATTGTAGCCGTAACCGGATCGGTCTGAAGTAGACTTGTAAGGGGAGGCTGTCCAAACATTGAAACCCGATAGAACCCCATTAACTAATGGACAAAGAAGCAACTGATGAGATGTAATATCTCCACTCTAATAAATCTGGAGATTAAAGAATAACACCGGAGGCCGATAGGAAGATAAGTTATAGTCTTCCGATAGAAATCGAATTATCGAGATATATATTATATCGATGTGTATATACCTGCAATTATAGGTTTATCGATTGCAATGCGCGTTATGGCTCACGAATTATTGCCTCTGTGTGAGATAAGATTTGAGGCGACTCAAAGTGAACGTATAACTTTTTACTCTCTTATTGCTCGCTATATTGAAGAGAAGATATTGTGATGCTGCGAGTTCCTTACAGAAGTATAATTTTTCAGTATCCGGCCAATTTTTGACATCTGTCTATCCGTCTGTTGATCGTTTCGTTCGTCTACGGATAGTTATTTATCCTAAATTACTGGAAGGATTTCGTATATATTCAGTATCGATGATTCAATTCATATTCAAATTGTACATATGAAACACAATGTGAGTAAGAGATATGGATAATTGCTTCTGTCTCTCCTGTATTTTATTTTATGGAGAAACTCTATATATACTAGAAGAAGTTATAGCCTATGGGGTGAAGAAAGGAATATTTTAAACATGTTTTCAAAAAGTATGTTTTTGATTTATGAAGAGTGTACGATTAAGTATGTTTATCATAAATTGAACTATATACTTATTTTTACATTTTTGAATCCTTGAGATCTCTAAACGTACCAAAAATATTTTTATAAATAAAAAAAAACTCATTGATTGCTTAGAAAATAGATATGCACTATAGAACTTTAATTACTATATTAATTTTATTTATTTTATCCTGTGGAATTTGAGAACATATTGAGCCGACAAGTCGTATGTATAAATTTATTTATTTATTTAAATCCACCACCAACAGAAGCAGGCTTCCAATTACAGGTGGCTTACACAGATACATACACAAAATACATAATAATAAAAAACAAAACAAACAACACAAACGAAAGAAAGAAAGAAAATACATAACGGTAATAGATGCTAGAATATAATATTGCAGTAAATATAGTGCCAAATGTCAATATAATGATGCAAAATTATTTAAAAACTAGAGTAAAAACATAATACACTTCTTCATAATTTAAATATCTAAAGAAATACAATTCTTTTTAATATTATATGAAATTTTTCAACTGTTAAACTGAAATCTAATTGAGAATCACAGTTTAAAGACAGGGAGTTGTAAGTATTACACATAACAAACAATGGAGACTGTGACGTCAATGAAGGTTCTTTTATATAATTAAATATATATTTACTCTGGTGGAGTTAAGACTATTAGACCTTCTCTACCACACCACCGGAATACAAATATGTAAAAAATAAAAATCATAATAGGTACAAAACAGTACTAATGTATGCTAGTATATAGACTGCCTAATATATTTAGCGAATCATCTCTTGCAAGAAGAAACTATAATAATACAATCGCCTCTCCACAAAAGACATGATTCAAAACAAATAAAATGATCAATATTTTATTTAAAAAAATAATAATTTTTATTAAGGTAGATGAAACATTGTACGATATACTTATCGTAACTTCATATTGCAATACTCGACTGGTTATCAAACTCGGCCTGCGGTCTCGTTTGACAGCTTTCCAAACGATACTCATATCGTAAATAACTATTCTATTTGGGAATTTAAATTCTGTATCTTTGTGATATATTTGGAATCGATTGCATCCTAAATAAAAGTAAATAGTAACAAATCATCCCTGAACTGTTAGGCATTTACGTTGACACTTGATGTGCACAGTTCTATGTGCCGTGATGGAATCGGAACGACTTGAACTTGAGCAGGAACAGAGTATCGGAACGTGCGAGCGTGCCGTTGTGTAATTGGGTAATGGCTGGTCGCGGATGTGAACTGTAACACGCATGCTGCACGGTAATCGGTCTGTAATGAACTGTTGGGGCATTAGCGGCGTATTAATGGACACGCCATCCAGAAGCATGTCTCGCACTTTCAATACAAATAGACAGTACGGAGCAAACAAACCTGATAATCTGGGCGGACGGAAGCCTCGTTATACAAGGTCTTATCGCCAAGTGTGAATTATGTCTGTTTGTGCATGTATACTCTCTTGTTTCTCTTTTAATCGTTCTATCGAACCTGCACCACTGTTTTTACAAGTCGCGAACCACTAGTTGACTTCTAATTTCCTTGGCGGATATATCGGATCATTCAAAATGTATTTCAAAATTTAAAGCTTTATCAGTGTCATGATATTTCCCACAATGGGAGTGTCTAGAGCGCTGGACTTATAATCCTATGGACCCGGATGGGATTCTCGGTGTACCCCCGATTTATAACTTGTGTTGTGTAAGCCCGTAGTCCAGCTAATATAGAGGTTGTATCTTGGAGCTCCGGTTCCCCTACGGAGTCTCAAAAATCTCCTTCGTCATCTCGTCTCATCGCGAGTGAACATAGACCAGCCTACTGTGACACACTCTAGGCAATGACTCTGTCGATAATTGGTCTACACAACAGATATCATATCAAACACCTGTCATTAGTTAAACATACATACAAGTGTTGTAGAATTTAATCGATTAATCTAAACGATTAATCGATCAATTTCTGTTGTAAGATTAATCGATCAAAATATTTAATCGAATATTCGAGTATTAAAATTAATTATTATTTTGTTAACACAAACTCATACTAAAAATTCCGACAATATTTCTCTCTCGAAAATTGCTTATTTAAAAGCACAATAGTACTGTTATTTTCTAACGTACACCAAGTAGCGTAGGGAAAATCTTTGCACAAATACTTCAGAAAGAGATGGAGATAAGAGGACAGTGACCTAGTCTACCTCTATTAAAAGTTGAAACACAATGCGAAACCCTTATTAAGTTTTATGGTTTTCCAAAAAACTTCCACCGTGTTGTCAGCTCATGTTCCTAGCATATGAAATACATACTTTTCTGGGATTCGCTCCCCTCATTCCTTATAAAATAGCCATGTCTACAATGTGTGCAAATGAGAGCGTAACTACCTTCTTCTCTTTCTAAAATCTGGTAGTTCGATTACAGTAGATGCCAGTCTTCTGTTTCGACCGCTGTACTTTTGCAGTTGCAGTTTCTGTACTGAGCTTGTATATGAAGGTTGTGTGTTTAGTTTGATAAAGAAAAAAAAAATCAGTTTTCTGTGGTTTGTGAAAACTGTAAACTCCATTATGTCATATGAGAATTTGACAGGTAAATTCAGTGAAAAGTTTGAATTAAAATTGAACGATCGTGGAGAAGTGCTTGACAGAAAAAAAGTTTTTTTTTCGTATTTAGTGATACAGGAAACATTGCTACTAAGCGTAGAGCGGCACTTAATTCGGAGCATGTGAATGCACTCACATGTTTAAAATCATGAATGAAGCAGTATTAACTATGTGAGTCTTCATACTTTTTGTTATTTGTTTGTCTCAAAAATTCCCGGAGAAATTGACACAATAAATTATAAGCCTTATACCAATGTTAGTAAGTACGGTAATTAAAATAGTTGTTTTGTAATATAATGATACAATCTCAGAATTGTTCAGGGCGACCCAGTTTCCTACTCATGAATGTTCCTTCAGAATTTTAGTAATTAAATGTGTCCTGGCCGCGTGATGGGGCTGCCTTCATTAATTAATTAATTCATTCATTGTTTCCACACAATAGTCACGGAAATATTGGATTATGGGTTATGCATAGATAGGAATATTGAATTAAATAAACGACGGTGTTAGAGTAAGTATACAAGTCTAATGTAATTTATTGCCTTAATTCGAATAGGGACCTTTCACGCAATCATTGGTATTCCTTAAGTTCCCTGTCAATAATACATCAACAATAAAAATACTTAATATTTAATATTGGAGGTATTTGTTCCAACCGGTAATAAAATATTCTCAAAATTAGTTTCGGTACAAGTAGGTTTTGCCAGTGGATTGAGTATTGCCCTCTGAAATAGCACCCTGAATTTGAAATCGTAACACCGCCACTCGTTCTTATAATTAGATGAACAAATCCCGTCATTAGTTCACAAACGTGCAAACACAGAAGTATACATTTCCTGTAGCACAGGAAGCTTATGTTTCATAAAAGGAACAAGTTCGGCTTTATGAAATGGTAGTTTGCTTTTCATTTACAGTTTCAGTTTCGTGAAACACAACGCGACGTGTTTCTTATTTCCTTATTCATTTACATTGCTGTGTTTTCACGAAACTACAGATTCTTAAACTAGTTTCATAAAAGTAATATATTAAAAACTCACAAAGAAAACTTTTAAAATAAGCACGTCGAAATTCCCCTTAAATTTTGTGGAGTAAGTACTGGTAATTATTAAAGAATTAATAAAAATAGCTGCCAATACGATTTATAAGCAGAAATAATAGTTCACACAAATAGCTTAAAACATACATTTCATTGAATATATTATTAGAGTACTGAAACACACATGCTTTACTGATAGATAGTTATGTGGACTTAATATCTGTGAACATTCAGTTTTTGACATTTTCATGTGTTCAGTGGGAACTCAACGTACTGTTCATGGCAGACACTGATCTAGTTAAATTGAGATTTGTTTTGCCTTTTCGAGAACCTCACCTGAACGGATCTTTGCACTTATGCTTGTCTTAGTTCACTGTGTGCCATATATGTGCGATGTTTGTCCAAGTATAATAAGTGGACCGGGAGGCAAGCTGACAACAATCAGTAACTTAGGAATTACACATCTTATCTTAAGCCTGCTCATGGATATAATTATTATAATCAAGATACATGACAAGTAACTCAGTGCGACCAAGGGTTGAGCCGTATCTAATGTGGATAATAATAATTGTATGTGTGGTATTCTCTGTATAAGATTCTATCCCCCCCTCATCAGAAATCTTAATTTGCACACTGCTTTCTACTGTATTTCGTTAGTCATAGTACTCGTATATAGAACATGCAATAAAAAATTAATGTTCCTGGCATCAACATTATAATCTCATTTACACTTTGAACAGATGAAACGTGCTGAAAAAAGTGTGAGAAAACAGTTTGTAAAGTTGACATGGAATTCAATTCAAGAGAGCGGCCATTTAAATATGACGTAATTTTTATGATTTCAAGCGGCGCAGAGCACTGAAACTTACTCAACAAAACTATAGTCGTGTCGCTGTTATTTCCGGTGTGACTCCTTCCCTTTGCTTACGTCTTAGGAAGTGAAGGCTCTATAAAGTCTAGGTAGGTAGTATCGTTCGCCATTTTTGTTCTTTCGTTGCCGAGCTACCAGATGAGGAATCTATTTGCTTCACCGTAAAACATTATCATGTCGTAGCTGCTATGATAATAAATCAAACGCACTGTAATTGAGCGGCAAATAATTGAGCAGCAAATAACGTCCTCGTGTGATTTCTGCAAACGCCAACGAAAGAGCCAAAATGGCGGGCGATTATATTAAATATTTATCGAGCCATAGGAAATTCATTACATCATCAATAGCGAATGACAAGACGCACGCGTTTAAATGTAGCCGACCTGCAACGTGATTGGCTGCCGGAAATAAGAGCGACGGGACTTTTTTTGTATAAATAAGAGATTTCTGATTCATTTGTCACAAAAAATGAAACTGTGATTTTTGACCGAAAATGACCAAACCTTCACCCATCTCCTCGCTTAAGAAAATTTGACGTGCTTTACAGTTTGTGTATTCGGTTAGAATTTTGTAAGTAACAGTATTAAAAGTATGAAGCGGGGTTTTGACCTTGTGTTATCAGTGCGACAGACGCCTCAGACTTATAATTTTGGCAACCCTGCTTCTTATTTCTTATGCGGTCTGCTGCGCTGGGTTTTAATTCATAGAAGCGCAAACAAAATGTGAAGTACTTTGTTGACAGGCTCGCAACCAATTTGCAGTGCTGCCACTGCTTTCAAGTCAAAACGGTCGTCATTAGGCGGGAGCCTGGGCCCAATAAGTGGAAACGCGAGAGGAAGAGGGAGGAGGCTTGCAAGAAAAAGGGGACGAATGAGTACTGAAAAAGGAACGGAAAATGACGGCTGACTCAAGTAGAAACTGAAGGAAATGCAGAATGGGAGAGAAACGACAGAACTCAATGTTACGAGCGGGCCTTCCATCTGGGAACACAGCCATGCATACGAGCTCACGGCATTAGGGTGCCAGGAGCCATTTCTTGGGTATTGCAGTTTTATGCAGTGTGTAACCGTCAGAATAGCGTTCTGTATATCATGTTTCCATGGCACATTCATTCCGCTCCGCTAGTTTCGTTTTTGGTGTGTAACTTCTAAATTCGACCTACATTAATGGAAAAAATGAAGAGATTGATGGAATGATTTCTTGCACTGACGTCGTTCGAATTTGGTCGCCTTGGAATCCCTACCTCATATGAGATAAACTCATTAATATGAATGAGTCCATTGTACTTTATTGTATTGTATTTATTTACATTCTATGGTATTCGTACATCGTGTTCTTCACCTAACACCATTCATTTGTAGTGTTCTGCCCCAGGGCAGGTCTTTCACTGCAAACCCAGCATTCTCCAGTCTTTCTATTTTCTGCCTTCTTTGTCTCCGGATATGATCCATATATCTTAATGTCGTCTATCATCTGATATTTTCTTCTACCCCGAACTTTTCTCCCGTTCACCATTCCTTCCAATGTATCCTTCAGAAGGCACTTTCTTCTCAACAAGTGACCCAACCAATTCCTTTTCCTCTTTCTGATCAGTTTCAGCATCATTATTTTCTTCACCCCCTCTTTCCAACACAGCTTCCTTTCTTATTCTGTCTGTCCATTTCACACGCTCCATCCTTCTCCATATCACATTTCAAATGCTTCTAGTCGCTTCTCTTCACTTCGTCGTAATGTCCATGTTTCTGCCCCGTACAATTCTACACTCCATACAAAGCAATTCACTAGTATCTTCCTTAGTTCTTTCTCTAGAGGTCCGCAGAAGATGCTTTTTTATATTAAAAGCGTCCTTTCCCATTGCTATTCTTCTTTTGACTTCTTGCCAGCAGCTCATGTTACTGCTTATAGTACACCCCAAGTATTTGAAGCTGTCCACTTACCTAACATAATTAGGAACATTAAATCCAGACGTATGAGATGAGGAGAACATACAGCAAGTATGAGTGAATCCAAAAGTGCATATAGAGTGTTAGTTGGAAAACCTGACGAAAAAATACTTTGGGGAGGCGGAGACGTAGATGAGAGTATAATATTAAGATGAATTTGAAGAGGTGGGATACGATGGTAGAGACTGGGTTAATCTTATTCAGGATAGGGACCGATGACGGGCTTATGTGAGGGCGGCAATGAATACTGTACTATTTGTTTTATAAAAATTTACTTCCTAAAATTCCACTGCTATGAGGTGTCGGTTAGCATGTTTGACTGTAAAACGAGCGGGTCCAGATTCATATCCTGGTTGGAGATTTTTCCGATGTTTTTCCTCGACTAATTGAAGCGGAATTGCTGGATAACTTTCGGATTTGAACCAAGAACTCATTTGGCCATCATTTATTCACATTACCGTAGTCCGAATTAATTTCACGGTGCAGCGCGCCGTATTTATACAAGAGCGCGACCGTTCGGAGACAAATATCATCCATAAGTATTCCCCGACCTCCGGCTGACAACGCACGCAAGAGACTGGCCTATGGACTCTTTCGTCCTTAACCCATCGTCACGTGTTATAGTACTGTTTCGGCTGAGAATCTGTTTCGCGTGCATGAAATATGTACTCCTTTTCAGACTTGTACAATGAATGTACATAGTGAAATAATCTGCCCATCAGTGGTCTACAGTATCATATCGGGTTATTAAAGTATCCCAATTTAGGCCATGGAGGTCATAACGCTCCGACCTTTTCTAGACGATCAGTATTAATAGGAGTATGGATGTCAATCATCTGTATTCCCAAGAGCAACATATCATCGCTCATCTGACGAAATGACGTAAGCGCAAAATCGGAAAAATGATATAGGGTAAAGTTGCCTGATGCCGTGATACCCCTAATCCCGTGATACCTTTTTAAAACTGAATGTCAGTAAAACTTTGCCGTTCGATCAAAGCGCCAGACATCTTTCTCGAAAGAGTGAATCTTTCAGCTACTTTTGAGACATCGGTGAGCTTCATTGCAAGATACCCAATCCCGTGATAGTCAGTGAAATATATCACGGAATTAGAGGTATCACGGCATCAGGTAACTTTATCCTACTTCGCCTGCACACTTCTTTAAACCTTATCTAGATTCTGAGGAACTGACGTGCATTCATCTCTAATGGTTACTTTGCAACAAACATCGTGTTATTGTCGTAAACGTCATTGCTAGTCATTTGTGATCAGACGAAAAAAAAACGTATCGGACTCTCAAGTCGCTTAAGTCTCTTCGTTAGACTAACGCTGTTGCCAACATATCGCCCTACAAACTCGCTAACTATTCAACAAAAAAGTAGCTAAATCTCTCCAAAGTCTGTTAAAAAATCTCCAGAAATGCCGCTAAAAATTAATAATAAATATCACTAAATAAAAATAAGAAAAACATACATATGCGGAGAAAAATATAATTTGCTCGTCGTCACCCTCTTCTGCGGAGTCTGGTTGTATTGTTGACGGCTGTGATGTTGAGGTGAAGCTGTGGGAACAGCTGATAGTGAATACACTGCACTTGATCCAATCATTGACACTAGTTACACTTTTTGGCAAATTGTAAGTGTGGAAATTTTCACCCAAGCGTTTGACTACAATTTTTTCTTTTGGTGAAATCTAACACTCTTTAAATCTTGTATATTAAAATATATTAAAACCAGCAAAAACTACAGTCTCATTTGCTTCACACGAACTGTCAGCACAAAATTCCAAAACTCAACTGCCTCGGGTCGGTTCGGAGTGGAAAATCTCCACATTGCGGGGAAGAAACAAGAATTAGCTGGAGCTCACGACTCGTCACGTGCCAATCAAGGTTGCCACCGTTTGTCGGTGTTGGAGCAGTAGCATTGAGAGAGAGAGACCTAACCCATGAGAATTACTGAATCAGCATCTTTCACTCCTGATCACTGATCACAAATATATAAGATCAGGACTTTCACGTATGAATCATTAGACGACTCAGTCATGTACCCATGCCTCTTCTGAAATAAGAAGTGGATGACTTCAATTGAATGTTTTAACTTAAAAGAAAAGAAAAATTGTAAGAATATAAAAATCAGCAGAAAACTCGCTAATCGTATTTGACAAAATTTGTCACCGAGACTGATTCAAAATTCCCTAGATTTAGCGACTTATCGCTAAATATGGCAACACTGGACTGTAACATTATTAAATTGGTTGATACATCTATGTGCTCTGCTCTGCATATTATATTACGAAGCTTTCAATAGAACATGCAGTGTTACGAGAAGCCAACAATAGAAAGTTTTGCTTTCAAATTAACGCGAAAGCTAGTTTTCATTATTTTTGAGCGGTGTGAATGCAACTGCCACAAACAGAAACAGTTTCTGTTACACAGAAATGGCGTTGCTAACCATGCGATAAATTATCGTGTAATGCGATATTTTTAAACCTGATGCAATATGCGGTAACACTTAAAGGATAATGTGATAATTTTCGTTAATCATAATCTGTCATTCCTCTGAATTCACTCCACTTTCATTCTGTGGAAAGAATTTATCACAGTAATGAAACTACAATAATTATTTTAAATTAAGCATGTCATGCTGCTGTTAGAATTATCAATATTTGCGTTGGTCTCAGTCAGACTCCTAGCTGGAGCAAAGTATAAGAAGAACCAGTAGGAACAACTCTTATCGGCACTTTTGATGTTGTTGGTACTAAAATCAAGCTCAGTAAGGTCTAGTTCTCAATGAATCCAACTATGTCGCTAGTATCGGCAGAGCTAACAGCTGATTTTAGCCATCAGCTGTTCACATCACATTCAGACATGTTAAACTTTCAGATGAAAATTTGTATTAACTGTTGTACACCTTTGTTCTATAGTGATAGCGTCAATTAGTGAATATTTTAGTGGAGTAACGGTTAGAGCGTCTAGCCGCGAAACCAGGTGGCCCGGGTTCGATTCCCGGTCTGGGCAAGTTACCTGGTTGAGGTTTTTTCCGAGATTTTCCCTCAACCCAATATGAGCAAATGCTGGGTAACTTTCGGCGTTGGACCCCGGACTCATTTCACCGGCATTATCACCTACATCTCATTCAGACGCTAAATAACCTAAGCTGTTGATAAGGCGTCGTAAAATAACCTACTAAAATAAAAAGTGAATATTTTCATGATGTTTACATACGGAAGTCACTATTATTATGATCATGTTGCCATTCCTTTGCCTCATGTCTTTCAAATTGTTGAAAGATGAGTAATAAATGTTTTCAGTTAATATTAAATTATGCCAGCCCTGTCGTAGATGGAGAACCATCTGGTGGAGGTTCCAGATATTACACCCAGTTTCGTGACATGCGTACTCATAATTCGTTTCCACGAAATGGCCTAATTGTTCCTACTGAGTCTTCTTATACTGTGCTGGAGTTTAAAATCAAGTGCGGGAGAATGATCGAAGATCGTAGTGAAATTTCAATTTGAATTAACGTTTAGTTTTGTTAAGAGTAGACTTTTTTTAACAGAAGCTTCTGTTTTTTTACTGTACTACGCGAAAAATACAACGCCAAAAATTACTGTCTTAGTTTATTTAACTTTATTTTCTTGATTTTTTCATAATAATATGAAATAAAATTTAAAAAAATAAATAAGATAAATGAATCACTAAAAAACAATAGAATTCAAATAATAATTGTATAGATCGTTATTATAAAACAATTATGTGTATGGCGTAATCGCCTCGCTATTTTGGATAAAATCTTTCAAATAAACGTATCTCCAATTAAGACATTTTTGGCCTAAATTATATTATAAGGCTAAGGTTTACGAATAGTATTTATCAACAGTAACTGTCTATGCTTTGAAGCAGTGTATTAGAATTGAGATGTCAATTTTTTTATTTCTTCTGTAGTTCTTCATTTAAATACAGATTTATTTTAACTGCCCTCCTGTAAAACGTCACTTTTGTCACATACGTCTTTTCGTCTTTTGAGCGACGATATCTGGTACTCATTGCTGTTAGAACCTGGGTAAACGTCAGGGGACATAATGCGGCCGGAAAGATTAAAATCAATGGAGAAAATTAATAATGACATCGGAATCGAACTCGCAACATTTCAATCGCTACCACTCGTCCTTATAATGCTATTAAAATATATATACCTCTCCCTTTCTTCGAGATCCGACCGGCGCTCTTTCAGCCAGAAACCTATTTCTGTTTGAATTCTAAAATGAAATAAGAAACTTGCCTATTTTCCCGCTTTGAAGACAATTAACTGCGGATCCTCTTCAGGTCGGTCATCGCGTTATGAGAGTTGGATTTGTGTAATATAATTTGCAGTGCGGCGCCTAATTGATTATTCCCTTTGGATTCTGTCGACGGTCGCGGTACAAAGAGAAGCGGTTTTTGTAAGACTTCAATTAAACGGAAACGAAGCGTACCGATGTTGAGAAGAAAGTAACTTGTGCAGCAGTTAATGTTAATTTTAAACATTTCGCTGGAATGAACGAAATATAATACAGATACTAATAGCCTTCCGCCTGCGACTTTCAAATGTTCACTAATAATAACTTAGTTTATCTTGTTATTTGTGAATATAATAAAGTCTCAAAATTAATGCTCCGATTTTACAATACTTTGTCTCTGTAACTATTAACGCCACAGTAACGCAACAAGTGCTAATGGACAGGTAATCTCTCAAAGATCTATTTGATGCCTTACAAGTTCTCAATATGTGCCTACATCGTAGCTGCAGCTCCTTTAGGTTATTGTAGAAAGGAGGAACGTAAACATTGTCCTTTACGTATCGACACAGGAAGAATCCATCATGCAATCTGTAACAGGTATTCCAGAATATGAACTCAGAACTTCTGTTTACAATACTGAAGTGAGGCTGCTAGAACAAAATGATGGACACTTACAAAATTTACAATGAAGTTTATATATCAGTGTGCTCTTTTCTGGTGTTTGGTAACGGGAAGAATGTATCGAACATTTGATTTTTTTTATTTTATTAGATTATTTTACGACGCTTTATCAACATCTTAGGTTATTTAGCGTCTGAATGAGATGAAGGTGATAATGTTGGTGAAATGAGTCCGGGGTCCAGCACCGAAAGTTACCCAGCATTTGCTCATATTGGGTTGAGGGAAAACCCCGGAAAAAACCTCAACTTGCTCCGACCAGAAATCGAACCCGGGCTACCTGGTTTCGCGGCCAGACGCGCTAACCGTTACTCCACAGGTGTGGACGAACATTTATTAAATCAGATATTTATAGATAATAATGTATCTGAAGATTGGATTCCATTTGAATATAGCCTATTTATTGATCATGCGAAATCAACCTTACACTGTGTCCCGCTTAGAGGGATCGAGGAATAAATGCTAACCATTTAAAATCATGTGAAGACATTGTTTTGATTTACATCTGAGAAGATGCAGAAACTGTCCAAGTTTATTCAGCAATGGTTTAAAAATAGTTGCATGTTCATGCGCATGCGCACTGACATTTATCGTGGAAACAAGACTGGCGCCATTCAGTAGAACATTCCATCATTGGACCATTCTCCTTCATCGAGGCGACAGTCACAGGGAATGTGTATCTGGACATGTTGCAGAACTTTTCTTGTTGATCAACTCCTTCCAGCAACATGGAGTTCCACCCTATTACTATGGAACAGTGCGTGGCTTCTTGAATGCAAACTTTCCCAATAGGTTGATCGGAAGAGGAGAACCCTTGCCTGGCCACCTAAGTCAACCGACTTGACTCCTATTGACCTTCCTCTGGGGCTTTGTGACAAGTGTTGTGTACCAACGTGTTACAGTTGACACTTTGGTAAAACTGAGACAACGCATTATAAATGCAGCTGTGCTAATCACTCCACAAATGTTATGAAACACTTAGCAGAAGGTTTAGTACCTTTAGATGTCTTCAGGGTAGCTTGAGGCGCACACATCGAGTTGCACTGACCATTCTCCGAAACTAGGAGAATTTTTACATCAAGTTATACAAAAAGTTATGTTAGATTTGAGATGAGCCAGACCCAACCATCCGAGGTCAACAAAGAAAAACAACAAATTTATGAGCCTACTATTCCGTATTTTCGAGAAAAATATCAGATGGAAGGCACCTGGGAAGTACATGGTTTAATGATCGGAGCGAGGGGCACCATCCCACGATCAACTGTAAACACCATCAAAACATTTGGAATCCATGACATCATTCCAAAAATAATTACTTCAACCATTAAAGGGTCTGTGGCAATTCTGAAAAATCATTTATACGGAATATCATAATACCCCCCCCCTTTTCTATTCGTTAGTGTGTGATTGTTACAAATATATGTACAAATTTATTATTTCTTAAACTTAAGCTCCTATTTCACATTTAAATTTGGCTCATCTATCTTACTGTAATCATTACTATTCTTATATGTGTGTTATTCTGTGTTTTTGGCAACCCAGGATGCCTGGGCAGACTATTTCTTGAAATAAATTATATATTATATATTAGCACTTATTTCTCGATCCCTCTAAACGGGATAGGGTGTATAATATTTATGCAGAATTGTGCTCCTCCCCATAAGTTTAAACCGGTCAGAGAATTTTTTTACTTAACGCATTTGTGAACGTAACATGAGTGGGAAATTTCCTGTAACTTGGTCTGTAAGATCGCCAGATATTATCCCTTGGAATTATTATTTGTGGTGGAGATATTTGAAGGAAAGATTGTATCTGGAAATACCTAAGACAATCCATTAGTTGAAATAATCCATCACACAATAGCTGCTGTTTGTATTATTAAAGAGAGGTCGCTACTTGTACTACAAGAAGAAAATACTGGACACATGCAAAAATTACAATAATGTTTCAGTAGTGAACACAACATTAAAATCCCATTTATTGTGTAATGTTACAGTGTCAGAATTTTTAAGATTGTATACAAAATAACAAAGACATGAGCAATTAAATTTACTTTTACCTTTAAAAAATATACGATTTACATCTCATAACTTTTATATTTCGTATGACATAGTAAAACAATTGTTATGTAATGCTGTTTTAGAACGTGTGTGTTTGTTCTTGAAATGTTATTTGCTTAACAAATACATTTCAAGATGGAATGGAACGTTGAACAAGTCGTCTCCTTCAAATGTTAATTTTCCAAAAGCATAAAGTTAAAAAAAAAATGGCTCATCACACAAAGTATTCTCTCTCAACTACTTACAGAAAAGCGCTTTAAAATGTTTTTCACGGGCAGGTGGCTTTCGTTCTAGATGGCCGTGACACGCCACTTTGCTCTACAGTGTCACAATGGGAATAGCATAATGAATTCTGCACTAAATGTAGACCGGACGCATAATTTTGCATATGTTTATATCTGAACGACGCCAGTGTACCTGGTTGTGCTGGTTAGAATGAGTTATGGACTCGGAACTCTTGTTTCCGGCACAAAAAAGTCAGTAACCACTTTATAGCAACGTCCCGTTGTCTGTTGGCATCGCTTTTCAATGTTCAATATTTTAACTCCTGCTCAAGGGACAAGATGCAGCACACGATGCTACCTGCAAATTTGTGGTGACGCACGCTGGGAAATTATTTCTATTGGACCTTTGCGGCACTCGCAGAATTAACTGAGACCCTTGTGCTGATAAATTAGAAGGTAAAATGTCCCATATCTACTGCAATATAGTGACTTTTATCAAAGCATAAAATGACATGATAGAAAATATAACTACAGACAGTGTGGTATAGACATATTATTAGCCGACTTTTCGTCGTACAGTAAAGGTAACGCCATGTCCAAGATTAAGGCGGGCAAGGCGGTGCGTGCGGTGCGATGTGTTTACTGCGGTTGACGTTCACAATCAAACTGTGTGTAATAAATGGAGTTGTCCAACGTGAACACGAGACGCGTGCGATTCATACGATGCTGTGAAGCCGCACCGCACGCATTGTTTGGAATTTAAAACGGTTTGATTTTCACCGCAGATGTCGTCCGGCAGGCAATAGCAATTGAAGTGTTAATTTCCGAAGTACAAACAAGAAATGTGCTGTGGAACAAAAGAAACCCTCAGTACAAGGATCGTTTAACTATTGACAAAGAATGGGACTCTGTAGCTGATAGCACGGGATATTCAATTAAGTTTAAAATAAGTAAATATGTAATTATAGGGTAAACATTGGTAATTTCGTGTTAATTTCATGAAAACTAATTTAAAATGCAAATGCGTAAATATATCCTTATTCCGATTTTTTCATCTAAAATACGATAACTTACTATACAAATCTGGAGACATGAAAGATTGGATACGTTCTTGAATATGTGCCAAAAACCACTTTTACAACTTAAGCTGAAAGGTTGGTTATTTCGTGATAACCTTGGTAATTTCGTGATATTGCATTGATAATTTCGTGAGAGGTAGAAGAATTGTGGAAAAATTCATTAAAGTCAAATGAAATTTTATTCTCATTTATTGTTACAAGACTTCAAACATAGTAATTCCGTCTAATATGCATAGCAAGAAAACATAGAAATACATATCAACACATAATAAGAATGAAATAAAAGTAAAAATTGAAATTGAAAAGGGATCTTCTTTGCCCTGAAAGGGTGAACACTTTTATTACGGACTTTACTATAGCCTATATTACTAGGGTAACTCCAAAAGTAATGCGTAACGTTTGTTTAAAAATTATATTTCTATCCTACAGCTTTGCTATTTTCACAGAATGTAGATGCATCCTTAAGGAACAAAATGTCACTTTTCCACATAACTCCCGTCCCTTTCAACTGCCTTACGTAACCTAGGAACGAGGGCCTGTAGACCAGCACGGTAAAAGTCTGGAGCAACACGTCTGAGACACTTTAGCAGTGTGCACAAGGGAGTCATCTTCTAACCTTGTTCCGCGAAGGGATCCTTCAGTTTACCAAAGAGATGGTAATCGCACGGTGGCAGTTCAGGACTGTAAGGCGGGTGTTTCACTGTTGTCTATCCGAATTTTCTGATCTGGTCTGTGGTCTTGTGACTGACATATGGCTGTGCGTTGTCGTGCAATAGCAGAACATCCTGCTTCTCCCGATGTCGTCGAACACGACTCAGTCTAACTTGAAGTTTCTTGAGAGTTGCAACATACCCGTCAGAATTAATAGTGGTTCCGTGTGGCATGATGTCCACAAGCAAGTGTCCATCTGAATCGAAAAAGACAGTAGCCATAACGTTTCCTGCCGAAGGTGTATTTTTGAATTTCTATTTCTTTGGTGAATTTGCATGATGCCACTCCATTGTCTGCCTCTGTCTCCGGTCCAAAATGGTGGAGCCATGTTCCATCTTCTGTCACAATTCTTGCAATAAGTCATCTAGCACTTATCATTGACACTTAGCATGATAACAAATCAAACAGAAGCTACACTGAACCCATTGCGTCTCCGTTTTCTTTTTTGTTATCACATCTTGTCATCAGATTTCTAAAATTCCTATTGTAATACATTTTATACTATTTTAAAAATTGTAACACTTAATCCTCAACAAAATTTCGCCTCAAACAGCTAAGATTTCTATCATAAAGCTAAGCCTATAAGATTGCTACATATGTATCTAAAATTCCAAAAACATTTCCTAAAATTTCACGAAGATACAATAAATCTTTGTACCAAATATCATATGCTTACCTTCAGTAATAAGCCTGTAATGTAATTACAAACATCCACAAAATTTGTATGCCTGGGAAGTCGACGCAAACTTGCTCTCTCCAAACATAAAAGCTCACTGAAGCAACTACAATAGTCACACAAAGCTTAGCTGTATGTTTCTGGAAATTGTAAAACATATGAAATCCCTTGGCGGAAATTTGGATCTCGTAACATCATTGGTTAGTTCACAAAAGAGCAAAGAAAAAGTATCACGAAATAACCAGTGCCACGAAATTACCAATGTTTACCCTATAGGTTTTAATCAATGTTTTTTGTTTTCAAAACCCGTGATAATGAGATTACTTAAACATTAAATTACTTTCAATTAAAATTATTGACAAAAGATGTCTCGTACATTTTCTGCTGCTCTCGACGTACGATTGTTTGCCTTCGAGCGCTGGAAATTATGATATCCTTGCGTCACTTTATCTTCCGAGACATTGGTAGAAGTATCCTATTCCTTGTCAATTATAGCGCTATGGAAAATTATTTTACAATATGAAATGCATTTTCTACAATAATTTCAATAGATTTCAACAACATTCCATTCTATAGTCATTCTTCAAAGTGATAAACGGTAATTGAAATATGAGGCCGTTATCTTCATTTGAACTCTTCTAGTATAGGGTCTCATTAGATATGTTCTTAAAGGATAAGCTTTGTCTCCTACGAATAAAAATTAAGTCCTTTTTTTTCGAAGTTAGGTACCTGCTCATATTTTCGTAAAGGTAAAAAGTAATTTTTTATGTTTTGATAAATAGCTGAGTTATGAAATATTCATGCATAATTGTCTTTTCCATATCCATTAAAAATCGATATTTTGCATTAAAAACTGCCGTACGCAGTTACATTGGACACCTTCGCTTTTCATCGCAGATATTTGCGATGTGTGTTTTAACGCGGTGCCCGCATCGCTCGTGCTCGCATTTACTTAGGACACGGCGTAAGCGTTCACTACATCGTATCGCACTCATTGGACGAATCGCACGCAACGGATGTTTTAAGTGCAGTGCGTTCACTGTAACTGCTCTACCTCATCGCCTCATCGGATTCCCCTATCAGCTGTTTGAAACATGACGTCGTACGATATTGGACATTGCTGAAAACAGAGGAGTTGTGGTTAGGTCTATTAATTATGACTGTTAGCGAATAAGAATTTGTAATTGCTTCATGTGTCTTAATTGAAGAGGAAGAAACGAAAGAGGTATTGGTTACATAATATATATGTAAGAAACTACTTGAGTACTGTAATGCGAACGCCTCAAATTATGTAATTCTTCGCAATTTTCTACAAGCGAAATAAGTTTTCCGTCTGACATTTTGGCGCGACACTGAACATGACACAACATAATAGTAAAAGTTGACCAATTAAAATTGATTTATTAAAGAAGGCCATGATCGCACGCATCGGAAAAGTTGCTCATCGGAGAAACGTGGACGGATTTGCCGAGAGGCGATGCGTGCGATACGATGTAGTGAACGCGGTTACATAACAATTACAACAAAGATTGTCTTTTTCCGATCCGTGCGATTCGTCCGATGAGTGCGATACGATGTAGTGAACGCTTACCTTAAGACGTCATATTTCAGGCAGGCGATTAGAAATTTGTACAGTTTAGAGTCTTTTATCTATCTGATATTCTCCCTGTAGCGGAGAGCACGGACTGAGACTCCTCGAACGCAGGCTGCTAGGGTGGGCCCATTAAGGCTCCCCGCGCAGATTCCGCGCCTCCGAATTCCCCTACAGCCTACACCAGCGATGTCAGACAGGGACTAAACGGAGCGGAGCGCTCCACTATACTGGTTGCGTGCTCCGGTGTTTCCACAGACATAAGCAAGTTCAAGCTCCGATCTAGCCCCACAACCGGTATTGGAGCTTACAACTCTGACGCTACTGGCCTACACGATCCCTCAACCCCTCTCTCACGAGTTACCATGCGCTCGGTGGAGAGTCCACGGTGCGTAGCACTACCACCAACAACAATGACCACGGGGTGCAAGTCCGGTGGCAGCCCCAGCCGATTCTACATCGGAACAAGTCCGAAACCTAGGGAAGAAACGGAGATGATGAAAGAGAGGAAGTGGAATTATGATGGCGAAATGAGTTCGATGTACAACGCCAAAGTTACCCAGCAATTCTGCTTCGATTGGTTGAGAGGAAACCTCGGAAAACTCTCAACCAGGTAACTTGTCACAACCAGAATTTTAACCCGAACCCGTTCGTTTCACGGTCAGACGTGCTAACCGTTACTCCACAGCGGTGGACAGTTTAGAGTCGTTATGTGGGAAGAAGTTTTCATGAAATTCATCTTTCACTTCGGATTCCATGCACGCTAACATCAGAGTAAACATCTCATGTCAAAACGTTACAGTTTTTCTCTCCTTGTAGATCAATATAGACCTTTCATGTCAGAAAAATAAAGTGTGTATTCAGTCATTGAGACTATTATTTAGAAGGTTTTTTTTTTCACTTTTCAGAAGACAGAACATAATTCTGTTTCTACCTCTCTCAATTTACAGGGTCCCACCTGTTCTATTACTAAATCTAGCTCATCAGAACTACAATACGTATCTGAATACGTATAGGGGAGAGTCGGGTAGTATCGGACATCGGGTAATATCGGACAGTGAGTTTCTTTCATCTACCACACGATGATAGTACCTGATTGACATGGTTACGTTTCTGTGATGTCGCATAGAGAAACGTAACCATGTCATTCAGGTACTACCATATGGTGGTAGATGATAGAAACGCACTGTCCGATACTACCCGCTGTCCGATACTACCCGACTCTCCCCTACCTAGGACAGCTAGTCTCCTTTCATCAGAAGACAGAGAAGGAAATAAAACGAAGGATTTCTCTCGCGTGGAAGGCATTCTGGAGTCTCAAGTTCATCGTACTGGAGGGAACACTCAGCAAGAAACTCAGAGTAGAAATATTGGAGACCTGCGTAACTCCTGTACTGTTATATGGGTGCCAGACATGGTCTCTTACTGCCAAACTTCGTAACAGTCTCCAAATATGCCAAAGGCAGATGCTGAGAAGGATACTAGGCTTATCACTGAGGTACAGAGTTCCAAACGAAGTGCTACAAAAGATGTCGGCAATTAAAGATCCAGCACTGCAAGCCACCAACACCAAATGGAAGTCGGGAGGCCATTTTGCACGACTTAGAGACGGAAGATGGACGCAGTAAGTCACACTATGGGATCCCCGCATTGGCAAGAGATCACCCGGAAGACCAAGACGAAGATGGGCCGACCTTTTCAGTGAACGAGTAGGAAGCCATTGGTCAAGCAGAGCAAGACATAGGGAAGACTGGAAAAACATAAGAAGACAAGTGAACAGCGACTAAAACCAGTGCGACAGAAACAAGCGAACAATACCAAACTGTGCAGAATGTGAACCAAGCGAACAATTCCACTTTTACGCGGAGTAGCTCACCGCGTGAGACAAATAGAGCTCTCCCTCTATAGGAGGAGGGCTTTGCCCTTAACGGGACATTTTTACGCTAATCATTTCATTTTCATTTCATGGTAACGGATTTAGCATATAAGATAACTTTCCCATGCTATTCGTGAAGAAGTAGCCAATATGCAGTCATGAATCTTTGGATATTTCTTCATGGTGCAAAAATTCAAAATTTGAATACCGTAATATGTTGAGGATGTTTATTTACTTGGTATAACTACCCTAATCGGTATATTAATAAATCATATATATATATATTTATATATATATATTAATAAATTATATATATATATATATATATATATATATTCATTATGTCAGTAATTTTGGAACTGGTTGCATGAGTATTCTGTCACTGATTAAATCTCGTGACATCACCTGACGTGAAACTTGGACCACGGCTCACTATAAGTTGAAGAAAATCGTTGTAAACACGTGTGGGGCCGCGAAGTTCACAACCCCCGAGCGCTATAAAAACTGCAGGTGGTCTGGTTCCAGGTCGCAAGCTGCCATTATACTTATCCCGCCCGCCATACAGTACAGGGCGAGCCACAATAACGATAAGCCTTATCAACGTGTACGTGACCAGGCCTCAGCTAACACTCGGGAAGATTAAAATAAAATTTAAAATTTAGGTTTTAAATTATTTAATCGCACTCGGTATTAACGGTAAGTAGAATTTAATCTTTACTCGCTAGAGCAAATCAATAAAGTACCAAAATTCAATTAAAACTGTTCAATGTGGTGTTATAAAATTACTATTAATGCTGAGAACTACTTTTAAAGGTAGGGCTATGTATACAGGACGTTTCAGTGATCATTTTACAGTCGTTTATTGCTACTAGAATTAGCATAAATAAGACACAATTCCAGACTAGAAACCCGTCTCTGGGCACGTCTTAGTTAGGAATTAAAACCCAAGGTATTTCCTGTCCATTCGCAGTAAGATCCGTAAACGCAGTACCCACAATCTGGTCTGAAATTAAAAGACAAAAGTTTATCTGATAGATGAGTGGAGGGATGGATTTAGGTAGATGAATGGATTTGGAGATATGGGTGTAGTTGGATAGTTCATGAATGATTTCGGATAGATGGATGAGGTTCGATTGTTGGATGGATTTGAATAGAAGGTTGCAGTTATTTTTATAGATAGTTGGATAGATGGATGGAGTTGGAGATTTGGGTGGGTGGACTTGACTATATGGATGGATTTGAATAGATTTCGATACAGGATGACCAGATTTAAATAAATTCCGGTAGAATTATTAGATACGAGTAGATTCAGATAAAATTTATTAATTGACGAATTGGTGAGTGGACGGGTGGGTGATGGACTGGCGGATATGTGAACGAATGGATAGATGGATGTTTTGATCAATTGGTAGGTGGGTGGATGAATAAATTTGTGGGTAGATGTATGAATGAATGTATATATGGATATACATGTTTGAGTTGATACATAGATGGATGGTTGGATAGGTCTACATGGATAGATGGATAAGGATTGAGTGGGTGGATGGATGGATGGCGGGGTAGATGGATGGATATATATGTAGGTAGAAAATGCATTTATTGGTCGATATGTAGTTAGGTAGTTATGTGAACAGATAGATGGAGAGAGATGTGTTTAAGTAGGCAGACGGGAAGGTTGGTAGGTATTGTATATTCATAGGTAGGTAGGTAGGTAGGTTGGTAAATATGGTAGGTAGATAGTTGGTTAAGTTAGTTTATTAAGAGAGAAATAGATAGGTGTTCTAACCACCACTTTTTGTGTATATAGTATACTTAGAAGAATCTATTTCGATTGAAATATGGAAATAATTATTTTTATTAATCATATCTTTCCTTTTCTGACAGACGAAAATAAATTAAAACTGAGGAATAAAAGATTAAGCGTAAGGAGCAAAATACGATTGTTTGAACTATTGCATGCTTGTCGTTGACGTAAACCATTCGGCAAGACCGGTGACGGAGTATTAAAGTGTTATTGATGCGCGGTGTAACGTAACATTTTATTTTAGGAAAATGCTCATCATTTACGCTTGCAAATGTTAGACAGCCAGAAGCCAATGAGATAAACTCTCGTAAGACTGTAATAAAGACTATGGTCAATATTTTTTTTTAAAGATTCGATAGTATATCAGTGGAAAGAACACAGCTGTAATCTACACTACTATAATAATTGATCTAAAATTTTAATCGTTTGAGATAAATGTTGTCCTTCGGCTACTTTCTAACCAAATACCTCGAATAAATACAAGTTGAGTCAATGAATTTCACTTCTGAAAGCGTAAAAGGAGCCTTTCGAAATCTATTTTTCGAACTTTACAACTTGATAATATGTTATTAAAATAACTTGCCATTCCACTTGTTCTGTTCGTATTTTTTCAACCCCTCTTTTTTCTCCTCATATTTAGACTTACTGCTATGTAAGTTTCACATACTTGAGCTTGACTTCAGTGTTAGTGGAGATTAAGCGCTGTGTTTGCTCTGACACTTCACTGGGCCATAGCGATTCAACTCCGTCACCGGTCCATCACCGTGGTTGCTAGGATACTGAATTTTGCTCACGTTCTTTGTGCAGGAGTGAAAGTGGTAACGCATCTTCACTATTTTACTGTATTTGACTATAAGCAATGGCAAAGTTAATATATTTTTTAATTGGAATAGTATACAATTCAGTATTGGAAAAGCCTTATGATCGTCTTATCTTAGTTAACTTTTTTATAACTCGAATTTCACGTTAATAATTTATGAATTTAATAATATACCGATCGAGGTAAAATTGAAATCTTTATTGTGAACAAGACGTTTTATATGCCTAACAAATTATGCAATTGAAGCTTTTCTTAAGGTCCGAGAAAATTTAGAAAATTACAGAATTTAAGAGAACACCCAACATCCATTCGTAATTATGGGGATTTCAGAAAACTGATTCTGTTGTTGATAAGACGACATCTAGAAGACCAAAGTTAATCCACGATGTCATAGATGCTGAGGTGCTTCAGACAATGAAATAGGTAAAAATAATTATAGAATTAGTAAGGTGGGTGCTCCTATTATGGCCATGTTCCTGATATGGCCACCCCCCTATTGTGAGGTAGTTAACCAAAAAATCCGCTAAATTGCAGCAGCATCCATGGAAGGGCATACTGGTATGTCACTTGATCGTTTTCCATCCAGTCAGGTTGAGCAAAATGGCGTCAGTTACCTGTTTTGCGGTTTTCATGTGACCTCTTCTTATTTTTCTCTGGTAAATCTCTTTTGTTTTATGCATGTTTTTCAAAGACTTGTTTCATGAAAACCATAGTACTCCATTCAGTTTTTCATGTTCTGTTGATTGGTGTTGTCATTGATGACGTATCTTTTAAGAGTTTTTCATAATCAAACGATTTTCGCGAAAGCTTACCTGCTCCTGATATGGCCATATCAAATGCACCATGGCCATATCAAGTTCATTTCACTTTTATTTTTTCACCTGACAAATTTACATGCTTTATAGCTAGGATTACGCAAAAATTTTGTATTTTAAGAAAAACAACGTAATTTTTTTTATGGAAAAACCTGTTTTGACTACACTTTTTAATTATAAAAAAGATTATTGTCATGTTTATTCATTTTACACCAAAATTATTTAATTTTAGCACAACTGCGCTACCAAACTGAAAACAATCACGATTTGTAGAACATGGAATAAGGGTGGCCATATCATGTGCACATGTTCCTGATATGGCCACTATGTAGACTTTTGGAATTTGGGACTTTTTGGACAATTAAAGCTACTTTTATGGGGAAAGGAAATTGTTTTAAGAAAGTCCATTAGGCAGAGAACGAGTAAGAAAAAAGTGGTTTACATTTTTCAAAATGGCGTCTAGAAAAATTCTCAAACTTTAGCATGGCCATATCAGGGACACCTACCTTAATGTTAGATGTACAAAGTACTTCACGTTCTCCTTTATACAGGGTGTTTTCTGATGTGGTAGAGGGCATGAAATTAAATATTAAGATTAATACCAGATATTAAGAAAATGGCATTGACAAACTATAGGAACTGTTAAAAATTGCGACCGCCGTTGTTGACACACAAAGTATAACGCCATAAGAAAGACTAATCCTTCTAAATATCTCTGATCAGTTACGAAGATTGTCAAAAGCAAGAATAATTCTAGCAACTAGTTCTTCTGCTGTGTCGATGGGTGTTTCATAAACAATTTATTTAATATGACCCCCAAACACAAAATCAACTGAAGTCATATCTGGGGAACGTGACGGCCAAGCAACTGGACCTGCTCTTCCTATCAAATGATTAGGAAAATGTACATTTAAATAATTTCGACATTTTAAGCCGAAATGTGCTGGTGCACCGTCTTGTTGAAAGATTATGTTTCCCTCAATATTAAACGGGACATCTTAAAGTAGCTCCGAAAGTATTTTCGCAAGGAAAATATCACAAACATGTCCATTCAATCGCGCAGGCATAAGATATGGTGCACAAGATAGTTATCAACAAATCCAACCCAATTTTTGCAGAAAACTTCCATTGATTGTGGAGATTCTCCAAAGCTTAGGATTCTTGTCACTCCAAATGTGATTGTTGTGACATACAACAACAAACTAACTTCAGTTATTATTTCCATGGTAACAAGAATAGCTGAAACATAAATGCAGCCATAATATGAGTGATGAGCTCTGTATTTTATACGAAGCATTTCCGGACACTACTTTATTAAGAAAGAAGGTCTACTTTCATGTCCTCTATCACGTCAGAAAATTAGGAATACCTATTCTGATATACCCTGCATAATTTAATGTTCAATGTACTTTTAATTATACATATATTACATAGATTTAAAATTATAGTAAATTAAAATTAATTTATATGGCTAGACACAATTTTAACCATACCTGTATAGGCCTACTTTAATAATCTGCATACGCAAGTAGGGTGCGACAGTCTTCAGTCTGTTAAAATTGAAAGGAGGATTGTGTTTACACAAAATCGAGTTAGGTTACTCCTTGTGACCGACTTCGGTTGTGTAAAAATTTGTTGGCCATTTCTCCCTACATTAAATTTCGATACTGAATAACCTCTTCAGCTTAATCTGATATATCTGTGCGTGCTAACGGCAGGGCTGTGCCAAGTTTAGAGAGGATTAGCTGAGGGAAAAGGAAGTCGAGGCTGTGACAAGGTTAGAGTGGGTTAGATGAAGGAATAACTTTCAAGGCGTGGCATGCGTCATGAATATAACAATATTTGTGTAAATATCTCTGGAGAATGGACTGTAGTTGATTGAGGACAAAAGTTTTGTATTCTGGTGGCGTTTCTGATGACAGCGACAGCAATTGAAATACTGATTTTCCCTGGCAGGGGTCTCCTAACCTGCCCTTCTTGCGGCTTGCCAAGTGCTGCCAACTTAATTTCTCCATGTCACATTTGACTTCTTTCTGTACATATCACTCTATTTTCTG